>NC_082413.1:1621640-1944960 GCF_004011695.2 Ascochyta rabiei
CTCCTCGGTGGGATACGGATCATACTCGGGCTCC
Source organism: Ascochyta rabiei (assembly GCF_004011695.2). Classification (NCBI taxonomy): domain Eukaryota; kingdom Fungi; phylum Ascomycota; class Dothideomycetes; order Pleosporales; family Didymellaceae; genus Ascochyta; species Ascochyta rabiei. The sequence goes on from NC_082413.1 coordinate 1,621,675, forward strand.
TCGGTGGGGTACGGATCATACTCAGGCTCCTCGGCCGGGTAAGGATCGTATTCAGGAGTCTCCGTTGGGTAGGAATCATATTCAGTGGTCTCAGTCGGGTAGGAATCGTATTCAGGAGTCTCCGTTGGGTAGGGATCGTATTCAGCAGTCTCCGTTGGGTAGGGATCATACTCGGGGGTCTCGGTCGGGTAAGGATCATACTCAGGAGTCTCAGTTGGGTAAGGGTCGGACTCATAGCTGTTGTCGTCCTCAGTCGGGTAAGCGGGGACAGGGTCTGGCTTGTAGCCATCATCATTCTTCTTGCAGTCGGTAGGGTAGCTATTCACGGTGATAGTGTATCCGGGAACATCGACAGTCTTAGTCTCGGGGATCAAACCCAGGTACTTCTTGCAAGCTTCGACGATGGTACCATCATCGTATGGCACAAGACGACAGGGCCTATCAACACACCAGGCAGCACGGTCGTCGAGCTGGCGTGTATTGAGCTGGCGAGCATGGCGACGGTAGGGTGCCGGAGTGGGGTACGCATCCGGGTACACAGTAGAGGTACTAAGAGACGTCAATCATAGACCACGCATCACTAAGAAAAAGACGACTCACGTCCAGTAGGTGGTGTAGACAGTGCTAGTCACGGTGGCATCCCAGCCTCCCTCTGGAACGTCGGTTGGCTGGTCTGGAGCCTATTTGTGGTTAATATAAGCCTGTGAACCAATTAGGTCTATTTACCTTCGTCATCTCGTCTGGGACCTGGGTGCTCTCGTCAGGCACTTCCGTGCTCTCATCAGGCACCTTGGTGCTCTCGTCGGGCACTTCCGTGCTCTCATCAGGCACCTCCGTAGTCTTGGAGCCCTCTGAAGTTGTATTGGTTGACTCGTAGCCCTTGGACATCTCATAGGATGGGTATTGGGTGGACGTGGGGTAGCCATCCTTGGTAGTTGTCTGGTAGCCATCTTTGGTAGTTGTCTGGTAGCCATCTTTGGTAGTTGTCTGGTAGCCATCTTTGGTAGTTGTCTGGTAGCCATCCTTGGTAGTTGTCGTGTAGCCTTCATCGTCGCAGGTCTTTGCCTCCGGGTATTCAGTAACAGTGACCGGATATCCAGTCACTGTCACATACTCGTCCTCAGGCTCATGACCATAAGTCCAATCGTGGCAAAAGTCCGTGGTAATGTCCGATGGAAGATCATTGAGCACAAGCTCACAGTTGTCGACATCTTCCCAGAAGTCGGCTTTCACGGGCTGCGCATTGTAAGCGAGAGCAAGGAGCAGAGCTCCGGATGAGACACGAGAGAAAGAAGGAGCCATTGTGTCAGCGAGTGATGGGTGAGGTGAGACTGTCTCGGCATGATGTGCAGCAACTTATGTATTCTGCGGTCAAAGGAAAGTCGTTCGCACTGATGTGCTGTTTTCAGTGATGCAGTGTTGATGTGGTCGCCGCACTTTGACTAGGAGCCGTCTAAAGCCGTAACCGTTGATACTTGCTAAATACAGAAATTTGTGTAACGTTTCATGTTCGCTTGTGAGGCTCTATGCACCGAATGTGGAAATGCTGGAGTGGTGTAGCACAGAGCACGTGACGGACCACCACAGAACCGGAAAGCTCAGGAATGTAAACAGCCCCATAGTCGTTTGCAGATGCTTCTTTCACAACGCCTTTAGAAGCCCCTCATTTTTAACGATCCAACTTCCGTCTTTAGGAAAGCCCGGAGCATCGCCATTGGATCCTTGCCAACCTACTGCGCAGTACGCTGCAGCGAGTAGAAAACCAGCATTGCCGGGCATGAAAGGCGGCGGTGTTCCTCCGTCTCCACCCCTGATTGCAAAGCCTGCATCGTCAAACTTCCAATAGTCATATGCAGTGAGGTGATAGATTGCGCGCTCGGGATTTCCAATCCTAGCGCTGTTAATCGCAAGGACGGGTCGACCCCAACCGCGTATATTGGCATCACCCCAGACCTCCCACACTCTGTCTGCAGTGCGCAAAGCTACCGTTGGGTCAACAGCCGGCGTGTCAGGCAATATTCCCTGGAGCATTATGAGGCTGCGCGGATCGCCAGTGAGCTTGGTGTCATTCCACCATGAATTATTGAGTCCATCATAAACAGCGTAAAGGCCATCTACTTGAGGTGGTGGTGCGAGGTTTGCCGCTACGTGTGTCCACTTTTCCGGAACGGCTTGGCCAAGTCTCCGTTTCCAGTCTATAGCAGCGTCTAGCCCATAACGCCAGTACGCGATCTCATAGGCCAGATTCCGCGTAGAGTTTGGCGGCGTATTCTCAGTCACGCCGTAAGCGGGTGGACCGATCTCATATTTATTTGTAGTTGCATTGAGACCTGGATATGACGCCATGTAGTCCGCAGTTGCAGTAAGAACTTTGTCCCAGCGTTGTAGTGTATCTCGCGTAGGTTTAGCTTGGTATGCTAGGTTGGCGAGGTAAAAGGGATGCGGCTGTTGCCACATGAGTACCGCGTTGATGTCCCCTGGAGAGTTGACTCCAGTTTCGAGTTCCGTCATCTTAGGCCATCGAGCACCTTCCCAGCCCATGGATTGGGCACGAGCTGTCGAAGAAGGCAATAGCGTCTCATACATTGCCGGAAAGATGTTGTCGAAATATTGCTGCCTGCCCCAGGTCGACCAATGAGCAAGATGCCACACAACCATCTCCATGTGGAATTTGCCTGGTTTTTATTAGGGCCTCCTGATAGTAAGCTCTTTTGCAGTCCTTACTCACCATACCAACCATTATTCATCAGGCCGCTCTCCTGCGGTGGTTGGCCACTGCCCGCACTATTGATACGCACGTGGTACTGAGACTGGATGATTCGTCGCTGAAGCTCGGTGGCATTGGGATTAGTAGAGGCAGTCAGGTCGATAAACCCACCTGTCTTCCAATACGCATTCCACTCGCGGGTACTTTTGTCTTGGATCTTAGCCGGAAAGCTTGGCACTCGGGAATCAGGTGAGAATAGAGCTGTAAAAGCTATTGATGAAGAATTGGACGTCGAATCCAGAGTATATCTGGGCGCCGTAATCGCGGTCGAGTTCGGGGGCTCGATCCTGGAAAGCCTCAACGGTGTCTTCTTAGGCCAACGAAGATTGACAAAGTAGCTTGTTTCTTGTAACGTATGCCGGATATGCGCAGAAGTACGATTGGTCCCGTCTCCAACAAGAACCGTGGTGTGATTCAGTGGGAAGTCGTACACGCCTGCAAAAACCTCGTACTTGTACTTTGTTGAATGGATTGGCGGGAACGGAAAGTCCAGTTCGACTTGCAGATCACCAGACCGTACAAGATCAGACTCTATGCTGACCGCTATAGCGTCGGAGTCGAAATCGCCTTGAGTCACAACTTTCACACTCATTCCGGCCACTTCGAAGGCTGACGTTATGACCCCGCCCCAAAGGTCAAGCTCCTGTACAGGTTTGGTGATCTCGGACTCATTCAGCGTAGCGCCCTTATATCGAAAGCCAATACGACCAAGGTTGATTCGATTTGGGTTACTAATGAGCCATTGTGTGGCCTGTTTCAGCTTTGGGTCTGGAATATCGTAAAATACTTCCCGGCCATAGGTGTCTCGTGGCAGACCTTTATAGTCAGAAGGTAGTTCACTGCGTCAACTATTAGCACGGTTGTTGTTGCTGCGTCGCCTTAGAGAACATCTTACCCATTGGCTGGAAGCGAGTCATTGTGCCACGCCCAAGAAGACAATGTATTGAAAGGCAAAAATGTCTACCGTAAAGGTTTAGTAGCAGGGAGATGAGCAAGCGCACATGCGCGTACCTGCAGACCTGTGTTGTCTACATTGAATGCAAAGTTGCCATTTCCGACCTGGAGTGGCGTAGTGTCATTATCGATCAATTTTTTCCGAACAATGTTGAATTGCGATACAATCTTCTGCCTGAACCCCAGTAAGCGAGGGTCTGTAATAACCATGAGTCGGACTGTGTTCCAAACTTACCTATCGATGCTGCCAGAGACCAATGACGGCGCTAGTAAAATATAACAGATTTGCGACCAACTTGAATACATCTTGTAGGGTCTCCAGCCAAGTTTCATGAGAGGAACTGATGCTGGTTGTGGGGCTGATCAAGAGCTGAATCGGCGCTGATGCTTTGTACAAGTTATGTTTCAGCATGGGCATCCTTTGAAAGGTGCCAAGGAACCCCATGGGGAGGCCTTGTCCCGGGGTAAATGTAGACCGAAAGCCAATAGAAGAGGATAATCGTGGAACGATTGCGCTAGCGTTCAGAGCATGACGACGTTCCCCGCTGAACACGCTGAGTAATTCTTCCGGTTGCCTTAGCCGGCAACAACAACTTTGGGTAGCATAGACATCACGCGGAGTGAAAATGGGACATGGTTGAGGCAAGTCATATTCGTACAAATATATTAACAGGTGATGTAACTTTGCTTTCACTGCCATCTGTAGGCGTCGCCAGGCAGATAGAAGTTTGCTTCTTCGAATGTGATAACGCGATCCATGTCCAGGAACTGCGAGTCCATGAAAGTATCAGAGAGGTTCAATAAAGACTGATCTTGCATCGCTTGCTGGCTGTTGGGTGCACCAGTAATGCCATTGAAGTGAGAGCTTGGACTAAAGTCATGGCCAAGCTGGTACACGTTCTGACCGTTGCCGGAATGAGTCGTGGTAGCGTGCAGTGTCGTTGCAGCTTTTGCAAGCCCGTGTGGTGATAGTGCGTCGGCGTTCGAATGATTTCCTGACGCCACAGTGGCAGCTGGTAGGGTGCTGTGAGAAGCTCTCCGTCTTGGGCTGAGTGCAGAATGCACACTGTTCAGGCTATGATTCCGCAAATGACCTATAGTAGGTCGATCCTGTGCGAAGCTTCCTGTACGTTGCAGCGGCGTCATGACATTCATCGGGCTGACATGTTGGTGTGACTCCAGCGTTTGGCAGGTGTGGTCGTAGAAGTCGAACCTGTATTGCGGATCCTGCAAGCACGCTTCATGAAGGCGCTCGAGGTGACGCGCGTACACACCTGCTTGACTGACTGGTCTTAGTTTGGCTACGTTGTGCTCCCATCTCTTCGACATCTCCCACAGATCACGAACTAGTCGCTCGAATTCTGGTCGTAGCAGACCTCGGTTAGCCTGGTGTTCGAATAAGAGGGCTTTAGCTGCCACAAAAGCGCAGAAAGCAAACTGTACATTGACGAATGGTATTAATGTGTACGTGAGGAATTTGCTGACGATATTCGAGGCTTCGATAGCCGCAAGCTCACACGTTTGAGCGCTGCACTCTTTGGGCAATGCGACGTAATCGTTCCAACTTTTTGCTGGAAATGCAATGGGATGGTGAAGTAGAATCATCGAGGTATTGTGTGTGATATGCGCAAGGGTAAGGTTCGGATCCATGTCGACAACCTCCCTGTTTGCCGAAATATTGGAATCCCGCCAGCGCGGTGGTAGAAACAGCTTCCATTGTACTAACCTCAGATCCAGCTCCTTAAAGCGGGTCAGCCAATTGACTGCGTGTTCTTTGTCTCGAGCGTTAATCCTCTGCTGTAGGAAGAATGTTGTCACTTGGCTAAGTGATTCTGTAGCTTCCACGCAGTAAGCGAAAGCGCCTAGTTTTGATGCATCGATGTAGCCATTGGCAGAGTTGGGGCTCGCTCCTTGAGGTTGCTCGGCTGCAGGATCGTCTTCGCTGTATGGTGCAGGCACGTTTGCTAAGGACCGGCCAATTCTTGCAGCTGCTTTGTTCCAGATGCCAAAGTACGGTGTGACAACAGGCTCCTCACGGGTGAAGTAGCCACCGTCAGCCGGCAGACGCCGGTGGACGTCATCAGATGTCAGGCTTGTGTCCCAGCCTGTGCTTACTGAGCAAAAGCGGTCGAGCATGAAGACTATCCAGAATAGTCTTCTCTGCTCTTCCAGTTCCGTCCAGTCATTGGAAGGCTGTACCAACCGTACAGGCTTCATGAGTGCTCCATCCTGGAACGCAGCGGAGGGCTCGGACGTCAACTGTAAATAGCCAATAGTCCTAGTCAGACTGCCTATGAGAGGCCACGCACGATGGTTTTGGCCATTGTTGAGCTTTACAGTGTCAGTGAGAGAGAATGACTGCAAGGCAGATACGTACATAATCAAAGACAATAAAGATCAGTGCTTGCAGGCTCTCAATAGACACTGACCTGGTGGCATGGGTCTCTACAATGATATGGGAGATGCTGGATTGCCGTTGAATTTGGTCATCATCTAGAAAGAGATCGTTTGGGTCCATGTGCCGCAAGGCCACCGCGACTAAGGCATGTAGGAAAAGCAACAAGCCATTGCTGCAGATACCCTCCCTGACTTTGTTTTGCAGTCTCTTTTTGTGTATGTACGGGATCCAGTGATGGAACGATGTGGTGAAAAAGTCCACAACTTTTAGAAGTAAAGGCTGGGACGGCAGATGCTGAGCAAGGTCAACTTCCTCAGTGGCAAACAGCCAACGTTCTGCGTCTGGCTCATCGTGTTTGCGCTTCAGTGTGTTCGTTATTGCTTCAGTTTGTTGCGTAGAAGCATCTGCAGGCGACTGTTGTTGAGCAGTACCGGTAGCTGTCACATCCTGATTGATTTGGAATACTGGAGCTGCAACTTCCACGGTTGCTTCTGCTCCCTTGTGAAAGAATCTGTCATCGCCCCTACGTTCCAGCTCGTTTGTGTACTGTGGCCGCACGTTGCCTGCGTCGTCCAGCAAAATGCTTTCCAGTAAAGCTACCGATGTCAGACATAGCTTGCAATTGGGCGATTGCATAGGCGCGTACCAACGCGACGCGTCAAGGCCTCAACAGCCCCAGGTTTCAGCCCCGGCTTCTGCTTCGGAATGTACACGCACTCCGTTGCTGCACTCAAGGTTACCAGTGCTCAACGAGGACTTTTGATATGCGCTTACATAACCTCAGACAGTGAGAGCAAACCGGCTGTTCACGAGAGCATTTCAGCTTCCGCTTCTTGCACGATGCGCAGGCTGGTTGATCCTCGCCGACAACCGATGGGCCGTCATCCTCACCGGTGTGGCTTCTATTGCTCACGGAGAAATTGGTCCAGCCCGCCGACATTTGTACGACATCATCAACCGTTCGCAAGAAAGGATTGTGGAGAGGATGTGCGCGGCGGGCGGCGGGTTAAATCAGCTCTCCGCCCCATGCTTGAGCGGGGCTCGCTTCGTTCTCGGCTGATCAACCCAACTGGGGAGCCTTCCGACCCCATTTCTCAATTTCTTCCGCCTACGGAACAATCTCAGAGATGCGCAACTGTTGTTCGAGGTGGCACGGATGCATTGCCAGGAAGGGTTGAGATGGGTAGTGGCGCGATGAGCAGCTTGCTCGCACGCCGATGAACGCGCCAGGCACGCTGAAGCACTTTGCCGCCTGCACATGTCAGCCTTACTAAAACAATATCAAGCACAGTGGTTGCTTGAAGCGACATCACTGAGGTCCTTCAGATCAGCCCAAACCCCGCAGCGATATGCCGCCCCTCGCAGGCTTCTCCAACAATGCCTTTGAGACTCATCAAGACTCTCAAACTGCAGCCTTGGCATTGCTTTGCGCTCTAAAGCCTTATCAATCCCCTGGCGGAGCACGCATAAAGCTAGCTTTGGCTACCGGAACCCATTTCGACGATGTCGCTGCACAGCTAGAGGGTTTCGCCGTGCACTGTGGTCGGTGGGAACGTTGTTGCATTCCAAGGTTGTCACGCAGGATCATGAGCTCATTCAGCCGTATGTTGATGGACTTGCAAACGGCACTGACCCAGGACACTCTGAATACTGGGGGCCCGTGGTGCTTCGTGACCAGCGGTTTGTACAAACCCCCGACAAGTCATATAGTCTTCCACTTACTCCTGAGCAGGATGGTGGAAATGGAGATCATCTCTTTTGCTTTGCTGGCAGCGCCAGACGCCATGTTCCATTCACAGACTGCTAAAGCAAGACACAACATCAGAATGTGGTTGGAAACCATTAATGGCAAGGACTTTCCAATAACCAACTGGTTGTGGTTCCGTGTGATGACGAATCTCGCACTTGTTAAGGTGTGCGGTGTTCCACACGAGCAGGTTCGCGACGCAATGAGAGAAGACCTAGATCAGATGGAACAATTCTATCTGGGTCAGGGGTGGGCAGCAGATGGGATGTGGAGTGACGAGGGGCGGCAGGCGGACTACTATTCTGGAAGCTTTGCGATACAGTTCTCGCAACTCATCTATGTAAAGATGGCTCGAGACCTTGATCCTGAGCGGTGTGCACGGTTCCGCCGTCGTGCTGAAGAATTCTCCTTGTCATTTTGGAGATACTTCGATGCTAACGGTGAGTGTTACTCGGAACTGGTTTAAAGTGCACCCGTCTCACACTAAGCAGGTGCTGCGATTCCCTTCGGACGAAGTCTTACTTACAGATTCGCATTCGCTGGTTTTTGGTCTGCTGCTGCATTTGCAGAAGTAGACTTGCCTGAGCCACTCAACGATTGGGGTATCGTGAAAGGACTCCTCCTCCGTCACTTCCGGTGGTGGAGCAACAAGCACGACATTTTCAACGTTGACGGCTGCTTGAACATTGGTTTTGCATACCCGAACTTCTATATGTGTGAAGACTACAACTCTCCACAATCAGTGTACTGGGCTCTGAAATCGTTCCTGGCGTTAGGTCTTCCACAAGATCATCCTTTCTGGACAGCGAAGGAGAAAGATTTACCCAGAGACAACGCTCTTGCAACCCCTGTGAAGGAGCCGATGCACATAGTGTGCAACACCGGAAACCATCACTACCTCCTCTCCTCTGGTCAATTTTGCCCCTGGCCGCTCAAAGCCACTGAAGCAAAATATGGCAAATTCGCGTACTCTTCACATTTTACCTTCAGTGTGCCTACAGGCCCCTTGATCCAGCAGATGGCGCCGGACAGTACGATTGCAATCAGTAAAGACGGAGGTGACACTTGGCGTACACCGTGGAAAGTGAAAACCAACGAACGACGATCGAGAGCACAGCTCTGGAGAGGCGACAGGGCCCTCGAAAAAATACCGACATTCCAAAGTTTGTGGAAACCGTGGAAAGACGCTGACATAAACGTGAGAACAATCCTGATAGCGCCTTGCTCTCGGTGGCCGGACTGGTATGTGCGATTCACTAGCGTGGAAAACATGAGTGCGGTCCCTGTTACCTTGAACATTGTGCAGGGGGGTTTTGCAATCCAAGGGCGAGGATCGAAGAGAGGCGAAGTTCTTCCAAAACTCACTGGAAGCGCTGGTATCAAGGCCGGCAATAGTTTGTCCTTTGCAGAAGGTACCCTGGAGTCAACCAGCGACGCATTAGTCTGCTCCGATGCAGGAACAAGCGGCATAAAAGCCATCACTCTCGAAACGGCCGCAGGAGATGAGCACTCGCTTGAAGATGTTACTACCAATGGCGAGGTCCTCAAACCAGACGCCAACACCAACCTGATGTGGCAGAGAACTCTAATTCCAACAATCAAGTCGGAGACCAAAACGATCGAGCAGGGACGTAGCATCTACCTTGTATCCGCTGTATTTGCGGTGGCTAGGACTTCAGCCGCACCCAAGCAATACGGGAAACTAGACTTGCAGAAATTGTGGGATGAGACACCCGTTATTTATGCTGGTCAGCTTAGAAGTAAGGCACCAAGGACAGATCAAGAGTACATCGATATAGTGGATACAGACTAGACTTGCTCCGACAAATCAGCATATCGCTATGGTTCTTGCACATATATTGATCCTTTGTGCCGTCCATACGCTCCTTCGGCGTAACTAGCCATGCACAGCCAAGTCGACATCAGCGACGCAATATATCCACATATACACTTTTCAGAAGATGACTTATTCCATCATCCATCCAAACATCGATTTTTCACTACAAGAGCCCGGCCCTCAACAACTTGTTTCCAAATTCCAACAAATAATAATCCGCATACACCAGCCCGTGGTCTTTGTATTTCTTATGCGCGTCCGGGTTCCAGTTCGTGGTACTGTTCCTCAAAATGGCATCAAAGCCACTTTCCTCGACTTTGATTTCTGCCGCACCTGCGCCATTGACCAGTGTCCTGACTGGCGCTTCGAAGGAAGCGAAATCCCGATCGTAAGACATGTCGAGTGTTTGACGCACAATCTGCAAGGCGATGTCAAGGAAACTGGTCGATGGGTCGGCGATATGCGATGCTTCCGAAGTAGACAAGCTTTGGAGGGATTGGTGAATGATGAGCAGACCATTGGCAGTAGCCATAGCAGCTGAAACGTCCCGTAGTGGTTCCGAAAGGTCGTCGAGTGGGGCGTCGAAGTCCCATAGTGGGATGAGAGGGTGGTGCCATTTCCCTTCTCCTTCCCTGCATCGCCGCAAAAAGTACTCTGCGCATTTGATTGCTGTTTGGAGATACTTGATGTCTTTGGTCCATGTGTAGACTTGCGCAAAACCCATTATTGCCCACGCTTGGCCGCGACTCCATGTTGACTCGTCTTTGTGCCCCTGATTGGTCATCTTCGCTTGGGAGAGGCCGGTACGTGGGTCGAAGTTCACGAGGTGGTAGGAGGAAAAGTCTGGGCGTAGGATCTCGTGAATGATCGAGTCCGCGTGTTGGGTTGCGATGTCGATCAGAGTTTGGTCATGTTGGTTGTGGCCGACATAATAGAGCAAATCGAGATCTGAAATTGTAAATTTTGAGCCGAATGAATTAAGAAGGTAAAGACTTACTGCACATGCTATCAATGATAACCAGGAAGTTAGTGTTCATGTCAGTAATTGAATAGCGGTCGTTGATTGCGACGTCCCAACTTCTGATCGCTTTGACTTTCTCGTCGTATCTCGAGGCGAGTGCATACGCAGCGTTGACCACAGACTGGAGGCTTTCTTTGTTCCCTGTCAGCTCCCAATCCTTCTGTAAAGCAGGCTGTATAATGAAGCCCATGTCATGCGTATCAGTACGCGTACTCATTTGATTGATCGCAACATTCCAGTGTCGGCCAATCTTCAGTAGCTGCTCCTGGAACTGTGGACGAACATGTTCTGGTATGTCTAGAGCTTGCGGATATCGTACTGCGCGCTCAATGATTGTGTATATGCATCCAGGGAAGAAACCGCATGTCCAAAAATCTGCTTCTCGCTCCTCATAACGCCCTGCGTCGGGGCCAGTTTGAGGTACGGTGTGTGGGTATGTCAGCAGTGGAGCCTGTTGCGCTTCAGAAGGTAATCATTTGATCTAGCAGTACCAGTACCTACTGCTTGCTTTAATCCTCGCTGAGCCACTTGAAATACTTTCGCAGCTACGTTCTCAGAATACAACTCCCTCAAGTCTACACCCCTGATGCTGTTGTAAAAATAAGCACTAGCTCCCCGCTATGGAATGGTCGTTTCGTTGCTTGCCTTGGAGTCGCATTCCTCTTTGAGTCTGTCGTGTTACCACCCATCCTGATGTTTCGTAATCTCGATTTGACAATCTTGTGTATGCCCAACTACAAAAGACGTGAATTCCTTAACAGCGTTTGGAAAGCGACGTTTCACTTGCCCGACTGCTAAATGCTTAGTGGAATATTGGATTCACGTAGCACGAGCGAGTGAAATATTTCAGAATCTTTTTTTCCTCTGCTGCAGGTCAACAGCCGTGTCATTATCGGCGTGATGGTAAGCTGGATGTGCGGGATCGGCAATCACCCGAAGCCCGTTGTTCATGCGGGACATCATCCGCCGGCCGCACCACACCTCGGGAAGCTGTCCATGTTTGTAAAGAAACTACGTCACAAGAATCATTGGTGCCAAGAGGTGCTGCTGGAAGGGTTTCCGGTTTGGGCGATCTTGTATTGTATTTCATTTATGCAAGGCTTGGAGCTCCGTTCTTTTGCTTGAGCATGCTTTACTCTCCACAATTTCTCCGCAATATTGTCTAGAAGATTGGGGGGAACTAATGTCCTGATTGTACTAGCGTTCACGTTGCTCGTATAGGTAGTATACTAGCATGCGTAGAAACGGTCGTATATAGTAGTGTTGGAGTTTGAGACCCCATGTGAAGTTCTTCACGTCGTCATTGATTGTGCCACAGGCGATCATGTTGTTTACCATTTTTGCTCCAGCACTTCTGCTGAGCACAGTTGCTTCAGCCCTTCCTGAAGTCAAGCGTGCTGTTACGCTTCCTCTTTCCACCAAAGGCCGCGACATTGTCGATGCTAATGGCGATGTTTTCTACTTTGCGTCAACAAACTGGCCTGGACACCAGGAGGTTATGGTTCCTGAAGGTCTTCAGCACGCATCAGTCAAGGACATCGTTTCCTGGTTTCCAAAATTCGGGTTGAATTCTGTACGCTTGACCTTCGCCATCGAAATGGTGGACGACTATGTCAACAAAAGTCCAAATCAGACCCTGGAGAAGAGTTTTATCAATTCACTTGGCGAAGCAAACGGAACTGTAGTGCTCAACCAGATCCTAGAGAAGAATCCGGAGTTTACCAAAGAGACTACAAGACTGGAAGTATGGGATGCCGTAGCAAAAGAGCTTTCGAGCCAGGGCGTGATCATCCATCTGGACAACCATGTCAGTAAAGCATTCTGGTGCTGTAGCGACAACGACGGTAATGGATGGTTTGGCGAAAAGTTTTTCGATGTTGAAAATTGGAAACGCGGCCTTGCGTTCATGGCAACACACGTACGTTATCCCTGAAGGTGTTCGAACCATAGCTAAATGGACCCTGCTGAATTGAAACAGGCAAAGGAGAACTGGCCCACTTTTTCTTCTATCGGTCTGCGCAACGAGCTCAGAAGCGCAACCAATTCCGAGCCTGTCGATTGGTACATTTGGTACATCCACATGACCTCTGCAGCGAAAGCTGTGCATGAGGCAGACCCCAACGCTTTGATCTTCTTTTCCGGTCTCTCTTATGATACCTACATCGATCCAATTCCACTCGGCAAGACTTTGAATGGCACTGCTGGAAAGTCAACGGCCAACAAGACTGCGGTATTCAAGCCTGATGATTTCGCGTTCAAGGACAAGATCGTACTTGAAATCCACAAGTATGACTTCGAAGCAACCCAAGACGACTGTGAGACTTTCAAGAGCAAATGGTACAAGAAGGGTTTCCAGAGCGTCAATCCTAATGATCCATCTACCAAGTACCTATTTCCCGTGGTCATTTCGGAGTGGGGGTTTCCTCACAACGGAACGTACTGGAATCAGACCACATACGCCAAGTGTCTGGTCGAGATGGTGGAGGAATACAAGGTCAGCTGGATGCATTGGGACATCTCCGGTTCTTTCTATCTGCAGACTCGCCCAGGTCGGAAGCCGCAGGAAAGCATTCAAGGACTGGAGGAGTTGTGGGGTTTGCTGAACTACGACTGGTCAGCCATACGTTCCTCCATTACCCTCGAGAATAGCTTGTACAAGATGATCGGTGCGCTAAGCTGAGTCGGGTGCTGAAATATTCACTGGTGGAAGTGGATTTTGTAAACGAAATGAATATGCAGCATTTCCAAGATCTCAAACTTCTTGGTGATATTGGTTCGACCCTCGCATTTCATACTCTGCTAAATATACGAGAACTTGGATCGCTGGGCGCGTCACGTCCATAGTTCATAGCTCGTGTGCGCGACGCGTGTTGATCGCGTTGATGTCATTACGTCATCAAATCCACGATGCAACCATCCTGATGTACGTAGCGAGGAGTCTTTCGAAACACTGACAGATCATCAGAGGCTGCTCAACCGCACAAGTCGACACCGTCTTCGGTGTTCTGCAGCCATGAGCCCCTTGTCTTATCCTCTCGGCACAACACCAACCGACGCCACCTCGCGTGCATGCACTTTTGTCTTTTACTCCAGGTTTTAGCTGTCTACTGATCACCCCATAAACATGTTCGCGTGCCCTTAGATCCTGCAGGAATTTGCGACCGCTCACAATATCGGGCCATTTCCTCTTTGATAATTGTTCGTGGAGAAGATACCCCGGTCTTGGCCCCCCCGCATTGTACCATGATCAATGCGGAAATACACCGATGCCCGCGACACGATCAGCAACTTCGCTTGCCAATCTTGTTGTCGAACAATGGGCAGCTACATATTACGGTGCTGGGGATGATCGATAGCCGTCGCAACCCAGAACACCGGGAGCTACTTTACCAACGGTTTGCTTCTGCACTAGGTACCCGTGTAAAGCGACCAGGCATTTGCAATGGCGGCAGCAACGAACCCCAGAGAGGAGACCTCAGGTGTTGAAGGCAGAACGGGCGAATTTAGCACCAGTGTAATCGCACCGACTGATGCTCCCCAACGATCACCATGGAAGGCTTGGATGTACCTCTGGGAGTGGTATCCCAAGCACTATCCTGCAGAGGAGAGGAAGTTGCTAAGAAAGATGGACGCATGTCTACTTACCTTTTGCTCCTTCATGTGTAAGTTCCATCTGTGCCGCGCTAGAGTACCTGGTACTGACACAAGGAGTTTTCCTCAAATGGCTTGATTCGTCGAACATCAACAACGCCTATGTATCTGGCATGAAAGAGGAGCTCAACCTCTATGGGAACCAATACTCACTATTTGGAACCTTTTACAACTGCGGGTACCTTGTGTTTCAGATACCATCGTTGCTTCTGCTCTCTCGCCCGAAGATTGCGAAATACTACCTCCCCTTAATGGAAGTCCTATGGTCAATCGTCACCTTCACTCAATCTCAAATGCGCAACGAGCGCGATATATACGGTACTCGGTTCCTTCTCGGTCTTCTCGAAACGCCTGTCGCTTCAGGCACTACATATATTCTAGGCTCGTGGTACAAACCTGAGGAGGTGTTCAAGCGTACAGGAGTATGGTATGTCTCGAACAATATTGCCGTCATGTTTGGTGGATATCTACAAGCTGCAGCATACAAGAATCTCAATGGCGTGGGCGGAATGGCTGGCTGGCGATGGCTGTTCATCATTGACGGTAAGTCACGTACAATAAAACGGATAAGGTGTTTGGACTGACAAGACCAGGTGTTATTTCGCTTCCAATTGCCTTAGCTGGGTTTCTGATCTTCCCTGGTCTGCCTAACAGCGCAAAACCATGGTGGCTGACCCCAGCCGAACATGACCTAGCCCAGAGACGTGTAGCAGCAGCTGGTATTGCACCAAGTCAAAGCCTGAATTGGTCCATCATCAAGCGCACTCTTCGACGATGGGAGTTCTATATGGGTCTCTTGGCCTATACGTTCTTCCTATCATCCTCATATCCCCACGGTCAGATGGCCTTGTGGCTCAAAGATCAGGCGGCCAAGTTCCCTGGCAGCTACTCTGTTCCGCAAATCAACACAATTCCAACCGGCGCCCAAGGCGTCTCCGTGGTTGCCGCACTAGTCGCGACTTCACTATGCATGGTCTATCCTCTTTGGAGCATATTTACGATCGTGCAAGCTATCTATCTGATCGCCAACATACTGCTCCTGGTCTGGTTCATACCCAAGGGCCTCCATTGTAAGCTCCGGTCCGCAATCATCGCTCGTCAATGCACTGACACTCTTCACAGTCGCATGCTATTACCTCCTCGGTGTATCAGCAGCCGTCACTCCTATCCTCATGCCCTTCATCAACATGGCTCTACGCGATGATGCTGAAGCGCGCGCCGTCACTGTCGGTGGTATGTTGACAGCTGGCTGGGCTGTGTTTTCCTTCTATCCCATCGCTGTCTTCCCTGTTGTCGAAGCACCGCGCTGGACGAAAGGCTACTCAGTCAACATCGTATTCGTGGTTGGTTGCTGGTCATGCTTCCTTATCATGCAGTACCTTTACAAAAAGAGTGAGAAGAAGAAGCAGGAGCAGTTTGTTGGCGCGGCGGCAAGGGACGAGGAGGATAGTTTAAGCGACAAGAAGCCTGTAGAAGATGTGAAAGAACACGTTGAAGAGCGACGATGATGATTTTGGGTCCTATTCACTGGCGTACGGGAAGAACCGTGCCCCCAGAAAGATTGACACCCGTACCAGTACGCGAAATACAAAGTTCCTTCTTTTATCTACTCATAAATTCGTCCTGTGCATTGTTTCTGTGTTTGACTAAAGCGGGCTGTTGTTTGCAGTCTGTTGATGAGTAATGACAAGACAGAGACATGTAAATGGGTATCATGCAAAAAGCTAAAGACCTCTTTGATTTGCTATCATCTTCACTGCGACGTCACCAGTAAGCGCCTACAACGTGCGACGTGATGAACAGTGGACACAATACGGCAATTTGTTTTCCCGAATCCATGCTAGATCAGGCACGTCCTATATTGACGAGCCCAACTGTATGATTCTTAGGCCTTTTTGTCAGGTGCTTCGTGAAGCTCTATAATACTGGGGTCATTGATGATCTTGTTTGCCGCAGCGGTCAGAGCATCACGGTCGGCCTTTTCTGATTCGAATACTATCGTTTCGTCAGTATATTATGGCGTGGATCAAAAAAGACATTCAACTCACAGAAGTGCAGCTCTTCCAGGGTTTTTCCAAATGTCTCAGGGAAGAAGATGTAGATGAACACAATCTCAAAGCAGATCCATACGACGTAGACGAGCAGATACTTCCAGTCAGCATTCTCTAGCCCAATGGGATTAACGAAAGAGCCTATATATGGTCAGTTGAAGTTCAGCAAGAACTGAGATTTGACACAATGCTTACCGAACATGACAGCCGTCCTATTGAAAAGCTGGAACCACGACAGTCCCTTTGTACGTACGTAGTACGGAAAGATCTCGACCATATACGTATACGTCAAGGCATTGTATGCAATACAATAAGCCGGACTGTACAAGAATATAAAAACAAGCACTACATATCCCGATTCTTTCGATCCCGTGATGCGATTGCGGGCTTGCGCAACAGTCCACCCCGTATACACTGCAAGCAAACAAGCCGCACAAAGAAGATACATCCTCCTCCGTGGAAATCTTGGCGAGACACTGGCCATGATCAAGCTGACTAAGAAGCCCCAACTCTCCTTGCCAACGTTGTACCGCACCTGTTGGTAGCTGTCCGTAATGCCAATCTTTTCCGCAATAGGAACGAAGTATTGAGAAATTAGATTATTGCCACTGAATTGTACAAATAGCCCCAGTGCAGCAGCGACAAGGGAACGGTGGCGCATGCCTTTGGTTTGGAAGAGCTCTCCCCAACCGCGGGCGCGTGAGTTGTTTTCGATTTTGAGCGCGGCTTGGATCTCAGCAAGTTCGACGTGCGGCAGCTCGGCGGCAGCATCACCCTCAGCGTGGTACTTGATTAGAATCTGGAGAGCTTCTTCGCTTCGGTCTTTGGAGACGAGCCACTGGTGATAGTTAGTGGGGTTTAGGGCATTTGTTCTGGTGGCGTCTTACCCGAGGACTTTCAGGGACAGTGAGCGCGAAGCCAATCTGGATTAGAGACGGCACTGCTTGGAGAATGGATGGAAGACGCCAACTCCAGTCATTCTGAATGAGACGTGTCTGAACGACGATGCCTGCACCGAGTACAGCACCAACTCCAAAAAAGGCATTGAACATACTACCGAGAAAGGCACGCTCCTTCGGATGGCCGAGTTCTCCGAGTAGCGCAGCTCCACCGATGATGGCATATACGATACCGTGACCAAGAAAGATGCGGGAAAATACAAACATGGGCACTAGCTAGGGTCAGTCGCTTCTTCACTGAAGCGAGCATGTACTCACAATTTCGCGAGAGCCCTTGCATGATAGCACCGATAACCATAACCACCGAGCCGAAAACAATAGACTTTCTGCGACCCAAGCGATCGGATACTATAGACACGAAGGGGATCGAAGTGATGGCTCCGAGGTTGTAGCAAGCGACTAGTAGACCCAGTTGTCCACCTTTCGGGTGGTTGAAGAACTCTTTCCAGTACGTGAGTGCTTGCATACCATTCATCATGGACGAATCGAAGCCGGACGTTGATTCTATGAATAGACAGAATGGTACCAGAAGGAGGTACAGTTGCCGAAGGTTGGGTTTGTTCCACCATCGTACGTGGTCGTTGGCGACCAAGCGTTCGACGACGCTGTCCCCAATAGCGGCGACTGATGGCGCCATGACATTCAACGGCGTTGTGTTGATACGATTAGTGATGATTGTTGTGGGTGTTGGGGGTGTTGGGGGTGTCAAAGCCTTGAAGATATCAAGGACCGTGTCTTAGCATACGAGTGGTGTCAATCTGATATAGCCATGGTGCGGCAACTCAGTCGGCCGTTGTGTCGGCAAGGCATATCCCGACGAGTGATGCATTTTTAATGCCCAGGCTGGGCATTGAGGGGTCTGGTGATCATACGGTCAAGCACCGAAGAACTTCGTGACAATATCCCCCCATGCAGTCATCAGCCATTAATATCCAGTTCAAGAAGCCAAAATTATGTCTGAGTAATTAGTCGACCGCGACCGCGACTTGTGGACCTTCTTCCCAGTGTATAAAAAGCCTTTCGCGCCATACCTTCATATTTAAGACTCCGATATTCGTAATTTGGTTTTGTAGCACAGCAGGAGTTGTGCTCGAAGGGCGATCTTCCCCGCTGCCCGAACTCATGGAGTAACCCTATTTAGCCGCGGACCGCATCCAGTTCAGAAAGGATCCACAGTTGGAGGCCTTAGACTGTCAATGCAGGAGAGGTAGGGTGATCCTGTTTGTTGGGTATTTGCGGGGAAGTGGTGGTTTGCGGAGGAACGGTCTACTTATCCGTATTCTGACCAACAGACCTAATGCCGAACCAATGAACATAAAAGTACAGTGAACCGACCGGTTTCTGTACGAGATTAACGGTGTTTGAAATGGTCCTAGCTATAGGACACGGGCTTTGTGGTCGGCTTTCGCTGTACGTCGCGTGATGACTTGCGGTACGTTTCCCACAATGCAGCTGGTGTTCGCTTCTGATCTACCGCCCGCAGACCTAGGGCCACACCTAATGCTTTAGCAAAAAAAAGCAAAACGAAAGATGTGACAGTCTCGGCGCAATCGTTAATCCATGATGCCCCTGCAAAGGTACCTTCAGACGGCCACAGGTTTCTGAAGTTAACCAAGATGGGCCAGTTGTCCAGCTCAAAAAAGACAACAAGAAGCTGCAAATCTATCCACCAGTCGCCCAAGATGCCTCTGGCGATGCGCTTCCGTGAAGACAGAACCATGTCACTTGGTGCCATGATGATGCCATTCAGATTCCAGAAGAACAGGGGTTTACTGATGTCGCTCGGATCAGTCCATTCTTCCACAACCACCTCTTCGACCCAATCCTCTGGCCGTACATGTTTTTTTCGGCTTTTTTCTTCTATGTCAAGGCAGTGCTCAAGGCGACCCCAATTGTGCCTCGCATATCGAGGCACCTCAACGACCAACCCTTCGCACACTACCCGACCTGAACTGTCAATCTCGCCGCCTGCCAGTGCGCTGAAGCTTTTGGTGGTGCCGTTGAGCTCAACAACGATGGCGCCTTTGACGAGGCGGAGGAATTCTGTGTGCGTGGCATGGAAGTGCAATCCAGAGGTCCAGGCTGAGTATCGAGGCAGAGAGATAGTGGTCTTTATCTGCGACGTATCATCCGTAGGAGGTGTGATGGGGATGTGATAAGCGACGGCTTCCTGTCCTGAGCGTAGTAACGCGCGTGTGCCCGTAGGCAAAGGGTTCAGGGCTCGAGGCTCAGGCGTGATAGCTTGTGTCTGTGTCATTGAGGTTGACCAGGAAATGTTGACCGTAAATTTTTTGAGCATGCAAGAAACATAAACCTGATTCTATATCTTCGGACAGAGCGATATATGTTATTCCTAACATATATCCTGCTTGATTGGTACTGGACGCCTTGCTGCTGAGAAATCAACGGAAGATGACCGCGATTTGGCTTACAATACAAGCTTTAATGCTGCTGTGTGCATTGAGGTAACGTGCCAGCTTGACTCGTAGTTGCTGTGCACGATTGAGAATGTGAGCCTTACCAAACGCAGAGGCATATTGTAACAATATCGCGTCGCAGACTAGCGTGCCTGTGACGCGTTCAGGAATGACGTCAATGCGTCACCATCCAAATTGTAGACGGCCTGACTTTGCGCATATATCTGCTTTACATGTCGAGACCCAAGTGCTCACAAAACACTCATAGCTACTGGATTTTATGTCTTTCATGAGTGTCAGTTCAGGTTGAAAGCGCGTTTGTAAGTTATGAAGGATGTCCATCGACTGAAGCATGCTGGACTGGCGTAGAAGGGCATACTCATAAGCAAAAAGACAACGCAAAGAACTTTAAATAGAGAGACAGTTGCTATGTACGAGATTTTGCTCTTGAGTTCGCAAGTCTCTCTTACCTTCACCTAGGTTTCTCGATGTCTGTTTGGCGTCTCGTTTGACCACGACCTCTTCCGCTGCCCGTTGTTTGCCTTCTGCCTCACCTCACGCCGTTCACTACTTTCATGCCAGATCTTTCTGTCTCTGTTCAGTTCTCTCCATCCGTGTTCTCCCGGCTTATCAGCAACCCTGAAATCCTCTTCTCTTGAACTGAAGTCATGCTCGAGCTTGCTGTGGCGGAGGCGTACCGCCCACACACACCGAAAAGCGCACCAAAGAAAAGATTACCAAAATCCTCGTCATTTGCGACAAATCCCAAAATTAGAGCCCCAACCTTCTCTTTACGATCGCGGCCCGCTTCCTCTCTCTCCAACAGCTCAAGCGCTTACTCCCAGCCCCGATCGTTCAGAAGTATCACATCCTGGCGTAAAAGAACTGACTCCGTGCTCAGCTCGACAACAGAAACGCCGGAAAGCTCAGGCTGCGTTGATTTAGTGCTCAGCTCTACGACACAAGTACCAGACGTCTGCACCTCTTGCAGACCCGTGCCTATATCTGACAACCGTCCTCGATTGCCGCTCAAGGTGCCTCTACCCCCACAAGAAGAACTGGAAGAATTCGACCTAGCCCTACAAGCAGCCATCAACCATCTTCAAAACTCTGCCTTCTCCAGCGCCCACAACCAAGCCTCAGCGGCGCTCGCCCATCTCGCGCACATAGCTGACATCGTCTCCTGCGTAGCGACTAGCTGGCCAGAGTTCTGGACCATGCTCGTGCATGCTGCCCAGCTCCTCTGCAGTGCCAAACAAGGCATGAGTCGGGATGTGGCGAGCTGTCTGGTCCAGGCGCTTGAGCGAGTCGCTAGATGGTGGAACGAGGAGCAAAGAAGAACGGATGGGGATGAAAGTACAGCAGAGCTCGCTCGCATAACAGGGAGCGCCTTTGATCAGATACTTCGGCAGAGGAAGGATGTGGATGAGCTGCTGAGTGGGGTATTTGAGACGTGGTTGGAGAAGTACATCGAAGGTATGCAGCGAGTGAACTCTCATGCGCCGGCATGGAGTGCGACCAGCCACACATCCAAACCGGTGCGGAGCGGGGTGAAGCAAGAGAGCGTACTGCGGATCCTCACACCTACCCCTTCCCCCGCCATCTTCGCCATGTTATCTCACGCTCTCTCCGCGATGCCCAGTGTCAGTATCGCAATCTCCATCATGTCCACGCCAGATGTCACTCCGCCCTCAGAGCTCTGTCCAATCTCACCATCAACGTCTCGACTACGCACCACCGTCTTCCCGGCCCAGGCAATTGGCACCGCAAGTCGAGACGTAGACATCCTGCTCTTGCGCGCAGAAGCCTTCGACTCCCAAGGCAACATTCAAAGCACGAGAGGCGCGTTGAGCGCTGCTGCATGCGTCAAGACTCTCTCTTCATATGCGAGAGTTGTCGTCCTAGTTGGTCTGGACAGCATTGTTTCTAAATCGGGGAAAAGAGAAAGAGATAGTGAGCCGTGGAACGTGTTAGGTCTGAAACCTGATGATAGAGATGTTGATATGGACGTGAAGTTAGCGTGGGCTCCTGCGCGGCTCATGGATACGTATATCATGGAAACAGGCGTGCTGGAGTTAGGTGAGATGGAGAAGTTGGCGACGGAGGCTGGCGAGCGGGTGCGCTACATTTTTGGTGAGTGAACTCCTGCGTAAGACCTCGGATACAGATCTGACGAGTTGCTGGGAATCATGAGACTTGTCAGCGTGTCATGGCAGTTTGGCTCTTGAGTCGGGTTGGGGTCTCTCAGACTGTGTAAAGAGTTGATTTTTGGTGAAAGTTCATTTGGATATTCCCGGCAACGCCGTCCTTAAAGCGTCTGAGCCAAAGCTCATGAAATGCTCCGGTGCTGACCGCTAAACTCATGCTGTTCGTACAATCCTTTGTTGTTGACCTCGTGAGCCGTACGAGTTCGTTCTCTCCCTTTTCGTCGCCAAATATCCTGCAGCAGACAACTCTTGACTCGTCTAGATGAGGTGCTTGCTCCTGAAGTAGGCCCTGAGGTAGACAACCTGCCAGGCGCCTAGGCCGACCAACATGCCCATCGTGCCGAACGCAAACCACTTGACGCGCTCGTTCGTACTTTCGTTTGTATCTCTCAGCTTCTGTTCGCGTACCCTCAGGTAGTCCATCTCCGTGACGATCTCGCCGACAACCTCTTCAATACGCCTGAGCTCCAGCTCCACGGGCTTCAGCTTCTCTCCAGCCTGGATGGCGCTCCAGTCCTTTGCGTCGGCGCCAATATCGATGTCCAACTCCACGTGGCGCGGGCCGGTGCTCTTTTGTGCGCCGGTGAGCACGTTCTCGAAACAAACGTCGAAGGCCGAGTCGGCGTGCGAGGTGAAGGCGTAGCGGTTCTCGCCGACAACATCCTTGGGGCGATGGTAGTCGTTGCCCATTGCATCGCGGATCTGGCTCGAGTCAGCATTGTGTTGAATGAGCTACACGCCACGAGGTGCTGCGTAGCGCGGTGTTGGCAATTGAGCACGTACGTGCATGTCGACCTTCTGGCCATCACCCCTGTATCCGTCCAGGATTGCTGTGACAACTACGAGCTGTTCTTTTGCGACAAAGTTGCGGACGCATCGCTCGTACTTTGCGGCGTCGTGCGCGGAAACGGGGTGGAGATCGAATTTGAGGGCCGCGGTGAGGGGCGCAATGACCGCAAGGAGAACGGCGATGGCGCGCATTATCCTATCCATGAGGGATTGTGTGCACGCCGAACAGAATGCGAGACAGCGTGTGGTTGTTGATACAGACACAGACACAGATCTCCCACGACGGTCGGTATGTCCCGTCGTTTAGGACAGGTGTTTTGAGCTAGCGCCCAGTTAGGCAAGGTGTTTGGGATCCTGGACGTGACTTCCCCTCTCTGCGCGTGCCTTCCTCTCACACGTCAAACTTCACGTCCGTTGCAGCCTCTCCATGTTGATTTCGGGACTCATGAATAGGCTTTCATCTCTCGACGAGACGATGCACCGCAGATATACAGGCTTATTGCTGACTACACGCTGCAGGGAAATGCACCAACCCCTGGTGATGCCAATGCTCGCTGGATAGATACTAACAAACCATTTCCCACTCCTCTACCAAGCTGTGGTGCCTCCGTCAATCTTCAGATCATGTCCTGTCATGTAGCTGCTTGCTTTGCTCAGCATGAACAGCGCCACAGCTTTGTATTCCTCCGGCGTGCTGATCCTCCTGAGCATGTTGTTATCTTCCCATTTCGATCGATCTGCCTCACCTTTCCTGAAGTTCTCCTCTACCATGGGCGTCACGATATGACCTGGACTGAGGGAGTTGACTCGAATTCCGCCAGAACCATCTTCCCTTTTTCTGCCGAATTCCATGGCCAGGCTGCGTGCCAACTGAACCACTGCAGCTTTTGACGAATTGTACACCGGAGCGTCAAACCCCCTGTTCGCGATTGATCCACTCATGGAGGCTACCAGACACAACGACCCCTCGATCTTGTATTTAAGCATCTCACGAGCACAGGCTTGCGCTGCTAGGAACACTCCAGTGTAGTTGACGGCGAGCATCTTCGCAATGTCTTCTGACTTGTAGTCGATTGCCTTGGTCACTTGTTGGACCCCAGCAGCTGTAGCTTCTGTCAATCTACAAACTTCAGACAATTGACTGCCTTCACGTACCTGCAACCAGTCCATCCAGTCGCTGCTTCTGGGCTGCGATGTCGGCAATCGTCGCCCCCAAGATATCCGCATCCGTGACATCAGCCTGGTGATACACTAATCCGCCTTCAAACTCCTCTTTTGCGCGTGCCCTTGCTTCTTCGAACTCTTTCGTCGGCTCCGGCGATCTATCGAGGACGTGCACAGTACCACCAGCTTCGACGAGACCCTCAGTGATCGAGAACCCAAGACCTTGGCCACCTCCCGTGACCACAAAGACCTTCCCGCCAATGTCGAAATCGCTGTGCTTTCTGCTGCCTACATTGTCTCGCTTTTCGCACGGTGTTTGCTTGTAGGTAATGTCTCGATGCGTTGCCAGTGTTCGTCGTTGCAGAAAGGCTGTGGAAGGCTGGATTCGCGATGGTCTCGAGCTCCCACAGACAACCTGACGCAACGTTATTGTCGACCGTGCAGATGCCATCATGAGATGTTTGCAATGAGATAATTTACTGTAGATCGTAACAAGGGATGTGACTGGTAGTAAACAGGTTGTCAAGGCGTGTGCTGAGTATTGTTGTGGTCCTGGGCTGACAGCTATAAAGGTAGGAGGGCAACATGATGTAATTAGAAAGACCCAGCAAGCCCACCCATCCTTCGCCATTTCTTTCGCAACATAAAAGGAAATCATCGTGACATTGGCGAGCTCATAACATCTCCATTCGCTCCAGCTCCTGCCGCCAACACGGATCGCCGCAGATCCTTGCCTGATACCACGGGTTTCAAGCAGGGACCTGTCACGCGGTTCTTGGAGCAACAACCCGCGGAAGAGTCAACCCGTCTCGCCTACATGAACATTGGGCCGTCAGGAAAGCAGGTGTTGTTACAATTCAACTGGACACAGCGCAATACTACGGGACCAAAATTGTGGGCCCAGACCCCAAGTCGCGACTTTTGTGGGGCGCCTTATGAGCCATCGACGACAACTTGCAGTCATCGTGAGATTCCGCATGCGTAAACTGATTGTGGGTCCTGCAAAATATGGGGTTTCGCATCTCGCCAAGACAAGTTTGCAATGAACTCTGAATGGTGATCTCCACTAGCGCGATCCAAATGGTTCCGGAATCTGGTGTAAGATTTACGTCAGTTTTGTAGCTTCACAACCGACCGCTCATGTTGTCCGCAACCAGTCAGCTAGCGCACTTCCCTCGCGACTCATGGACTGCTCCTTTCCGACTGAACATACTCTTCTTCTGTCTTCTGCTGACCGTACGTGCAACACCAACAATGTGAACCTCATACCGCGACGAATGCCTAAGTAGATAAGAGCACATAACTATCAGAAAAATGGTGCACCGCTCGTTTATGCAAGTAATCCGCCTACGCAAGTAGCTTTGGTACTTTGCAT
The DNA here is from genome assembly GCF_004011695.2 of Ascochyta rabiei. Taxonomy (NCBI): domain Eukaryota; kingdom Fungi; phylum Ascomycota; class Dothideomycetes; order Pleosporales; family Didymellaceae; genus Ascochyta; species Ascochyta rabiei. The sequence goes on from NC_082413.1 coordinate 1,647,012, forward strand.
AAATCCTGACTGTTCTAGTACATTACTATCCATCTCCACCGCTACCTGGACCTGAATATAATGTTCGAAAACGGCCGTGCCGAGACATAGTGTCTTTACACTATCGTTACACTTCTGTCCTACATGCCTACGCTGCATCGGTCTAATCTACGCTTGCAACCGCCCATCGAACCCCTCGGCTGCGTGGATTCACTACCCTCTGCTTACTTTCAACACTGAACAATCTCAAAAATTACGAATTCGCGCTTTAGCTGACTCTTAAACACCGATCCGACCTCACTATAACTGCGCAACAGATCAAGAGAGCTAACAACCCACGCCCCACCAGCCCGCAACTCAAAACGCCATAACTAGCCCAGCATCCTTGGTGAACCGACTGATTGATTCAGTACGTCGAAGGCATACCCAAGCCAAGAACCCACCACCACCTTCCACTCCCTTTAAAACCATGCCACAAACACCCTCCGCGCTAGCTACAAGCACGACCCAGCGAATGTGCACGCAACACCCAACGCTCACCCAATGCGAGCCACATGAGTCCTCCAATCCAAGCCAACAAAAAGACGACACTCCAACTTCGACCACGACACCGATCCGCCATCTAAAACAACCACGCATCCAGCCCCGGCTACATATACTACAAGCCGTCCCGCGACAGAAGACCCCTCCGAGGCACCACGAAAAGAAGAAGATAAATAAAACCTACACAGTCCACCGACCACACGATTTGGAGAGAAAAAAAAGAAAAGAAAAAAAGAAAACTAAAACATCAACTCATCTCGCCGACCCAGCCCCTGATTCTCGCCCAGTCAGCCATATCCTTCCTCACCTCGTTCCCGACTTTACATACATACATACATACAACCCCACGGTGCACGACGTTGTCCCAACTTCTAATAAACAAGCAACGACAGCAGAAGCAAGCTAATCAGGGCGCATTGACGCATTACACCAAACGCCGGCCCCGTTGTTTCAGATCTAGATCCTGCCGGCGTTTTCCTGGGAAGAATGCACAAAGTTCTGCGGGGAAGAGCGAGTACCTACGAAGCCTGTTTGGGTTGAAGTGGTCATGTTCGATCGACCAGAAGCAATTGTCGCCAACAATAGTGTGAATGCTGATCGATGATATAGTCTTACTTGATCCCGCTGGTGTATTATCAACTATAAAGCAAGTTCAGAAAGAAAGTAGGGTCAGCGTTTGATTTGAAAAGTTGTAGTATCCATTCTAGATGCTCAAAGTACAAGGTCAAAAGGGATAGCGTCTAGTTATCTGCTCAGACAAGTCGCCATCAGGTAACCCGAGAGAGTAATGCTATATGACATGGGTGATACAAGGGGATGCTCGTGACCCATCCAACGTGTTTTGCAGATGGTTTTACTGTAAAAGCCAAAGACTGCGCAGCAGTCCGCTGGCGTCGTAAGACAGCCGGAACGCCAGAACGCAGGATCGAAAACGGATTAGGGGAATCGAACAGGTAGCTTAGTAAAGCGATTGGCTGAAGTGTAACAGGTGTGGCGTAGGGTGATCGTAAATGGCTGTTTTTCCTGTTTCTAGCGACGTCGCACGCAGAAGAAGATACCAGTGCGTCCAAGGAACCACAAACATCCCAGGAAGCGAACTATAGCCAGACCGGCAGTTGCCCAAAGAAGGGCCTGGAAGAAGTGGGCAGTTCGGGTGGTGGCGGACGACTAGACAGTGTTAGCATTATTAATACAGCAAGCGCATAGTATTGAGAGACCTACCGAGAAACCGAAACGGTCAAAGCTGTCCTGGGTAACAACGACGGCAAGCAGAACGTTGGACCCAATCCAGAGAGTACACAAATGGGTACGGAAAGCCTTGTAAGAATCCTCAAGGGTCTTCTCGTTGCTCTCAACAGGAGGAACGTAAGGAGCCAAAGCACGCTTGACGGTAGCCTCGAACTGAGAGTCAATGTCGGCTTGGGGCAAATCCGGTTCTTCAATGACCGTAGTTTTTCCATCGTCGCCCTTTTCTGTTTTCGCAGAGGGCAGAGCCTCAGCCTTGTCGGAACCCTTTGTACCCCAAGAAACATCGTGCCAGTTGGAGAAGGCGTAAACATTGAGAATGTTGATGTACGACGACATGATGAGCAGGTACTGGGGGAACGAGGTAAACATGTGCCACGGGTCCATGTACAGGAACGACGCAACGTAGTAGAGACCGAACGTAGACGCAAGCGCAATAATAATGATACCGACACCATCCGACGCGAAGAAGGATTCGGCAAATGCAGATGGCGAAGAAGTGTCGAGCTTCTGCGATGTTGGGTTCGTGAACGCTTGGACAACGAGGTACAGGGACAAGATGACGACATAGAACTGGATCAAGGCAAACACACCGAACGAGAGCAGGTAGGACCAGACGGAACCCTTGGGACGGTTACCAAAGGCGAGAATGAACTGAAGACCGAGGAAAGCCAGGTAGACGTATTGGACGATGGTGTTGAAGATGGGGGTGACTTTGTTTCCGAAAGGCCATGCCTTCTTGTTCTCGGTAGGTGTGCCTACAAGGTCCATGATGACGGCGGTAGTAAGCCAGAAGGAAGCCATGGAGAACCAAGTGAGGATGGTGTTACAGGTGGTGTAGAGCATTTGAAAGTGGAGGAAAAACATGCGGAGGATGTTGTGGCCGGACTTGTACATGCGGCCGAAGTGAAGAAGCGAGTAGATACCGGCAGCAAAGGAACCGTTGAGCCAACGACGACGCTGACCGATGAATTCGGCAACCCCTTCGGGCACATCGGTTTCACCCTTGGAGGCCTTTACGTAGGTAAGATGCCACTTGGAGCCAGCCTTGGCGACCAATTCGAAGCAGAGAATACGATCTTCGGCCAAGAACATGTTCTTCTTGAAAATGTTCATGCCCTCGATACCTTTCTTGCCAAGAATCTTGGCTAGCGTGTGATCACCGTGGAAATATTGCTCCAGGGGTCTGCCCATGATCGCGCGATAACGGTAGGCGGAGAAAGCACCGGGCAAAACCGAGACGTATCCGAAAGACGATTCCAGCGGCTTGTCGAGAATGTTACTGATCTTGTACTCGAAGTTCTGGGACGCAACGAGCGGGTTGAGCAGGTTCTTCCAGCCCTTGCCTGACAGGAGGTTAGATTGAGAAGAAGAGTGGGGGCGGGTAGAGCTTACCCAACATGGCGTGGATTTCACCACAAGCACCGCCCAGGTCCTTGTCGTTGTAGAAAGCCTCCCAGAGAGCGAGCAGGGACTTGGGACCAGGCTTGGTACCGGCATCGAGCAGGATGCAGACTTCGGGGTTGAGGATGCGGCCAATGGCGGTGAAGAGCCATCTGTGGGAGTTGATCTTCTTGGTGTTCTTCTGCTTCAAGCAGAATATCATCTGGACGGGAGGAAGCGTGCTGGCGCTGTCGTCGTGAGGACGGATCAGCTGCTGGTTGGGCGTAACGGACAGCTGAGTGGTGTACTCGAACTGTTCCGTGTCAGAAGTGGCTTCATCACACGCTGTGTTGGCGACTTACGATGTGCGCAACGGTCTCGTTTCCGTCAATGTCCTTCTTCATGACACCGTCCTGGTAGATACCGATGGTAGCGAGCAGATCGAGTGTGCCCTTGTCGCAAGGGTCGATACCGTCGAAGACCAAGCAGACGACGATCTTCTGCCAGGCTGGACCTCCTTTGTTCCAGAACTCGGACTTCTTCAGGTTGACGATGTCGCGGATGTTCTGCATAACACCGTGGAGTGTACGAGCCGTGAGCACCTTGTCTTCGTTGTAGTACGTAACAGCGATGAGCAGCTCGGTGTGGCGGTTGTACATGGCCGGGCGCAGATTGTAGCCGTTCTTCAGGGTGAAGTCGTTGGGGTCACATGTCGCGGCCGTGTCTGGCAGCTGTCAGCGTTGCACCTCTGGAAGACGCGGGTTTCGTCATCATCATCATCATCACCATCACCATCACGTACAGCGCATGTGTGTAAACTCCTCACTGCCACTCTCGAGGTCGTTGCGGTACTTTGCCTGGATGGCGTTCTGGATGGCAGAGGGGACGGGATAGTCGGCGCTGAGGACGGAGCCCTGCACAAGCTTGACCTTGCGCGTCATGCCGCGCTTGAGGCCACCGGCAGCAGCAACGGCACCGCCTGGCTGCTGGCGCTGTCGCCAGGCCTCGGTCGAGCTGGTCTCGCTCCTCTGGTAGGGCGAGGAGACCCGTTGGGCAGCGCCAAAGTCGGCGGCAGGCTCGTAGCCACCGGTGGCCGAGTAGACGTCAGAGCCGCCGTGGGCCTCGCTGGGGTACTGTGTCGGGCGGTCGGTGGCATATGTCTCGGTCAGGCTGTAGGTCGAGTGTGGGCGGTTCTCCGGGTGGCCGTAGAAGGGGTCTTGCTGGGTGCCTGCCGCGTTCTCGTGCAGGAGAGAGCGACCGACCTCGTCCTCATCGTGCCTGCCGGGCGTGTACTGCGTGCTGCGTTAGCATTCGCCGCCATCTCCATCCGCCGCCATGCAGGCCGCGAAGAGCAGCATGCAGGCGGGCCGGCGGGCAGGCAGACACGCACTTCGTTGTTGTGGGCGTCCCCGTAGTTTTGCGCGTTGTACGCCATGACGTGCAGCGGTCGAAGGGGCTAGCACGAGACGAGGTAGGGCGAGGGTCCAGCGGACTGTCTGGCGTTGTGCTGATGAGGGCAGATGGAAATGGAAAACGAAGGAAACCGCGCACCGCTGGGAGCTGGGGTGATAAAGGGCAGGATTGTCTCGCACAGCTTGCAATTCTCCTCAGCTCGACGTGAGCGACAGCGCCTCGCACCGTTTGGGCCTAGCCACTGGCGCTAGCCCGCGCCCCCGTGAAACGAGTCGAGGAATGGCAGTGTCTTGTTTTACAATGCGGGTGGGCCAGTCCTTCATCAGAATGCGAGCCTGCAGTACCGCCGGGCCCTGTAGACGCCCGCTGGAAGCAGCAGTGATTCTGATTGCCTCCACCCGCACAAGCAGGGCCACCAGAGCCTGTAGACCCTCGTGAACCGTTGTACGGCTGGTGGACGTACACACGACCATCACGACCACCACGACCGTCACAACCATCAATGATCACGACCGTCACAACCATTACGACCGTCACAACCATTACGACCGTCACAACCATTACGACCGTCACAACCATCACGACCGTCACGACAAGGCCGCTGCGCTAGCACGTCCGCTGCGGCCTCTATTATTAGAGACACGCCTGCCTTCTTCCACCGCCGCCACTCACTGCTCAGCCTCACTGCCACCACAGGAGACAACCCTCGCTCGCTGTGCCCGGCGGCGTTGGCCTGCGTCCGCCACCTGGAGAGGCTCACTGCCGCCGGCGCCAGGTTGATAGAATGATGCTTTGCTGCGCTTGGATGCACTTTGCACTCTGATGCACTGCACTGCACATAGTGCATACTACATGCATGCACCGGCGAGCGACCTGGTTGACTTGGCCATTGCGCGCCCCATCGTGCTCCATCAAGCTAGGCGTCGCCCTGTCAACGTCAGCAAACACACTGCCAAGTTGCCAACGACCGGTGACATCCCCGCTGCACATCCCCTCAAGCCCGTGGGAAGCTGCTCTGCTTCGTGGACTTGTACACCTGCACACCTGCAGTCTCGCTGTGCATCTGCATCGCACCTTCGGCGGTCAATCATGGCCTCGGTCCTAGCTGTGATGGACCCCGCCGCGCTGCTGCGTTGGCTTCAAATCCCACTTCCCACCGCCGTATTCCAGCAGCGCGTTGCACGGACCACCCAGAAATTAAGCTCTCCTTTTCGATGTGGTGGGTCCGGCAGGTCCCTGGATCTAACTCGCCGTTGGGCCACCCGCTTAGCCGCGATGAGACCCTCTGTCTACCAGCACAAAGTTAGAATTCCTGGCTGGGAAAGTGCTTCTGGAAGAAGTCAGAGTAGACGGCAGGCGCAAGCTGCCTCTCCCCTGACTCGGCAAGGCGGGACATAGATCTCTGCCTCCCACAGCGTACGGGTAGCAGCAGATCCTTCGGCGTTTTCGTGAAGCACAGAAAGCCTCTAGCACGTTGGTACGCCGCCCTGATTGCGTTCTAATTCACACGAGACTCTCGGTGGATGCGAGATAATGAATAAGCGATGGCTTGTTGCGAGAGCTTTGCTTGTACATGGCAGTGCTTGTAATGCTGCCATGGCGGGGACCGCCAGATCGCATCTGCCACTGCGTCATCAGCCTCAACAAACAACCAATGACCTTGAAAAATCACAGGCAATATCACCAACAAACAGCACATTGCTTCCTGTAATTCGACTGATACCACAGGCAATACCATCAGCAAATAGCACATTGTTTCCTGTAATTCGACTGATACCACGAGCAACCCCCCTGCATGCCGACACAGCCGTCACCTGTCTCGAGAGCTAGTACCTGCCGACTACGCTCAGCCAAGCTCGTCAGTCTCACCACAGCGCCCAGCACAGCCCGAGTTCCAATTCAAGCTTTCGCATACTGCCATCACTTGTTGCAAAATCTCGTAAATGTCTTCAGCTGCAGTGTTGACCGCCTTGCCCAAATCGAAAGCGAATACGGAACATGGCCCTACACTCGCCAGCAAACCTTCTGGAGACGCTGCAGCCGCGTATCACAACGAGGCCACAATACGAGACAATCCATATTTCGAACATCCAGATCAAATTGAAGCTTCTGGATCAAAGTACAACCAAGGCATCGAAAATCTCGTAATCGTCTGTTGTCATGCCATCTTCCATCCCGACGTCGAAGCGCCTGACTTCCCCACTCACAACCCTCACGACGAGAGCAATTGGTATCTAGCACCTTTCCAGAGTTATGATCAAACGTCGGGCAAGCCGGGCGAGCACGAGACGTTTCTAACGCACATTCAAGCCGGCCTTGACATCATGACTACCGGAGCCAATGCCACCTGGAAGGAAGATGTCCCATGGAACCAGGACAGCACAATACTAATCTTCAGTGGTGGCGCTACCAAGCAAAGCCTCACATCCCTAAGCGAGGCTCGCTCTTACTACCATGCAGCGCTAGCTCAAGAGCTTTGCCAGGGGCACATTGGTGGCGGTCGTGCTCACCAGCTGTATAGCAAAGGGCGAATACTGCTCGAAGAAGACGCCACCGACTCCCTCCAGAACCTGCTGTTTAGCATCTTATTGTTCCGCCGAACGATTGGTCAATACCCAAAGAACATTCGCATCATCACACATGCGTTCAAATCGAAACGGTTCCTGGAACTGCATGCGCCTGCCATTCACTGGCCTAGAGATCGCATACAGATCCAAGGCATCGATCCAGTCATGTCGAGCGCGGAGATTGAGAGCACGCTGCAAGGAGAAGAGAAATTTGGGTACGCTCCCTGGACGCAGGACCCGTTGGGGACAGAGGAAGTGCTCAGTAGGAAGAGGAAACAACGTGGATGGAACGAGCAGCAAGTGAAGGATCTCACAGATGGACTTGAAGAGAGTGTTAAAACTTTGCTGATTGGCGAAGCTTCGGAAGATCTGCCCTGGGCGAAGATGCCGAAGAGAGAAGTGAAGACTATCTCTGGACCACCGCCTCTTCGTTACTAGCTGCAGCGATAGCTCCTAGACTTGTCCTGGTAGTCCACACAGCACAACATCGTCTCCTAGTGGCACCCACTTTACATCCTTCAACCTTGCAACGGGAAGTCTTGCTCCCTTCTCGACTCGCTCATCAGGGCAGACTTGCACACCTCCTTTACCCAGCCAGATCGGCGCGATCGTGACGATGACCGAATCAACCAGGCCGAAATTTTGCGGAGCCAGTAGATTGTTGATGACAGCTCCACCGCCCTCAATCATCACGCTCCTGATGTGTTCATGCTTGAGCACATCCAACACGTACTCCCACGATATGCGCCCCTCTGTCAAGCTCCATGGATCCACTACTTTTACCTGCCCTCCCACACTTTCCAGCAGCTCTCTCCTCTTCGTATCGATGGGAATTTGTGTGAATATAATAGGCGCCCTACCCTTCCCTTCCCTCGCAAGCTTCAGGACTTTACTGTCGGCAGTGAACTGCCAGCGTCCGTTCGGATCAATGACAACGGGCCTAGGCTGGCCCTGTAGACCCTCACCACCATATCCACCGACACCTTGGATGCGGCAGTTCAGCGATGGATTATCTGCTTCAGCAGTCCCTACGCCTATGAGGATGGCGTCGTGTTTTGAGCGCAGATAGTGTGTCATGGCTTTGGACTCTGGACCTGATAGTGCTGTTTGGACGCCGGGCGCGAGAGAGAGCTGGCTGTCTAGGGATGTTGCAAATGTCAAGGTGACGTGGGGTTTGGTGGATGGATGGCTCGGATTGCCTGGGTCGGATCTTGGTAGGTAGTTGTCGATGTGGTTCCGTGAAGCTTGAGGAAATTGGAGAGCATCTCGCGCCGGGGCCGCCATGACGGACGTTTGGTGGACTGAGACCGAGTTTTTTTTTTTTTTTGGTTGACTGGATTTCCCCAATGTAGACTTTGCGCAGGGCTGATGCTATCGCTCATCTGAAAGTCACTAGTGGCGCGGCGTGATGGAGTTGTGTACAAGATGTGCACAGAAGTTGCTGCCTGCAGTCAGCACTACAAACTCACCACAAACCATGTGGAATGGACCTTTTGTTTCTAAACCTCGACTGTCTTCTCCTGGTTACAATCGAGAACTACCACGGGTTTTGCATTGCGCAGTCGACAAAGCAGGCATCAAGTGGCGTTGACGCCTAAACTTCGGCGTTCGGCCACGTCAAGCATGGTGGCACGCCTCCAACAGCGAGAACTACCTTTGTATCGCAGGTGGCGTGTTCAGCTTGGCTTTGCATACTTGGTCGTAAAATTCCTACTTTACCGACTCCTTCTTGGGTGATTGTATTCGTCCAACATATCACGGTAGCCTCTGCTGAGCTCCAACAACTCGAGCTTCACCACGCCGCTTGCCCGCCATTTGCCCCACTACCCGACTCACTGCGCCCAACGCGACTTGCGCAATCGCCCTCCTCCCACACGCGAGCTCGAACATAACCCCCAGCTTAGAGCGTCGTCTCGACACAACACCGCCAAGATGATGAAAATATGGTCCATGGTACGCCAGCCTGTCTCGCGCTGTGAGCGGTCAAACACAGACCACTGACAGCTGCACAGAAGAAGAAGCAGGCGGAGGACGATGCCGCGGCTGCAGCGACAAGTAAGAAGAAGAAGGTCACACCCGCTCAGCTGCGCGCACAGAAAGGTACTTCCAGCCTTTTCCCTTTCTACCCCTCCGCCTCTGGGCACCCTCAGGCGAATACTCATGTCACGCAGATCTCGAAGAGCTGTCCCTCGGCACAACCATGAAGACGCACTTTGCCAACCCCGACGACATTCTCAACTTCACACTCACCATCGATCCCGACGAGGGCATGTACAAAGGCGGGCGCTTCAACTTCAGCTTTGCGATCAACCAGAACTTCCCGCACGATCCGCCGAAAGTAAAGTGCACGCAGAAGATCTACCACCCAAACATCGACCTCGAGGGCAACGTGTGTCTCAACATTCTAAGGGAGGACTGGAAGCCGGTGCTGAACTTGAACGCGGTGGTCGTTGGACTGCAGTTCCTGTTCCTCGAGCCGAACGCGAGTGATCCTCTCAACAAGGAGGCGGCGGAGGACTTGAAGGTGAACAGGGAAGGGTTCAAGAGGAACGTCAGGAGTAGTCTGGGCGGAGGGACAGTACGGGGACAGACATTCGATCGAGTGCTGAAGTGAGTGTGCGGTCGACACGTCGACCGACACAAAACAGACACTCACGAGCATGAGAGCCATTCGCGGCTCTGCATCATGCTCAGCAGTCATGGCGTTGGCATGCTTACACAAGCGCTGACATGCGAAATAGGAAGGAAGGATGGACATGGATGGATACTGCACACCCTTGCGTTAGAGCGAGCATCTGAAGGCCGACGTCATTTCGAGCGCGGCGTTTGTGTACAGGTTGCTTTGCGACAATAGATCGAATGATAGCGCAATTCACGCCCCTTGCGCTCGTGTAACACGAAAGACGTGGCGTGGTTTACCATACGTGCCTTGAAACTGGGCATCACGATGGCAGTAGCAGCGGTGATCAGATACCATTCAAGCATGTTCGGAGGTGGCCGATGCATACATCTTGTCTTGTCTTGTCTTGTCGTATCGATTGATTGATTGATTGATTGATTGTAATTAACATCATGTCTTGTCGTATCGTCACCACGAAAGAATGTATTTCACTCGTCCACCACGACGCATCGTGTCTACCAAAACAACGCCCAGCAGCTTCCAACGTGCCATCTCCATCAGCTTGGTGCTTCTGGCACGAGTGACTGACACTTTTCACAACATCAAAGTGGTCTTTTTCGTGCCGCCATAACGTTCCAGCCATCCCAATATGAGCATGTCCGTGCTTTATGACGCAACTGGGGAAAATTTCTGGCGGTTTGTCGATCGTGTGTGGATGCCTGACGTCGTTCAGAGTGTGGCCTCGGTTTGAGCCTCAGAGGAAGTCCATGAAGAGGTGGTGAAGAAGGCTCCAATCAGCCCGCACGCGTTCTGACACTCAAGTATCGCTCATGCGCAGGCGCAGGCATGTGTGACTGTGATGGGGGGCCCCGGTTTTCTGGGGCAAACGGCGATCTGATTGGTGTCGGGGAGGAATCTGCATCTCCGACTGTCCAGCTCCAGGCCCGGTGTCGGCTGGAGCTTGGACAAAAAATCGACTCCACACAGCCAGACGTCTCCCATAAAGACTCGATAATCCCCCAGTCGTCTCCCATCAAGATCCCCCTCACACACTCTTCGCACATCCACAATGGCCTCAAGACAAGCTCCCCGTGCTCTCCGCAACGCCGCCAGGCAATTGGCTGCCGCTCCTGCCCAGAAGCGCACCTTTGTCTCGGCCATCAGCGCTGCTTCCCGCACAGCTGCCCCCAAGGCTGCTGTCTCCACCCGGTTCCAGCAGACCCGTGGCATCAAGACCATCGACTTCGCTGGCACCAAGGAGACCGTCTACGGTAGGTTTTCATGCCATTGACGTGTACTGGAATGGGCGCTGACGAAAACAAATAGAGCGCGCCGACTGGCCCAAGGAGAAGCTTCTCGTGAGTGACCCGTGCCTCAATGGCATCGATTTCGGTCTCGATGCATCGAACTCGACTTCAATGGCATCATGAGCTAACAGCCAAGTAGGAGTACTTCAAGAACGACACCCTTGCCCTCATCGGCTACGGCTCCCAGGGTCACGGCCAGGGTCTCAACCTCCGTGACAACGGCCTGAACGTCATCGTCGGTGTACGAAAGAACGGTGCCTCGTGGAAGGAGGCCGAGCAGGATGGCTGGGTCCCCGGCAAGAACCTGTTCGACATTGACGAGGCCATTGGCAAGTCCACCATTGTCATGAACCTGCTCTCCGACGCCGCCCAGTCCGAGACATGGCCCCAGATCAAGCCCCAGCTTGCTGGCAAGGTAAGACCCATACACCTCGTTGAGCTGACCATTGCATGCTGACTGGCGCAGACCCTCTACTTCTCCCACGGCTTCTCCCCTGTCTTCAAGGACCTCACCAAGGTCGAAGTCCCCACCGACATTGACGTCATCCTCGTCGCCCCCAAGGGCTCCGGCCGCACTGTCCGCACTCTCTTCCGTGAGGGCCGCGGTATCAACTCCTCCATCGCCGTCTACCAGGACGTTACCGGCAAGGCCGAGGAGAAGGCCATCGCCCTCGGTGTTGCCGTCGGCTCCGGCTACCTCTACAAGACCACCTTCGAGAAGGAGGTCTACTCCGACCTGTACGGTGAGCGTGGTTGCCTGATGGGCGGAATCCACGGCATGTTCCTCGCCCAGTACGAGGTTCTCCGCGAGCGCGGTCACTCTCCCTCCGAGGCTTTCAACGAGACCGTCGAGGAGGCTACCCAGTCGCTGTACCCCTTGATCGGCAACTACGGCATGGACTACATGTACAACGCCTGCTCCACAACTGCCCGCCGTGGTGCTCTCGACTGGCAGAAACGCTTCAAGGATGCGCTGAAGCCCGTCTTCAACGACCTCTACACATCTGTCGCTGACGGTACCGAGACCAAGAGGTCGCTCGAGTACAACTCCCAGCCCGACTACCGCGAGAAGTACGCTGCCGAGCTCAAGGAGATTGACGACCTTGAGATCTGGCGCGCCGGAAAGGCTGTCCGCGGTCTGCGCCCTGAGAACAAGTAAACATTTCTTGGGTAGTGTAACGGCGTGATGGTGTGTAGATATACTGTCTTGTTATCGGATTCTGGATTGCGCTTTGTCCGCGCTTCTTCTTCGGCGCAGGGTTCTTGGTCTACAGTGCGGAACGGAAAGGAATACAGTGGAAAAGCTAAATGATACCTTACTTTCTTGACAACCACAATTGTCTTTGCTCTTGCATGCGTGAAGCTTGGGTGCAGTGATTCAACATGCACTACAAGAAAGATCAAGTCTACCTGTCAGGACCCAGCCTGCCCACCGAGCCCTACAAGCCAAAAAGGTATCCATGCTCAACCAGGTACCAGTAGTGAGCCTTCGGCCCAAACAGTATTACTTGCTGCCAATACCAGATAAGAGGTAGACGTTGCCACACGTTGGCCTCATACTACCTACTATGAACGACCTAATCAGACAGCTCTAGCATTTTGAGGACGAGAATGCGTTATTGTACTTTCTCTATGCTACCTAGTAGAATAATATTTTTTTAAAAAAAAAAAATCGTATTTTCCCTAAACTTATACTGTTAGGTTATAATGAAGAATCGGATAGTGTGGATATATAGGTATTGTGTGCGAGTTGTTCCAATAGATGTTGCCCTCTAAAGTATCTACGTGTGTTGTATTGTTTAAGGGCTGGGGATAACTCATAGGAATAGATAGGCGAGAGAAGGCACAGCAAGTAAGTATTAAAATTGATATGAAAGGTTGAGCGGGAGATGAAGGGGTTGATACCGGTTTGCTACAGAAGGGAATAGAGGTTCTCAATCATCTGGCTGCTGGTATGGAGCGAATACAGAGCTTATGATTGAACTGCGTACGAGCGACTGTAAGCTTCAGTTATAGTGGAACGTTTTTTTTTTCTTCGCGATGGTTCAGTGGGGTGAGTGGATGGTTGCGCGTTGCGTTGTTTGCTGTTCTCTGGTATCGTTCCTTCTTCTTGTAGGCGCATCGTTTGCTGACATTTGGAAACGTCTGACCAAGCTTTGTGGATTCGTGATCTCGACGTGCTCGCAATTAGCTCTGAGCGGGCGTGGATTGTTGCTGATGTGTGCTGTTGGTCTTTGCAACAGTAGTTATTCTGAAGCTTTGTTTAGAATGGCAAGTCTTCCAGAACCTTTGCAAGCTTGCTCTGATCTTTGTCCTTCAAATACTCCATCATGTGGCAGTCCCAATTGTGCCATAGATTTTCCGCTCGCTGCTTGTCGTGCCCATCGAGCTCGTCGTGCTCGTCATGCTCATCCTCGGCCTCCAATCCCCCCTTGGCCTTGTCATCTGCCTCGCCATCGTCCTCGTCATCTTCTTAGTCATCATACCAGAACACACTGCCGTCATCGGCATCGGCTTGTTTTAGTGCAACTCTGGTTTCTTCGGTTTCTTCCATGAGGTCCCTAATAAGGCGAAATCGCTCTACATACATCCTAGCAAGTCTCATGGAGACGCCGAAATACTCACACTATGCCAGTTAGCAAACACCATACTCATAACAACTGCATAGCGCCCTTACCTCAGCTTCTTCAAAACCATCGAGCTTTTTCCAAGAAGTCGTCATACATGTGCTCCCTCGGATGCTTCCTCGACATGACGGCGTCCACAATGTCGTCAGTGTTGACGGCTTCCATGAATTCGGTGTCTTCCTTCAGCTTACGAATGAGGTGTTCTTTTGCCTCCTAGATTCTTTGGTTGAAAGAGAAGATAGCGACTGCTGTCGGCTTTTCTCGCATACCCACGGCTGCAGTTCGTCAGTCTTTGTCACCGAAGCTTCGGTCCAGTTTGCTTGACCTTTGTAGATGAACGCGTGGGCCGATCTTCTGGCCTGGTGTGCTTCCATGGCGCCTTGTTGCAATTTTTGTGGGGTTGGAGGGGAGAAATAAGAGTGTGAGATTGGAGGGAGGGGCGAGATAGCGATGAGCGATATCGATGCGCGAGTTTTGGGTAAGTGGCGGAAGCTTCCAGCCGCCGTCACTGCGACTCACCTTCACCTTCACTCACCAAATATGACGCACCAACTGAGTCACGGCAACTCAACAATACTGTGCGTTATCCCCAGGCCCACCCAAGGAATAAAGGTTAATCTTCAAGCCTAAAGAGTCAGCTACTCAAGCTGATAATGTAGAGGCAGGTTTTGCGTACTGCACCGTGTGTCACATGTGTACTCATAATCTCGAGAAGGACAAGCTCGAACAACCATAGAAATCACCGCGAGTTTAGTATCCATTCACATCCCAATCCAATCCAAAGCACCCAAGCAAACCCTCACCCACCCAACACCTCCGCCTCAAACCCATCCCGATCCCTCCTCACAAGCTCCGCCCTCCTCCTCTTCAACCCCACCAAAACCATCTCTCCATCTTCAAGGCTCACCTAGAGACGTCAGTCTCAATCCATCCTCCACCTCCAATGCCAACTGCATTTCAGAGGCTGGAGTAAGTCATCTACTTACAGCCAGCTTTTCTATCTCACTCGCACACTTCTGCAGCAGGCAAAACCACTTCTTCGTTCCTTCGTCCTGCAAATCATGGTGCTCTTTCGTCGCAAGCTTGGTTCGCGCGCGCATGTATGACTTGTACGTGGTTCGGTCGGCTTTGCGGAGGTGAGTAAGTTCGCACTCTTTAGTTTTGATCTCGGCGGTGAGGGTTTGTAGGGTGCTGGTTGGCTGTGGAGGAAGTCAGGTGTATGTCGTGTTGAGTGCGGGAGGAGTTGGCTTGCGCTGGGGAGCGTTAACATGGTAGGGTGGTGGTTTTTTCTGGTAGGGCTTGGGTTTGGAGAGGAAGTGGTGATTATGGATAGATAATGGGAGGCTGAAGAGTATTGAGGAGGTGCTTTCGTTGAGGTACTTTTCTTAGATGCGAAGTGGAGTGAGGTCGAGGTGAAGGAGCCATTGTCTGCATGGTAGGGATCAAGGAGTGAAGGATTAACTTCGCATACACTGGGTACGGCATAGTGAAAAGAGTTGACGTTCTTAGCAGAATTTGGTTCCCAACCACAGAATCCTGAGGAAGTTCTATCGCGAGATGCACAGGCAAAGCTGAGATGTAACTTCGGTGTCACTACATACAAGTTGCTAGCTCCTGTCTTTCCTTTGCTATTACCCAATCACAGCAAATTTAGTCGTGAATACTAGAGTTTGGTGAGTAGGTAGCCAACAAGTAGTGGCTATCGATGCAATGTACACATAAAAGAGATGAGGAACAAGGGGTATGAGAGTCTTTGAAAGGTAAGCTTTCAGCTCTATCGGATTACAAGTCCTCTAACCCATGAGGGCACAGGTAACGGAGTGATGTAAGGGTTTGCAGAGTGCAGTCCAAGAGTTCTCTGGAGCGGATTGATAAATCTGGAGTTTGAAATTGGTTGGGAGGTTGGATCATAGTGGAAAGGGTTCAACGGAATTTATCTACACACGTGTCATACGTGGTAGTGTATCCATCACTACGATCGGTAGCCAAAGATACATAGACAGTGTCATCGAGCAATGCGAGAATTGCTGAAAAGAGTGCCCGACTTGCGGGTTACCATGTACCCCAAGAAAGTGATACACAGAAAGATCAGCTGATCATCCTCTACCTTCCTACCTCCCCGCTCTTACCACCCACCTACTCGGTCAGATTCTGCTTCTCAATAACAATCTTCTCAACAGTCCAAGTCTTCCCCCCATCCACACTCTTCATACCCGAAGAAGTAGCGCCCGTCAGCGCCAACGTCTTATCGAGCCCAGCATCCGCCTCATTAAGAACAAGCGTGATGTTGTCCCAGCCTACACACATTAGTACCAGCATCCAACTCCCCACACGCGAAACAAAACCTACTGTGTGCATCCAGCGTACCGCAGCCATCAGCATAACATTCAGTACCGGAGTAGAAAACCGCGGGCTTCATGCCCTTTGCGTTGCTCGCTTTGGAGATGACGCTCCCGCCCATGCTGATGCTCTGGTCGATCATGCCCGTGCTGGAGTTAATCTCGACGACGAAGTCGAGCGATGTGTTAGATGGGATTGGGACGTAGTCCTCCCCGATTTGCCCCGTCGGCGTGTACGTGCTAGCGGTGGCGCACCAGTGCTTGTTATCTGCTGGGCAGCCCCAGACTTCGTTGTTGGGGCCCCAGTTTACAAGGGGTTGGACAAAGTCCATGTTTAGGACGTCGCCAGCGTTGGGGTTGTTTTGCAGGCCGATCCAGAGGGCAAGCCAGCGTTGATCCTCCTTGGTGGTTAGGTAGTCGGTTGGAGGGGCTGGGACGCTGAGCGAGTAGGTGGCTTTGGTGATGTATTGGCCGTTTGTGGTTGGGCCTAGGTAGAACATGTTGCCGTACTCATAGTTTGGGTAGGGGTCGGCGGCTAAGGTAACGGCGCTGAGGCCGAAGGTGAGGGCGGCAAGAATGGTGGTACGAGACATCGCGTAGAGAATCTTGGTAGTTGATGTGGTTGTGATTTATTGAACGACAAGGGTTGGTGTGAAAAGAAGGAGGACTGCACAGCAGCATAACGAAAGATACAAACGAGTGTGAGAAGTGCAATAGGAAGTCGGAGACCAGTTTCGGAAGTTCGCAAGTGTTTATGAGGATAACGTGCGGAAAAATAACGGAACAAGCTCATCTCGGCGCAGGACAAGCATTACGGGAAGTGGAACCTTGCTCATTGAAACGAAACATCAGGGGGCGAAGATCGCAACTTAGCCATGCTAGCGTACCAAGTATATTAGGCAACGTCAGCATACAGGCCAAGGGCTTGTACGATTAGATAGCAACGATGACCCTTGAGGGTACGTGGACAGGGAATGATATTCTGGGCTTCTGTTTAGCGTGGCTGTTACCCCAGAATGCATACATGTGGGGGGCAGCAAAACGCTACGAGACCGACAGCACCGATGACAACACAATTTTGGAAAGCCCAGCAAATAGTAAATATTAGTTCTTCGATTTTGAACTACCTCTTCTTCTCCGTATGCTGTGTAGAAAGCTGAGAACTCGAACTCCGAGTCCAGGCAGAGGTATTCGTAAAAATAAGGAGAAAAAATAGCATCTTTCAGCAGGCATATTGACACCTTAAATCATCAAAAGAAGATGCTAACATCGAAGAGGAAGGCCGCTGACGTCGTTTTGGTGTTCGACCGTGAGGTGGGAGCAATTTACCCAACCTATAAAATGTGAGAAAAAGGAAACATCTCGACCTGCACGAAAACGCCTCTACTCTCAGGCTATCTAGTGCTTGGGGCTGCAACAGCATACATGTAGACCTGCTTTAACAAACTCTGTTGTAGCATGGACGAGGATCCGTTTGAACGACTCGACAACGTGTCCCGCGCCTACGTAGGCCTGGACAAAATCATGTTTGGAATGTATCGCGACAAGGACGGTGGCTGGCACCGTATTTCGGCTGTTCTTCTCAAGGCAAGCTATTGTTCACATGTGCGCGAGCTGGTGCTTCCCGAAGCTTTTCCTGTCAAACAACTAGAGATAGCTCAAAAGCTTCTTGCTCGCGCTCATTCGAAGTCCTCCAAGAAGTCAGCTAGCGTGGCGTCAACGGGGCCACTCTCACCTCGCGAGCAAGTCATTACTCAGGCTGATCAATCGGCTCTTGAAGCGGCTGCTAGGCTGTTGCCACAACCATCTACACGCTCCAAATTGCAGCCTCATCTAAATGTAGGTTCTGCACATTAATTAGCTCGTTCTTAGTGTTTGGCGACAATCTACCACGGCTAGCAAATCTCATCTGTCGTGTCGAGAAGACCATACGTCCATATATTAATGCCTTACAACCAGCGATAAAAGCTCTTCAAAGCATCCTCACTTACCTCCGGCACAACACGACGAGCTGCTTCAATGCAAGCTGATGCTTGGTGTCCATATTCAATGGTACACAAATTCGCTAGTACTAGGAAGAAACTTATTTGGGAGATGCATCAACACCACGCTCAACCGATGGGTTTTTCCCTAACAAACAGTGCGATAGCGACATAGCATATTTTCAGCAGGGATGATGTGTAGCAGTTATGAACGACAACTGTTCCTATGTCGGCCTGAGATCTTCCTGATATTTCTTTTTCTGCATCTGCAGTCGTCTTAGGTAAACTAGAGCATCTCCAATGTAATGTCATTCGTCTCAACAACTAGCAACCATGAACAGATTCAAACTCAATTATATTTCTTTCCCTAACTGTGTTGCGCAAGATTTCCTCTGCGCTGCGCCTGCTCAAAGAAAATCAAACCAACTCCCGTATGCTGCGCTGAGCTGAAGAAGAAAAGCATACTCGCCGGGTTTGATCAGTAACATAGGTAGGGCATGCCAATCGTTCATGCACATCAGTGAAAAGAAATCTAGAAGAAAAATCTCTTTCCATCAGCCGATATAAGTATACCTGCAACCAGACAAAGAAGGAAAAGAAAGAAGTGTTTCGCTGACGTCGAGCTGAAGCCGACCGCGTTGTCATGGCCCAGTCTGAAAAGATAAGCAAGAGAAATTAAGAAAAGAAAGCCGTTTACGCCACAGCTGGGCCTGCCGCCTTTACTTCACTGCTTGAGCCATCTTCGTACTTCTTGAAGTTCTCCACGAACAGTGTGCCCAGCTTCTCGACCTCGCCCTTGAAATCGGCCGAGCCGTTCCAGCTCTTGGCAGGGTTGAGCAGCTCGTCAGGGACGTTGGGGCAGGTCTTGGGCACGGACAGGTTGAAGGTCTCGTAGGTCTCGTACTCGACGTTTGCGAGCTCGCCCGAGTGGATGGCGTCGAGGATCGCGCGGGTGTACTTGAGCGGGCAGCGCTTTCCTCCTGTGGTGGCGCCAGCACCGACCCAGCCGGTGTTGAGGAGCCATGCGTTGGCACCGTGCTCTTTGATCTTCTCGGCGAGCATCTTGGCGTAACGCATAGGGTGGAGAGCGAGGAAGGGCTGGGCGAAGCAGGAGGAGAAGGTGGCCTGGGGCTCGGTGACACCCTGCTCGGTTCCGGCCATCTTGGAGGTGTAACCGGAGATGAAGTGGTACATGGTCTGCTCGGGGTTGAGCTTGGAGATGGGAGGGAGGACACCGCGGGCGTCGCAGGTGAGGAGGATGATGTTCTTGGGGTGGCTGTCGGACTTGCAGGGGATCTTGGTGTTCTCGATGTACTCGATGGGGTAGGCGCAGCGGGTGTTCTCAGTCAGAGTGTCGTCGTCGTAGTCAACAATACGGGTGACGGGGTCGAAGACAACGTTCTCGAGGATGGAGCCGAACTTGATGGCGTTGAAAATATCGGGCTCCTTCTCGGCGGAGAGACCAATGGTCTTGGCGTAGCAACCGCCCTCAATGTTGAAGATACCAGTGTCGGACCAGCAGTGCTCGTCGTCACCGATGAGTGCACGCTTGGGGTCAGCAGACAGGGTGGTCTTGCCAGTACCGGACAGACCGAAGAAGACGGTAACATCGCCGTTCTTGCCCTCGTTGGCAGACGAGTGAAGTGTGAGGACGTTGTGCTTGACGGGCATTTCGTAGAAGAGGACAGTGAAGATTCCCTGAGCAGTTAGCATCGCTCTTAAACAACATGAGAACTGCATACCTTCTTCATTTCTCCAGCATACTCGGTACCGAGGATGACCATCTCCTTCTCGGCGAAGTTGATGGCAACGGATGTGGCCGAGGTCATACCGCTGGTGAACCTGTTGGCAGGGAAGGCACCACCGTTGTAGATGACATAGTCGGGGTGGAAGTGCTCAAGCTCCTCCCTCGATGGGCGGATCAACATGTTGCGCATGAAGAGAGCGTGGTAGGCGCGGGCGCAAACAACGCGGACGCGTATCCTGTAGCGCTCGTCCCATCCTGCGAAACCGTCCACGACGTAGATGCGCTTGCGAGTGTTGAGGTAGTCAATGGCACGCTCACGGTTGATGCGCCAGACCTGTGTGTTGTTAGCAATGCGCACGTGATGATTGTTTATGCGAGCGCTGGGCTGAAGCGTCCTGCATGAGGAAATGCGGGGGAACCGAGCACTAGCGCCAACACGTGCAGGGATCTGGATTGATCGCGCCAATCGGCTATGTGCCTTAGTGTGCATGACGTTTGCTGCCAAATTTCACGAGCCATTTTGCGGCGTATTACGAAAGAACTCGGCAAGGACAAGCAGAAGATTGAACACTTACGTCGGGCTTCATCGGCTTGTTGACGGGGCCCCACCAGACGTTGTCTTTCGACGAGTCTTCCTCGACGATGCGCTTGTCCGAGGGCGAACGGCCGGTCTTCTCGCCAGAGTAGGCGGAGAGTGCGCCAGACGATGTGATGGCAGAGCCAGTCTCGTACACAAGAGCATCTTCGTAGAGTGCAGCGACTGACGGGTTGGCAATCTGCGCGGTGGTCAGCTTGAGATTAGAGCTTGTTGCGGGAGACAGCAACATACAATGGCTACACGGTCGTAGTCAATGTGAGCCTTGTCGTGGAGCTCCTCCTCAATCTCGGTGTGCTCCTTCTTTGGCCTGGAGAGATGTTTGTTAGCCGTGCTGACTCCTACCTCGGCCAAGGGAGCTGAGGTCAGAGGCTCGGGTCACTCACGTAATGCCAGAAGGGTGGAGATTCGTCTTGTTGACTTGAGGAACCATTGTGAATGCGAATGCGGGTACAGAGGAAGAATGGAAATGTGATCGCAGCTGGAGTGACACTTGGTGACGGGCAAAGTCTTGGGTCAAGAAAGCTGGGCTTGATCTCCCAACCACGGGGTCTGGGGCTTCTTTAATAGCGCGACAATATTCCACACTGACGACGTCGCTCACCCTCAGTCTGGATGGGGACCGGGAGGCAGCTGGGCCAGTGCGTGCTGATTGGGTAGAGGCCCGCGCACTCGTAGCGTCCGGCTCCCAGCTGACGAAAATAACGCGGAGAGGTGCACGAGGGCGCAAAAGACTCGGAACAAGCGACCGGCAAAGGCCTATAGGAGCACGGCTGCTGCAGCAAGCAGCCCACGCAGCTGTGCGCCTGTACATGTCTCAGAGACGGTGTCTTGACATGCACGCACGCGGTCGTAGGTAGCATTGTACTCTCTGTACAGTGCAACTTGTCCTCCCCGCAGCCCTTCGCAGCCAAGCACTCCCCAGCCTGCATGCATGACAACCACAGGTACCGCATTGGCTCAGGCTGTCAGGAGCCTTGGGCGCGTCTGGCCGCCCCCAGACGGTTCTACCCCACAACAAGCCTTGCGTCACATAAAAACCGACCGTCTGCTGCCGGAAACGGGGGACTACGCCACTTCGGGAGGGGGGTCAGTGCGTCATGCTTTCATTGGGTGCACCCACAAATGACCAGCAATGCGCGATTGCTAATGGAATGGAAGAAAACGCGCCCCTCGTGATGTCCCCTTGAGGTCTTGAAGCGCTGGCGAAACTATCGTGGAGCCACGGTGAAGTTGGGCAACCTTGCGTGCTGGCAAGCCGCGGCAATACCGCCGAAACGCTGCCAAACACCCTCATGCACAATCACGATAGTCGATAGGGCTGGCGCACAGCGAAGCGGTGCAGATAGCAGCTGTTCCGATTCCAGTTCGTGGGCCAGAACATCCGTGCTTGAACTGTGGATCAGCACCATCCAAAGAAAAACAGCTTACTCGGGTGGGCGGCTGTAGCAGACACTGCTCTCGTCATGGGGATCGGAACTATTTGAGGCATTTCGTCCAACAGTGCAACGGCGGCCTTGCCGGGGCGCGAGGAGTGGCCTGGCTTCAGCCGAGATGTGGTTGCTTGATGATGCCCCGGCTAGTTCGAGAAATGCCGCACGCGTGCGTCCTGTGCGATTCGTGAAGATGCAGGTTGTGACAGCTGCGGTACGTTCCCGTCACGTCAGAGCGCACAGCCGTTTGAGCCGCACGCCTTGGACAGAAGACAACCTTGAGGACTCCACCGGGACTTCCTTCTGGTAGTAATACCGCTTCATTCATGCTCTGTTAGACGTAACGATTACTATCTGTGCGCGTGGAAAGCTCTGCAAAGCCACCAGTCACGCCCTACCTCCACCACAATACACCAGACTCACGACCCTCGGAGACATGTTTCGGAAAAGGTATTTCGCGGGGAATACAAAAAGCGGATAGGAATGCACCCAAGCCCAATTGGGCGGGCATACCCAAGGCTCGGCCGCGGGGATACGATTTCACCCGAATGCAGGAACACGATTACGCTACACAATACACCGAGCTCTACCTACGCAGCATCGCCATTCTGCGTCTTATTTTTCTTCGCCGCCTTCTCCTTTCTCGCCGAGGGCTTGAACACTGAAACAATCTGACGCATACCGCCGAGATACAGCCACGTGCAAATGAAGACGACTGCAAAGTTGAAGAAAATGTAGATCCACATGATGCCTTTCGTCTTGTTAGCGAGAAGCCCCTACGCAACAAAGTTTACACGTACCAAAATCGCGCCAGATATACCGTGGGAACACGTTGAAGCTGGCCGCAAATGCATCGCCGGTGGCGAACTGGCAGTATCCACATGTCCCGTCTGGCTGCGCTTCCACGTACCCACCTGCCTGCTGCGCGAACTGCCCAGCATACGTCTGACAGTCTTGGCCGGGTGGGGGAGGAAAGATCGCCAGCTCGTTAGCGTCGCACCGGATCTCCTGGCCCTGGACTAGCAGCGCGAGGAAGCCTTCAAGAAGGTACTTAAAAGGCGTAAGCCAGTACATCCAGGCCTGCCAGAAGGTGGGTAGACCGGCGTAGGGAACGACTACACCGCAGAAAGACACGACTGTATGGTTTTAGCATGCTGCCCAGAGCGTGTAGAGGAAAGAGATAGACTTACTGAAAGTGAAGAACAGCGGCACGAGCAGCGAAGCAAGCAGCTCGTTGGGAGCGAAAGCTGCAATGGCCTGACCAAAGCCAAGGTAAAACATTTCGAAAAGCGTAACAAAGAGCCAGGTACTCGCTGCTGTGTAGGTATCACGGGGGAACGCGGGCGGGAAATACCAACAGCACCAGTAGATTGTACCAGCAACGATGCGGTACGGAATCTCACTGAGAATGGCCCCCCAAACCCATGCAGTCCACGAGTAAATCTTCGCGTTGCCCTCTCTCGACTCGTAAATCGATCGAATGTTGATGAAACGCGGCTGTAGTTGCTGGATCAGAGGCGGCGAGATGGTCAGGGTCATGAAGATCGAGAACAATCGGGACTGCATGTCAACTTGTGATTGTCCCAGATTCCAGAAAGTGAACCCGTTGAACAGGCCAGTGATGATGTGGAGCGTGACAATACCAAGGACATAGTCGGGGTCTCTCCACATCGCCACGAAATTGCGCTGCACAACGGCTAGCCACTGTGTCATGTAGGGCATGGCGTATGCTCTGTCGTC
This sequence comes from Ascochyta rabiei, assembly GCF_004011695.2. NCBI lineage: Eukaryota > Fungi > Ascomycota > Dothideomycetes > Pleosporales > Didymellaceae > Ascochyta > Ascochyta rabiei. Next base: position 1,670,532 of record NC_082413.1, read on the forward strand.
TTTGGCTTCGTTGTTCTTTGAAGCAGACTTCCGGTTCGCAGCGATGTCCTGGATCTCCTTGCCGAGCTTCTGGTTCTCCTCGGATTTGGCCCATACATCACCCCAATCCTGGCCCTTATAATCGGGATTGCCGGCACCTATCGCTTCAAGCATGTATTCGGCAGGATTCTCCTGTGGTGGACACTTCTTGGCCCCGTTGTGCTCGAGGTACTTGAGGAGCTTTTCCGAGTCGTGACCTAGATCGCCAAAATAGACTGTACGACCTCCAGACTTCAGCAGAAGAAGTTGGTCGAAATGTTCGAAAAGAACTGCACTCGGTTGATGAATGGTGCAGAGGATAGCCTGGCCAGCGTCGGCAAGCTTGCGCAGGAAGCGGACGATGTTGAAAGCAGCACCCGAGTCGAGTCCAGATGTCGGCTCGTCAAGGAACATGAGCAGTTCTGGTTTGCTGGCAAGTTCAACGCCGATGGTCAGCCTCTTACGCTGCTCCTGGTTTAGTCCAGATCCAGTTGTGCCGATGGCAGCGCCTGCAATGTCTCGCATCTCAAGCAGGTCGATAATGGTCTCAACGTAATCATACTTTTCTTGTATGGGGGTATCTTTCGGCTGACGTAGGCGTGCAGAAAAGCGCAAAGCCTCGCGCACTGTGCTTGTCGACTCGTGAATATCCATTTGCTCAGCGAAACCAGTCGACCGTTGGAATGAAGAAGGTAGAGGTTTGCCGTCGACGAGAAAGTCTCCATGTACCACACCGAAGCGAATACGCTGCGCCAGAGTATTTAGTAGAGTCGTCTTTCCAGCGCCAGAGGCACCCATCAGAGCTGTTAACTTTCCGGGCTTGACGTATCCTTGCACATCCTTGAGTAGGGTGCGTTCTCCCTTCTCATACGGGATAGTGTAGGTGATGTTCTGGAACGTGAAGATGGTTTCATTCTTTGCAACGCCACCCAGCCTGTCGTCAGAGTCCTGACTACCTTCAGCCTTCTCGTTGACTGCAGCAGTCTTGATCTTCCCAGACTCTTCGTCGTTTGGCTTCTGAGTCTCCATGTCCTTTTCGACGGATTTGGGCACTTGACCACGCTTGAAAATGGTAACCGCGCCGCCGCCTTTGTTGGGCTTCTGGCTCTCCATACCAATTGCTGTGAGACAAACAAAAAAGATGAACATGCCTGTGATGATGCCGAAGTTACGCCACAGATGGCTGCGCGAATAACCAAAAGCGGCTTCGGCGTAGTCTGCACCGGCTACAGTCAGTGAACCCGGTCTGCTACCTAGAATCGCGCAAGACTGGTATTGCTCCTGTGCACCGGGCACTTGTGGGGCGATGTATGGTGGCGTGCACTGAATTTCGAGGTTGTAGAATTCGTTGACCAAGAGGCCTTCGAATCCGTATTGAATAGGGTTAATCCATCGTAACCAACTGAACCAAGGATGCATCTTGCTCGGAGGTATCAAATAGCCGGTATACACAACAAGCGCTTGGATGGCGACACCAGTAATACGTGTAGCAATGTCGAGAGATCCTACCAGGGATCCAATGGCTCGGAAGAATGCATACATGGTCATGGTGATGATCCAAAGGAACAACAGCGAGATGAAAAACTGTGATGCTGTGCGTTGCAGGCTGGCCATAAAGTAGACCACTAAATCGAAGATGACGACCTGGACAAGGACGAGAGGAACGTCGACGACAGTCTGAGCAATCGCATACGCGGCAGGGCGATAGAAAGAGAAGCTCTTGTGCTTCAGCAGAATCGGTCGACTTTCAAAGGCAGAAGTCAACTCAGCCAGAGCAAGAAGTGCATTGAACAGCAGCATGAAGAAGATCACACCACCACGAGGGAAGACACCTGCAGCAGTGTTCGGCAGATTGAAGAACAAGGATCCAACGATCAGAGCCTGAAAAAAGATGCCTCCCCACTTGCCACCCAAAGATTGTGGGTCACCAATCATGACCAAGAACTGGCGCTTAGTACAAGCCATGACTTGCTTGTGGAAGGGCAACGTGAAGTTCTTCTTCTTCGTTGCTTTGGTTGCAGCAGCACGACGGTCCTCCATCATACGCTGGGTCTCCTTTTCGAACTCCTCTATCTCGGCAAGGTTGTCCTGGTGTTGTTGGCTGTCGAAGAAAGCCTTGCCAAACTGGGCGCCAGTTCGAGGAATACGGTCTTCGTAGCCGTCCTTGATGTGACGCTCATGATCGTCGGTGACTGACGTCAAGAAATCAGCAGTCGTCCAGCGGTCTGGTTGATGGAACCCTAGGTCCTTGAAGTATTCCGCAGCACGATCAGAAGGACCAAAGTAACAACATCGGCCCTCATGGATCAAGAGGACCTTGTCAAATAGGTCGTACAGCGACTCGCCAGCCTGGTACAAAGCAACACTCGTGGAGATATTGGCCATGTTGGTGAGTGATCGCAGACTCTGTACATATTCCAGGGCTGTGGAGGCGTCCAGTCCACGGGTAGAGTTGTCCCACGATTGTGCGGATGCCTTCGTGATCATAGCCTCCGCGATGGAAACGCGCTTCTTCTCACCACCAGATACGCCACGGACGAACTCGTTACCGACCTTGGTGTCCATTGTATGCTCGATCCAGAACAGTTTGGTAACGACACGGAGGAACTCCTTGACGTAATCCGCTCGCGATTCTCCCTCTTTTCGAGAATCTTTGCCTGGTGTGCGGGTTTTCAGCGCAAATTTGATCGTATCTTTGACTTTCAGGGTGGCATAGTGGAGGTCATCTTCTGGGTTGTAGAGCACCTCGCTCCTGTACTTCTTAGCCATCTCGTCAGCATCAGTTCCACCATACTTGACTTGGCCAGTAATCTCTTCATAACCAAACCGTTGGTTACCAAGCATCTTCAGGAATGTACTGCATCCACTACCAGGCCGTCCTAGAACGAGAAGCATCTCTCCTGGCTTGATGCATCCCGAGAAATCGTCAATCAGTGTGCGAACGGGTGGCTTTCCAGCAGCTGCTTTAGGTCCACGAGTTACAAGGTTTTTGATGAGCCGTACAGGATTCATGAAGAAATCACCAACCGAGGGCTGCAGCGCGGCCCCAAGGCCCTGACCTTTGACGGTAAGGTTCTTGAACACTACACCAACATGACGTGTCTTTTCTTCTTCTGATGCTTCCTGACGTGTGTGCCCAAACATTCTTGACATCAGCTTGTTGATCTCATCTTGCTCCTCATCGGCGCTCGATGCAGTAGCTCGTGTATCTCTTCGCCCCAGGCCATTGCTCTGGCTGGTCCTTCTTCTTGACAGAAAACGGAAAACGTCCTCTTCAGTCATCGGCTTAGACTGCGTTGACTGTAACGTAGGCCTCGTGACTGACGAAGCTGGCTTGATTGCCGCATAATCTCCAGGTTCTTCGTGTTCCGAGTCTGAGGAAGAGTCGCTGTGTACAAGATCAGGAACTATCTGTTCTTCGCGCTCCGCCTTCGGCTCCTTCAAAGTTTCTTCGCTGGATTCGAGAACGCGATTGTCGACAGCATCCGGCGATGGAAATGCTGTACCATTGCTTGATGCTGAGAACAGACCAGATCCTCGTCCACCGTAATAACTTGCGCTTGAGGTGTGGAGCGCATTATTGATAAAGGTCCCACCGTTAGCGGTTTCGTGGTGGGTACTGGGTGCCGCTGGAGTCGCAGAATGTGTGCCAATATGTGAGGGTGGTTGACGTGGCTCTACCGGTGTGTCTACAGAGCGTTCAAGAGTATGAGACCCAGCCGGTGTTGGTGGCTCATTAGATGTCATCTTAGGGCTCAGGTGTCCCTGCGGTTATCAGATCCCAAAATCTTGAAGTCCGCTGGAGATAATACCGGTACAGGGACGAGCGATCGTTTCACTGGCCAATCGGTGTGGGTTGTTAGTAGATGAGACAGCGGGCCCTGTGAACGATGGTGTAAAGGTGATTAAGATTCCGAGATGTCTACAGGTAGCGAGGATCCCGACCAAGTTGTTTATTAAAGCGTACAAAGTCACATTCGAGAAGCACCCCTGCGCGTACCAACACGCTGCTGCCGCCATTTTGGACGCGTTTAGTTTGTTGCATTGTTTAGAATTGGGAAGTGGTGTCGTCATAGTCGCGTTGTTGCATGCAGTGTCGGTGCTTGACCTTCGCGTCGGTGCTTGTAAAGACCGACAACCTAGATGCAGCCCCCCAATCTTCGATCGATTGGCTTTCTCGTCCCTTCAGCCTCAATGCTTGTCTCCGCATTCAGGCAAAGACAGACGTCTCACGGGTTGCAGAGGCCCCGGAGTCCTTTAACCGAAGACATGGCACCCTCTCACTCGCCCAGTTCCCCATCCACGAATCGCGATCTCGACATTGCCCAGAAGTGAGATGTGATCCTCACAGGGATGCACGATAGGGATGACGATGCCAATGCTTGTCTTTAATCCTACTGTGCGCCTCCTATGAAGACGTCATCAACAATGCGTGTCATTGCCAAGTACTCCGCGGTAAACCAACTCTTCCCAGTTTTCCTCGTCGATGTTAAGTCTTGAGCCTTCACGTTTTCCGAGATTCTGCAAACGTCTATGTCTTGACCCTGTAGTCGCAATTACGATGCGTACCTCCGCGTTTGGCGCTCGAAAACTCAGACATTAATCTGTTCAATGGTGGTACAAAGACGCATCAGCAACAACCTGTCTTGAAAGCCACAGTACGCCCGCAAAGCAAGGACCATTTGAAAAAAAGCCAACCACAGATAGTACGCTAGGGTCCACAGGTAGCATATGTCACATAATGAAAGTGGAGCTTAATCACAAGGTAGAAATAGTAAACGTCACTTCACACGAATACAGTATAGAATGCAACTGCGGATAAAGCGTGTCGTAGACGCCAACACATTGAGATGCGGCTCTGGCAGAGCGATGGTGTGTTCTGAAACGGTGGTGGCATTCGTGTGCAAACCATGGACATGGTAGGGGAGCACGGCTGATGATAGTGCTGGGTGAAATGAGAAACGATTTATGTGTGTATTGATGCTGAAGTGCAAGTCAAGGTCGACGCAAATTTTGGCAACGCCAAAACCACTTTAACTGCGGACTTCAGCTGCGCTCTCGCTCAGTCTCACCATGACTCAGTCTTATATGCTACCCCGTTCATGCCCCGGTCGCTGTTCCAATGTTCCAAACCCCTTCCATTGGTCAAGCGTCCTCACCACCCCACCTCGAAAGCCAGCCACGCCACAAGGAAAGCGTGATGGTAATTAAAAAATGGCAAAAAGAATATCGTCAGCTAAGGAATTCGAAAACCCTAGTCAAATTTTGCTGTTACCTTCAATGCTTAGCTGTTGCCAATCTTCCTTCAACTCATATTCATCTCTTTTTAATCTTGTCAATGCTTGTCTTGATATGCTGCCGTTACTTCTTTGCGTCCAGTAGGGGCGATAGCAGGCAGATTAACGGTGTGTTGGACACCGAATTATTCAGTGTCCTGAAAGCCGACGGTGCTCCATAGGGACTGAGAGTGGGTTATGCAAATGGCTACGTAGAGCGGCATCGCTCCACTAAGTCCAGAACAATGTTGACTTGCGACCAGTAATGTTGCACGTCTGACCCTCTCAGTGCACGTTGGAAATTTTCTTTCTTAGTATTGATCGCGTTGCCTATATCTTATTGTTGATGCTTTGCAACGACAAAACGTGCTTTTGCGAACGTCGAAGTTCTGGTAGAGAGCACGCACTTCAGATATCAAATACAGTGACAAGACAGCGCGTTGCGCGGGAAGCATGGCACAGATGTTGATGTAGGTACGAATAGTCTGTGATGCTGTGATAGCACGTGTGGCCGAATGCTTGGCTCTAGCGCGCGGGACGTGCTTCGGAGAAAGAAAGAAAGAACAAAAAAAAGATCCATTCAGATGTACGGGCAAAAAAGAATGTTGTCGGCTGAGGGATTCGAACTTGTACATGTTAGTAATTGATATAATATAAGGTGATGAGTGAAACGTACCCCTCGCAGGGAAACCCTATGAGAATGCTCAACCGCTAATGCGGATGAAGCTTAACAGCATTGCTGGTGTCGCTTGAGTCACACGCCATAACCACTGGTGTGATGTTAGATCATGCTTGATATATGGAAGCGAGTGATGCTTACCTCGGCCAAACCGACTTTGATGAAATAAAGAAGTTTTATCCAATATAATATGGGTAGTAAATTAGACACTTGCGAAAGTGTGTGGATTCGTTTGCATGTGCCTCGATTCTAGCACGGCCGCCGTTTGGAAGTGGGGCATTCGCCTTGTATTGGCCAATCGGCCAATCCCACACATCAGAATTTTACACAATCGCATTGTTCATTCAAAGTTACACTAGTGCAATTTTGAAGTTCACCTGTCATTATAGCGATGTACGAGGTATGTGATACCCATTCCGTCAGGACATATCGTGAACAGAATATTAGAGTGGGACAGCAGCGCCATCACCCCTCAAATCGCTTCCACCGCTCCAGACAGTCAACCCATCATCTGTATGCCTCCGAATGATCTGCCCGCGACCGAACATGCCTCGTCCGTACCCACTTAGCTGCTTGACATTATGACCCAGCGCTCTCAACTCCTCGACGACTTTGGCGTCGATGCCTTCCTCGAGGTATACTGTCGCGTCTGTCAGCTTGCCATCAGTGCTCGGCATACCGGCGCCAATGCAGAAGCGCGGCGAGTCAAGTGCCGCTTGCGGGTTCAGTTTGAAGACTTCCTGGTTCAGCAGGACCTGCACGTGACCCTGGGGTTGCATGAAGCCGCCCATGACGCCGTAGACAGAGTGCAAGCTACCGTCACTGTAAGTCGTAAGACCGGGGATGATGGTGTGGTACGGTCGCTTCCGGGGCGCGAGCTCGTTGGGGTGTCCCTTTGTGAGATTGAAGTTTGCACCGCGGTTCTGCAGAGTAAAGCCGCAGCCCTTGGGGATAATGGCAGTGCCAAAGCCGCCGTAGTTACTGTTGATGAACGAGATTCCATTGCCTTCCTGGTCAGTGCAGCAGAAATATACGGTATCGCTTCGGAGGTGAGCCGGCGAGCCGTGGACTGGGGTCTCGGCGGCCTTCTTAGGATCAAAGAGTTTGGCACGTTCAGCGAGGTACTCTTGCGAGATAAGCTCGGCAGATGGCACCTTGACAACATTCGGGTCGGTGACAAACCAGTGCGCATCTGCAAAGGCAATGCGGAGAGCGTCGATGGTGGCGTGGAGATGCTGGGCTGTGTTGTGGTCTTTCAGGCCCCACTTCGAGATCTTGCCTTGCTTTTCAAGCTCCTGGATGATACCAAGTGCCATCAGTGCGACGATGCCTTGGCCATTTGGAGGGTGTTCCCAAAGCTCGATGCCACCATTAGTAGACTCACCAACACCTTGGCCGGTATACTTGAGCGAAATAGGGTCTACAGGCTCAGAGCCAGTTTCCGCGTGATGCTTCAAATCGTCCAGGGTGAGGTAGCCGCCAAGATCGGACACAACCTTTACAAGCTGCTCAGCGACTTCACCCTCGTAGAAGCCCTTCTTGCCATGCTTTGCAAGCAGTTTGAACGTGTTAGCAATGGTAGGGTTCTTCATGACTTCACCAGCCTTCGGCGCCCTACAGCCGTCCTTTGCTGATGAGTCCTTTTTCAGCATCTCATGTCCGTTTGGTGATGCTTTCCTGAGCGCTGATTCACTTTGCGCCCACTGTATTGAAATCAGCATATGCCGCACACGCGCATTTCAGGATGCTCACAAATGTGGCGGATAACTCAGAAACAGGGAAGCCGTTTTCAGCCAGGTCGATAGCTGGCGCAAGAATCTCTTCCAGGCTCACTTTGCCGCTGCCGAAGCGCTCGTGGCAATCGACCCAACCTGCGGCTGCACCAGGCACTGTCGCTGCGTGTACGCTGTCCATGGGGATCTCGCCGGTCTCGCCATCTTGGATCTTGAGGTCTTTCCTGATTCTGTCAAGTGTGACGGCTGCGCCAGAGCGTCCAGATCCGTTCATAGCGGACACCTTCTTGGTCTTGGCATCGTAAAAGAGACAGAACATGTCACCACCGATGCCAGTGGACCCAGGCTCAGTGACGTTGATAGCTGCTGCAACGGCCACTGCTGCGTCCTGTTCCTAATCAGCATACTATCGTTCACAGGGACAGCATTACGTCATACCGCGGCATTGCCGCCTTTCCGCAGGATGTCGATGCCAGCAGCGGTTGCGAGAGGCTGAGTGCATGAGACGATTCCTTTCGTACTGTGTACAACGGAGCGGCGACTGGAAAAGTGCACAAACTGAGGTTCAGGGTGGGGGTAAACGGTGGCCATGGCTGGTCGATGTTCTCGTGTCAATGGGCGTGATATTTGCTTGCTCTCTTCGTATCTTGTGCACAAGCGATGATTCAAACACTTCTATTGTGGTGCTTGATAGCAAATACGCGGGGTATGGGGATGGCATTCGCTCATGATATAGTCAACGGTTATACCCGGAGATACGCGATGCCGTCGGGAAAAGGGCGAAGTGCCGATTTCGCTGGCAGCTCCTCCATGTTGCCTCGGATTGTCTGGCGTGGATCTGTGGTAGTGTCTGCCGCCGATTGAGGGATCGAATCCAAATTAGGAAGGTGGTCAGAAGTTGAAGTTGATGATGCCCGCCGCGCAACGAAAGTCAAACGCCATCACGTGCCAGCGCTCCTTCCGATTGTGCTCGCGCGATTCGGAAAGCGCGTCTGATTGCGTCTGGTGCACGCATTTTTCCGTCACGCTTCCACGCCGAGAACACAGTATGCTGCCAACGCCGTGGGTCTGCCGCAGCTGTCTCACGCGCATTGCAAGGCCGTTGACACGACGCCTATTACGTCATCAGTCTACAAGTAAGACGACGATTGCAGTGCTTGTGAGCTCCTGCTGACTGTGCACAAGCTGCCACTTCAGAGTCAATACCACCTGCTCTCCTCTCTCGAGCTCGCAACATTGCCTTTGAGCACAGAAGCCTCGCAGAAAAGCTCGCCAATGGCTTCGACACGAAATCTGCGAAAAAGTTGGGCGAGTACAGCTCCATTGTGAATGCTTTGGAGAGGTGGGACAAAGCCAACGAGGTAGGTGGAGTACCTTGAGGCGTGAACGACGGCTGCTGATATGGGCTAAAGTCTGTCACAGAGCTCACCTCGCTGATACACGACTCGACGACGGACCCTGAGCTACGCGAGCTCGCCGCCGACGACCTCGCAGAGACGCGCACCGACCTCGTCAACGCCTCCCAGAGCCTCGTCACCTCGCTCGTGCCGGTGCATCCGTTCGCACATCTCCCGTGTCTGATCGAGATACGGCCAGGCGCTGGAGGATCCGAGGCCGCCATTTTCGCCGGCGACCTGTTCCGCATGTACCAAGCCTTCTGCAACCGCAACAACCTTCGGACGAGCATTGTGAAGTATGAAAACATCAACGGCACCGGTGAGGCCGGCGTCCCGCTCTCTGAAGCCATCTTCGAGGTCGAGAACGAGAACGCGTATGGTATCTTCAGATGCGAGGCAGGTGTGCACCGCGTCCAACGAGTGCCAGCTACCGAGACTAAGGGGAGGACACATACCAGCGCAGCCTCGGTCCACGTGCTGCCTAGTCTGCAAGAGAACGCAGCAGCGCAAGAAGACTTTGACGACCCCGAGAGCGACTACTACATCGACATCAAAGAGGTCAGGCAGGAAGTCATGAGAGCCAGTGGAGCTGGTGGCCAGCACGTCAACAAGACCGAATCGGCCGTTCGACTCACCCACATACCGACCAACACAGTAGTCGCAATGCAGGACTCGCGATCTCAGTCGAAGAACAAGGAAAAGGCCTGGGCACTGCTTCGCTCCCGCATCGCCCAGGCAAGACGTGAAAAGCGCGAAGACGAGATCGTGGCAATGCGTCGAAGCGTCATCGGTGTGGCTAAGATGGGCCGTGGAGATAAGATACGAACGTACAACTACGGACAACAACGAGTTACCGACCACAGGAGCGGCACCACGGTACACGATCTCGACGATGTGATGGCTGGCGGTCAGACGCTCGAAAAGGTCATGGACAGCGTCCGCAGCTGGCTCATGGAACGAGACGTTGAAGGTTTGATCGCTGAAGAGGGCGCGACCAAGTGACCTGGCTCGCTTCGACTTCACTAGTACTTTCCGTGCGCGACTCCTGCATATGCTACCAGTGTCGGGAGGTATTCCAGACCCGGTCTACACCATCACTCAGGCGAAATATACGTTGAGGCTAACTCACTCTTCGAACATGAGCGTGATTTTCAATTACCGAAGATCGCCCGTTGAGGCTAACACAATGAGGCATCACTTACTGTCACAATGTTAGACATCGGATCCAGGGAAATTCAGGTACGACTCAGGTTCCACAGCATACGTCTGGGGGGACCCGTGACATCAAAAGCCATACGAAGGAGCTCGTTTTTTTTAGCCGATCGCGCGCCCTTACCAACTAAAACACACCTCTTACTTCAGCGTAGACTCCCTAGCTACGCAACCTAGATTAAGTTATAGAATCTATACTATCTTATAGTACAAGTAAGGTCCTATATAGTTATCTACTTTTTATAATAATTATATTTATTCTGCTACTAACATAGTATGTGTAGAAAGCTGCTATAAAGAGGAAGTAGAATATCTCTTTTACTACTTCCTTACTATAAAATAAAAGAATATTTCTATATAACTTTATAAAAGAAGTATTCTTCTATAAGATAGCTAAGTCTTATAAGATATAACTACGTTATGCTTTGTTATTCTACTATTTGTAGGGTATGATTCAGTGAGGATTCGCTGATTTTTTAATGTTCTACGCGACTGATTGACCAAAAAAAAAGAGCTTCTTCTATTCAATCAACACAAACGTTGACTTCTAAAGGTTTGCAGAGTTCGAGCTTCTCCCACATCAATGCAATCGCTGTCAACCAGGGTCTGGGCAATTCAGAGCTGAGCAACAATAGCTAGCACGTCACGAACACGCCCCCCACCCGATACAGCAACCGAGCTCAGACGAACACGTTCTCGTGAACACACTACCGTTCCTGTCGCAAGTTGCGACAGTTAAGACTCGAATCTTTGTGATTGGCCGCATTAGACCCGTGACCACCCCCTCTTTCCACCAAGCTTTCAGCCGCGACTCTCTACATTCACCGCGGGCCATGGTGGAGGTATTTCTTGAGGACCGCATGGTTCTTGTCTCAACCTTGTTGCGGGGATTGGTGTGGATTTACTGAAAAGTCCCAGTCATCGTTGCCATGCAGGTATTCGCTCCATTCTAGTCAGTCGTAACAACAACATTTAGAAGTCATGAGAAGATCGAGGCCATTGATTGCGGCCCCACAACAATTTCCCCGCAATCACTAAGGTAGTTACCCCAGGTTCTCGTCAAATTGACAAACAAAGTGGGCCCTTTAGTGCGGGCTACGGTACGCTACATTGCACTGGCGGCACGTCCAGAGTAGGTTTCTTGGTCTAAATCAGCAAGAGTACGTTAGCCGGAGAGTGGAGGGGCCTGATCTCAGCACAATATAGTGAACTAAAGGGAGGTCGACCATCATAAAGCATTTCCTTGAAGGGCTCAAACACTTTGTCTACCTCTTTCCATCAAAACACCCCTAAGTTACGCAACACTCTGACACTGAAGCTGATGGTCCAACATGGCTACATCAACCTCGGACCATGAGAAGCAGGACATCAACTATGTCGAACATGTCAAAACGAACGACTCATCGATGAACTTGCGCAAGGAACAAACTCTGTCTGGTGTAGACATGAAGAGCACCGCAGCGGTAAGGGCGACGATTCTGATGGGAAGGTCATATGGAGTATTCGCAGTATATAATCGGCAATTTTCCTCGCAGCGCTGTACACCGGTATGCAACACTTTCATCTACACCATCGGCTCGAGTAGCTGACTCTTCAGGCTCGCTGATCAGCTTTTATTTCACGGGCGGATCTGGGGATAACGCGTGGTATCGTTTGGTTACCGATCGCCAACGTCCTCGCCATCGCCGCAACCTGTCCATATGCTGGATATCTCCAAATCTGTTCGGCAAACGCTACATTGCCTTGTTCGGATCATTCTCGATCTGTCTGAGCTGTGCTCTTGTGGGCTCAGCACAGGGTTTTGCGAAAGCCATAGTGGGAATGGTGCTTTCGGGGGTTGGCGCCGCGATTGGAGAGCTTACTGGCTTGGTTGGGTACGTGTTTGTCTGCTGTGCCGCCAGAATCCCACTGACGTGAGCAAGTCTTGCAGAGGTGGTTTTCATTAAATATCGCGGCTATTCGTTGGCATTAGTCACAGCCTTTGTTCATCCGTTCTGCTCATACCTGGTATATGTGGAGTTGTGGTCACATCGAGATTGGACGGTCGGTTGGCGCTGGGGTCCTTGCGTTTCGTTGATCTTCAACGGGGTCGTGGGCATTGGCCTGTTGCTTACATACTTCCTACAAGCTCATACTCGCGCGAATGGCTTCTCTCGACTTGCTATTCTAAAGAAAATTGATCATGTGGGAGGGGTTTTATCGGTCATGGGTCTGGCTCTGTTGTAAGTCCACCTTCAGGCTGTCACAGTCTTAGAACTAAATTTAAGCAGCCTCGTTGCCCTCAATTCTGTGCACTCTCCTCTTTGGTATCGCTCTGATAGCTGCTTGGGTGGTCTAGGAATGGAAGTTCGCGCCATACCCCATGGTGCCTGGCGAACTTTTCAAGAGCCAACGCATCGTGGGGTTTGCCTATGTTGTAGCTTTTGCAGCTGGCATGAATTTTTCCAGGCAAGTTCCTCTCAATCGTCAAACATCTGTTCTCGCAACCACCTAACGACCCAGTAGCATCCTCAACTTCTTCCCCATAACTTTCACATCCGTGTATAAGCCCGACCCAGTCAATATCGGCCTCCGTGCGATGCCTCCCGCCTTAACAACTGCAATTAGCGCTATCCTTTTCAACGCAGGACTCTCCGTGTTCCCTGGTCACGCTATAGAGGTCCTTCTCGTCGCCCTAATTCTCATGGCTTGCTTTGCAGGATCGCTCGTGGTCATGACACCTAAGAACGAGCAGCTGCTGTGAGCCTATGCTCTATCGCATCTCTCGGCATCGGTGGAGTCCTTGTGCCTGCTGCTACTGTAGCTACGATCGTCTGTTCTGATGCGTTGATCACTACTGCGGCAGCCCTGTCGCCTAGTATACGCACTGTCGGTGGCAGTATTGGCTATTCCATCTACTATAATGTCTTCGCCACCAAACTCGAACAGAACCCTCCGAAGCACATTGCAGAGTATGCAATCAAAGCAGGATGCCACTTTCGAGTGCCTCAGGGTTCTTAATAGTCTTCCTAGCTGCGCCATCAAATTTAACGACCACACCAATTGAAGGTGTGACGCGCGCAGTTATCGCTGGAGCGACAAAAGGTGTGCAATGGGCCGAAAGCCAAAGCCTCAAATGCGTATGGGTAAGCTACTCACGGTCTCGGTTCTTTTGATGGTGTACTGATAAATGACAGTTTACGTCAATTACGCTTGGTAGTATTGCGACCGTATGCACTATTTTGCCGAGTACAAAGAAGTATCAGACGAATCGCATTGCTGTCTAGATCTGGAGCTTCTAATTTTTCGCGCAAGAGAAGACGCTGACGAGAATGCTGTATCTCTGATTCGGTCTGTCGCCTACGTTGGCAGAATGGTCGGACACGAATGTCTCGCTTTGCTAGGCAGTCAATAGGACCCGTGCACTTTCAACTCCCAGACAGTGAAGCGAGATAACAACCATACTGACGAAAGATGACTGCATAGAGGCGTATCAGCTCCAGCTCGTCGAAGACTCTTGGTGCCACAGACTGACCGGTCAACTGTGCGGGGTGAGAGATTGGCTTTCTCATTGGCTAGCCTGGTCTATAATGAGCAGCTGGTTTCCAACGAACGCCTTGCGACATCATGCACGACACGCTGTTCCAGGCTCAGGTGTCCATTTATGATGTTCTGCATGTTATCGCTTTACTACCTTGCTGAGTCTTAGTGCTACGTTCCTCCGCCGACAGGGTCCATGGCCTAGCAATGCACAGATGACATATAAACCGCGAACTACCTTCGACATGCCTTTCAGATCTTCAGAGCAGTTTTATATTACTCAATTTAACGCGATGACACCAATGACCATCGCTCCACTGCTGAAGGAAGCCGCTGAGCTGAAGATCATTCAGTATGACCAATTGAAACAAGGCTTCAAGACTCGCTATGGCATCGGTATTACACAGCCTATCGATGTTGCAATTCATGAGAGAGTTGCTGCCCTTGTGAAAGACATCCAGCAATTTGACTCCCATCTCGAGAACGACGACGACCTCACGATTATGGCACGTTATGTCGAGCAAACTGAGAACGAGAACTGCATTTCCAACGAAAAACTTCAGAAATTCGAGGAGCAGCTGCTGGAAAAACTGCACAAACAAACAACCCGTTTCGAAGCTACGTCACTTCATCTGGATCTGATGAGGGAAGCGATGAACGCCGACCATGCTGTCGCATCTTCACCTACGAAGCATGAACATGTCTCTTCAGCGTTAGACGACGACTTTGAAGTTGTCGAAAATGGACTTGAAGAACTGCTGGAAACATTCGAGGCCGAAACATTCACCGTGAAGAACGTCGACGTCGAGATACTTGAAAGTTATCTTGCACACCTCATGGAAGGAGACGGCAGCTCGCATGCGCTGTCCAAGTTGCGCGAAAGTATGCATCAGTATGGTAACGATCTACTTGAAGGAATCTCCGAAATCGAGGAAGACGAGCTCGAGTGGTGTATCATGGACTTGCTCAAGAACGACCTTATCAGTAACGAGAAGAAGAAGACTCTCGAGGGCTACATGCAGAACAGCTTCGCGATCAAAGAGCTTCTCGGTGCAATCAACCTGAAATCTATCCGCCACTGGAACTGGACGAACGTGGACAAAGGACTGCCCGTCACCGCTCGCCAGGATGCCGACGGCCAACACCACATCACCGTTGAAGAAGACCTCGGTGATATGCTCTTCTTGCACTGCACAGCTATCGGCTGGGCTCAGAAGCTCAAAAGCTGCCTCTCCGATTATGCTAAATACCATTCTCTGCTCGACAGGAGAGACATTTGTCCTGAAAAACAAAAAGAGCGAGAGTTCTTCCTTGGGATCATGCCGTTCGAACCCGTTGAAGGCAACTGCCTTAACTGTAAGATCTACTATCCCCATATGCCGCCTCCCCTACCCCCAGGGTATCCACACGATGTCTGCGCCATACCAACTAGGAGAAAAAAGAGCAAGGTCTGCTACCCACGACACGTACTGCCTCCGCCTCCACCCCCTCACATCATGATGCCTCCACCCCCACCTCCGCCACCTCCAGTGTTCTACGGCAGCCTCGACGACGTAAGGCACGCAATCTACATGCGTGATTTCTTCATGTCCAGACTTCCAGTTCAAGACGGCTGTAGACCTAAGTTCGTGCATACAAAGGAGATTCAAAGCAGCCTGATCAAGACGCTTGCTGCTGAGATCAAACTTCGCATGACCTTCGACCAGCAGTACGGCTGTTCGGTGGTCGACTTCAACTCGCTGGCATCAGCACTACCGCATCAAACAGTGCTTGCAGTTCTGAAGTTTATCGGGGTACCGGAAGCATTCGTCGACTTTTTTGCCCGGTTCCTCGCAGCAACCTTGAACCTTGGTCCTGCAGTGCGTGGTACACCGGACCGCGTCCTTACTCGGGCTTGCGGTGTACCTGATCGCCATGGGTTGGAACTTCTGTTCACAGAAGCGGTAATGTTCTTTGCTGAGCTAGCTGTCAGCAGGAAGACGGGTGTGCACCTCTATCGTCTCGGAGCCAAATGCTATGTAGTGGGCGCCCGGGAACAGCGCGAACAAGCTTTGCGTGTGCTATCTGCATTCTCGCACCACACAGGTTTGGGATTTGAAAATTTTTCCACGCACTCTGAACACATCAGCATTGGATTCCTGGAACTGACAGCGAATAACGTCAGCATCAAAAGTTCCATGGTTGAGGCCTATGCTCATCGCGTGAAGACGCAGCTTTCGAAACAATCTACAGTATACGATTGGATACGAGTCTGGAACAACAGCATTGGAAACTACACTTCTCATCTTTTCGGCCCACTCGCAGAGGTTTTCGACCAGTCGCATCTGGAGGCTATCAAATCTGCTCACAAGCGTATCTTCGATATCGTCTTGGAGGGAAGCAGCCTGACTGATTACGTCAAACACATGCTGCGCACTCGTTCCGACTTCGCTCGCACGTGTCCACCTCTTACTCTTGAAGCTATGATATATCTTCCCCAAGCATTCGGTGGCTTGGGGGTCAAGAACCCGTTCGTCAAGTTCAACCTTGCACGCAAGATGATTGCGGACCCCAACACCATCATCCAGGGATATCTTGATGCGGAGACCAGTTACTACGAAGCAGCGCTCAGGAACTGGTCTGCGCTCAAACCAGAACACATCTCGAAGAAGCTCAGTAGCATTTTCCAGAACAATGACGAAGCAATCACTGCTGCTCTGGGCGCAGACTGTGCAATCGGCACCTTCATCTCCAAGGAGTCCCTCACTACACATCGCGAATACGAGGCATTTCCACGTCTTCCATTTTCTCTCCTTCGAGATGTCCCGCCACCGCCACCGCCTTACGATGGAAACAAGCTAACGCCTCATCTTGACCTTACGTACCAGACACTCCTCCTCGAGCCTTTCGACGACATCACGGCCAGCGAGCGCGTCAAAGACGATGTGCGGAGTCACGGCTCACGGAAACGCTGGGACCAGCTGAGCCCCGAGGACAAGTGGGTGCTGCAACTGTACGGCGATGATTGTCTCGAGAGGTACGGGACATTGGAGATGTGGTTCGAGAAGTGTATTCCGATGTACTGCATGTCCGTTGTCAGGGGCGTCATTTGGGAAGACGACGGTGATGACGACGATGATAGTAGTGTGAGTACTTACATGACCTCGGTAGCGTGATAGGCGCGCCGGTGGATGGTCAGCGCAGTGGGCACATGAGGGTTGATTTCTCCTTGAGCTTCTATAACGGCCTGGAGTAATCTGATGTGCTGTTAGCACAATGTTTACATGTTTGGGCTCAAGCTCTACCCGTCGTTCTCTGGCTTTGGTATCGTCGGCTTCAATGTCTTGCTCGATTCTCAATAAGCTTCTTCAACGCGCTTCTGTAAGGCAGTTTCATGACCATATCACCCATCCTGCAACTTCCCTCAAAACTCACGCTCAAAATGTACTATGCGATGACTCGATTGGAACAGTCGAAGCCGTTGTTACGTAGCACGGCGTATGTATCGCTCCTGCAAAGATTCTGTGAGTGGGGAGGTCGCCAGACCTGAACGCTCGGCAGTGCTGTTTGTCATGGGTTGAATGCAGCTTTGTTGCACTTTGCACTAGTGTTCTACTGCTGTAGACTGGGAAATGGTGGGTGAATACGGATCGACACTGCACTAGATACTAAGTTGGGTGAGGGTTGGTGTAATGTAGCATGTATCAGTTACCACAGTGTTGCAGTGTTGCAGATCGACCATGCGTTTCCTGCGATACGATTCTGCGTTGAACCATAGCTGTTCGCACTTGAGAAGCCAAGATCGTCGTGCCTATGCGGCACCTGAGCACGCCTGCCTTCGTTCTAACTCTTCCTCTGTCGCCTCGAAGCTCCACATAGCGGGAACCACGCCTTCTTCGCTGCGAGCTCGACAAGCTCCGTCTCCTTTGCAAGCACTCTTCGCTTGATGCCTTCTGACTCCTCGTGCTCCTCCGGGTCGAACTGAGTGACTCGCTCTCAGGCTGCACAGCTCTTTGCGCGCACAATATTGGACCCCGCCATCAGCTGAACTTCGCATGCTGACAGGTGGATGGTAAAACGCTGCGACTTCTGCAGTACCTTTTCGCCACGGAACCTCTAACGGTATCTAGCAGCGGCCTTATCTTTGCTTTCATCTGGTTGAATCAGCCACCCATCGATTGTGGAGAACGGTGCAGGCATTTGATAGCAAAGGCGTGATGCCAGTCGTGTTACATGCATGTCTCGGCCGTGCTGTGTGAAGAAGTGACTGCAGTCTTTTCTTTGCGCTTTTTGCAATCTCATACAGTAGTCTCTTTCCCAGTTTTGTAGGGAGTCTCACGCGCTCCGTCATATCAAATACATGAACAGGGCCCGATATGTTCGTATTCATCAACATGGTACGCAAGGTGACACTGACGTAAGCTTTTGGTATGTCGGTCTCTACTCGCTTGCTGCCACTATTTGAAACAGATCAAAGCGGTCTAGTATCGAACAGCTTGCTCTACGTTAGCACTGATTTGCGCACGTTATATTTCTAGCTCCACGTCATACTACCTAACGAATCACAGTCTCTAAATATGCATCAGTCGCTGTGTCTGTAGATTCCCGATGTGGTGGTCTATTTTCTTCCTACGTCACCAATGCTCCCTACCTGGGCAGGCAACGTCGATAGCCAAACGCCAAAATCGATGTCAATGTTCCTAAAGCCTGTCTGGGTTTCATTAGATGTGCCTGATTTTCGCACAACCCTACGATGCTACTGTTCCAGTATAAGTATCGAAGCATCTCGTTAGCAGGCACATCAGGAAGAATACTTATCGGCATCATTGTTAGGGAAGAGAGAGACAAGTGGTACAATAACCGAATTCCATAAACCCCTGAAGTGAGTGCTCTGCTAAGTGTCGTGGTAATTGTTGTCCTTCTTGCCTTGACAGTTACTCTGTCAAGGCTTTTATACCTTTAGCCGGGCAGATTACATACACTAACTGAGCATCCCTGTGATTACTAAGGCAATCACCGTGTGCACCGGCACACTACGTGTCTTGTATTGGGCGCGCTCTGGGCTTGGGCTTTGTTGTGCAGCTCTCGTCGTTCTTCTTAAAACACCTAAACGATTCAAGTCTTGTATGCCGTCTCAACCCATCCTATCATCCCACACACACTCCACATCTCCTCTATCACTGCCGCGCCATACTTCGCCAGGCATGTTCTTCGCCGCAACAACAGCTCTGATCTGCGTCCCCAGCTCTGGCGGCCCGGACCCGAAAACTTGCGTGCTGCCCTTCTCTACCGTCTCGTCTATGAACGTACCCACCAGCGCCTTGGTATCTGGCCGGACATTGTCTAGATATGTGATGCTGAAGTTAGGACAGTCACTAATCAGGTCTTCGAGTTCCGCTGAATAGTAGCTCGACGTCGATGATACAGGAGATAGCGCATCACCAAAGTCAAAGTCCTTGTCCTTCTCCTCCGGTCTCTGCGGGCGGGGAGGCATCGGCCGGCGCGCAAGTATTCTAGCCTCGGGCCTTGTGACGAAGATTTTGATTCTGAAGCGCGTTGCCGTCTCCACGCTTACAACGGGCGCTTTTTCTAGCTTATCGTCGTCATGGTTATAATGTCCCCGTGGAAACGTCTGGGCGAGTTGCGACTTCAGGTACGAGAGTTCGGGGCCGACCCAGGTCAGATTCTCGAGGTGGCGGATAGTCCACACAAGCTCAATATTGCGTACAGAGGACGCCACGGCCAGAGCAGCCTTGATGATTGGGAGCGTGTATGTGATACCTGTGCCGCCAGAGATGGCTAGGATGTTAGAGACTTCGTCATTGACGACTGAACCGCCGTATGGACCTTGCAGGATGACCGGAGTTGTATCGTCTCCATGTGGGAAGCGGTTCGCAGCTGCCTCCGCCAGTTCAACCAGTTTCTTGGTCTCGCCGTTGCAGGCGCGGATGATGTAAGTGTGAGTTTGTATTGAAGAGCTAGTGGTTGGGTTTGATGCCGGCGTGAAGGGGTGTGACTGCCAGATGCTGAGCGCCGGGAATGTGAGGTAGAAGTGCTGGCCAAGCTCCCATGGTTGTTGGGTGTGGGCAAATGTCATGCGGACAATGGTTCCTGTTGGGTCTTTGATCACCTCCATCTTGGCAGGGATAGAGCGGAAGCCGAAGCCGTTGCTTCCATCTTTATAGCCAAAGTGTATGAGGCAGGTGCGGACTGTGCGAGCAACAAGGTCAAACCCCATAATCGCAAAGGAGGCTACCATCCAACACGAGAGCTGCTTCCAGTGGCCCCAGCAGGCTGTGGTCGTATCAGCCATTGTATGAGTGGTGGCATGCTGCAAAGAACTTACCGCCAATGTATAAGATTGCCACGATGAAGTGGGACTTGCGGAAGAATTCGTATCCTGTCCAACGGATCACAGGTCTCAGACTGAAGACGAACAGGAAGGTGATGAAGCCCTGCGCTATAATACCCCAAATCATGTACTCTTGTTTGATCCACTCCACATACACTTTTGGCTGGGGCTGATATAGTCGTCCCTCGACGATAGTCCAAATGATGCAATGAACGAATGATTGTATGAGGATTATCCTGCCCGTCCAGCGGTGCAGGAAGTTGAAGCTTTGGTAGGGGATCCCGGTAAGCATGCTCAACACCGAGTCGCGAGCACATAGTGCAATGGTCAAGGGCGTCAGGGCGAAAGCGAACGCGCCAAGACGGTCAGCGAAGCCACCGATGCCGCTGCGGATGTTGTACAGATCTGTGCCTTTGATGGGTGTTTTCCAGCTCTTGTATGTAATTCCCACCAAACTATTTCCATGAGTTGCTGAAGTGAGAATGGTGGAGGCGCCATCGACTTACGAAAATGTGACGAGGTAGGCGCAAAGAATGACAAGGACGAGAACTTGCAATCTAGTTGTGTGTCTGAATACCCTCGAATACTCAGGTACGAGATAGCGTCTGACGGTTACAGTCACAAGGCGTGTACAGCGATAACAGAAGCCTTGTCTCGCACCGTTCCGCTTCTTTGGTTGGAGGAGTCGCGAGAAAGCTATCGCAAGCAATGTTGTCCCAATGACTGCCCACATGATGAAGGTGTAGATCATCGACTTCTCGTGATCTCCGTATACCGAATCGAGATACTCGCAAGATCCAGCATCGTTGGTGCATGGAAGATATCGAGTCGCATAGCCCCAGTAATGGACTGCGGTGCCGTCCCCGCTCTGAATGTGAGCTCGTGCGGCCAGCGCATGATCGCTGGAGTTGAATATCATCGTAAGGAGAGGACGCAGCACAGCTGCAAAGCAAAGTCAAGAATGGACAGAAGAAAAGTTGGGATTGTCAAAATCCTAAAAACATCACAGCTGCACCGCCGTCCTTAAGAGCAAAGCGCAGCAACGCCGAAATTTCGCTGGTTCCACAGGAGTAATTGGCGAGTCCGGGAAAAGGCTGACGACATATTAACTCCGCCATTTGATCCTTCTTGACCAGCATCCAGTCGTATTGGTTCCTACCAAGATGCCTGAGACACTGCCGTCTCCACTTCGAGGGTGCCGGGTCAGTGGGCACGCAGGGATCAGCGGCAGAGCTACCCGAGACGAGCATTTTGAGCGTGATTTACAACGGCGGCGCGATTGTGTGGACGTCTCCTTGCTGATGTACTCCTAGTGGAAAGAGTTGCGTTGATGCCGAAAGCACATGTTGTGATATGAGATCTTCTGCTGTCAATTGGCGGTAATGAGATTGTGTGTTCGAACCAAACATAAAATCGACAATTTGAACTTGGATGCAATTATGTGGTGGACGAGAAAGAAGAGGCATCTTTGCCGAGCCTCAAACTGGCCTTTTAGGATACAATGTCTCCCAAACATCCACGCTTTTGCAAGCGACCTACTGCAGAGACAAGGCTACGCTCTTCATACAGGCTTGGCTTAGGTAACACTGACCTGGATGCGGCGTCGCGGCGTAGGTGTTGCGTTGTGGTTGATGAGATCAGGAGTGCAGTGGGCGTGCGAAGTGGAGACGAGGTGGAGAAGCCGACGGAAGCATGAAACAAGTGAGTGTCCGTGCATCAGAAGATTCTAATTCCGTTTACTTGACAGGCTGGGACTCCGAAATCGTCTCTATTGATGTCGATGAGTATACTTCTAATGGCTCTTAGGGCACGAATGCGCCGGCACTCCATCACTTCTCCCGGAGCGAGTTCAACGTCTGAATTTCAGGGTCGTTGGTGTCGTATAGGCAAAAAGAAGGACTTTGAATTGTCGATTCGTCGTCTGTAACCTCTTCCAGATGGCGTTGAAAGATGTTCTCAGCAACTGCAGCCCGGAACTAGAGGACATTGCTTGCCCAGACGATCCTGGGGGTCTTGAGGGATGACATTGTCATATTTTCTGCTAGAGACGACGTGTTACTTCGCCGCCGTTGACTTGCTGATCGGCGATGATGGTGGTGGAAGCACCGCCTGCTGCTTTCTCTTTTTCTTGCAATCCGGCGTTGAAATGCGTGATTAGGTAGCCGGGAAGACTTTGTCAACATGGCGCAGACAATGATCGGTCACACCAAAAACACCGAAAGCAGTGCTTCTTGCTCAGGCTCGTGCCAAACCACTCAGTTTACGTTCTCGAGACTGCAACTGGAATTTCCGGTACCTGGAGGTCTTCAGCAGTGATTTGGCGCGACTTTTGAAAAGCATAAAGGATCTGTATTCATGTAGCGATACATGAGCTTACAAGACTTCAGCGGAACCACTTTAAGTGTCTCCGGATTGTTAGATGAAATGTATTGCTCGAGTGCAGGCATGCTTCCCGTTGGTGAGAGAAGGAGGTAGTAGAGCATCGTCAACTGGTAGGTGTGAAGGGGGAAGATGAGTGTCGTATCGAGAAACAGGTATATCTTACCCAAACCAATGCACCTGGTAGAATCCTCTTATACCACGCACCTCCAAAGGCAACCACTTTCTGTCCCCTACTTAAAGCCGTACAATGATGCAGACCAAGACACCAACATCGGCGATGCCTGCTTTCCTCTTAGCCAAATACAGTTCAACCACAAGCGAACCTTTGTAATCGCCAGCTCCAGAAGTCGCCCGTAGGTTCTGGCTGCAATTTATCTCACAACGCAATGTCAAGATTAACAAGCTACAGTCGAGCTCTACGGCTGCAACGACATCTCTTCCGGAATTATCGATTACGTCTGTCTACTCTTTTCAGTTTCAAGCAAGAGACCCCGGAATCGCCGGAGAGGAGTAAGAGTCCAGAGTTCAGGGGTTCGGTATACCTAGCTACCACAAACCCTTACGATGCTATCTCGGGGGCGGTATCAACAGCCGCTCTCCTCGCACGAGACGATAATCTAGACGACCTTCGCAGAGAAGGAAGCTCAGTTAGTCTCCGCATACGCGTTGCACGCGCAGAACAAGTTCAATAACTGTTTTGAAAAGCTTGCGGTAAGGCTTGGGTACAAGGAGACCTGCGTACAATTCTGAGACGCACGGCTGGTGGAGTCACCACTTCTTGCTCCCTTCTGTCTGCTACTAAGCCACACTCGATTGCAGAGCTTGTAACAGAGACAACAGGCCAGTTCCCACGGAGCGTCTTGCGCAGGAAGAAAAAAACCTGGCTACATTGCTCCAGCGGCAGCTCTTTGGTGCTTTTAGCCTTTACAGAGACAGCTAAAGTCTTGTAGCGTCTGGTAATGTTCTGTGTAATCACAATACCACACTGGCACTAAATACCTTTTATTTTATGCATTCTTAGCTTGTATCCCGCTAGTTCTGTGACACAACAGGCAGCAGACAAGGAGAAAGCCAAGGAGAGGCAGGCTGAAGCGGAAACAAGACAACGACAATGTGCTAGCAGAGGCCTTTAGTTTGTAAATCAGTGCTCAGCGGCTCTTACAACCACAGCTGGAGTTTTACAGTGCTCTTTTTTGGCTGCAGATGATGTACAGTCTAGCAATGAGTTTCTCCTTTTGGTTCGAGCTCGGCGAGTTTTTCTCTAGCTTCTTCTGCAAACTCACACAAGAGGCAGCAGGCAATGGGAAGACTGAGATACTCAGACCGAGCTGGACCCAAGCTGATGTTGATGCGCTGGTAAATATGCATGAGGGTGTTGAAGCAGGGTAGGAAGTAACTGCAGCGGCGGAATTGATGCAGCCGAGGGAGCACAGCGGAGCAGATGGGTTCAGAAGGGTGGGGGTTGCGGGCGTGTGTGTGTGCCTGCCTGGGTGTCTATAGATCCAACACTACTTTGAGCTGCGGAGAGAAGCTACTAGCCTCTCGAGCTAGTACCGGTGAGCTCTCTGTGTCTGGGTGAAGTGTGGTGTAGCCAGCATAGCACCGACGACGTAACTACAGCGTCTTGTAGCGCTGGAATGGAATGGCTGGGTTGGAGATGTGGTGTTTTACTTCTGTAACAGCACTGTAGCTCTTAATTGCTGCTTGAACTCTACTCCACTAGATAGCGTGACTAAGGATAAAGATTGCAAGTCTAAAAGCCCTCTCGAAGAACGTAGAAAGGCTGTAGGATAGCAGTTTTACTTTCTGTATAGTAGTGTTTATTAGTTCGAAGAATGTAGAAATAGGGGATAGAGTTAGTGAATTAGTTGCTAGAGTGGGAATTGTTGATATGCTACGCTACGCTGTGCTACGCTACGATGCGATGCGATGCGCTGTGATATGTGCTAGGTGCTGACAAACACCGCAGCTAGGTTCTTGGTGGTGGTGGTGGTGGTGTATGCCTATCCAACGGTGCGCCACGAACGCCACGAACGCCTAAAACGAAAAAGGAAAAAAAAAAGAAAAAAAAAGAAAAAAAAGACCAAGCGCCTTTATCTAACCAGAACGCTATGCAAGCCGTTACCGCTGGCTCGAGAGACAGCAGCAGGAAAACAAGAGGCAAAAGAAAAGAGAGAAGAGGAGAGGAGAGAAGAAGCACGCCTACTCATTCCCCTCCACCTCCCTCCCCTCGGCCTCGGCCTCGTCCCTCCCGTTCGTAATGGTGACCCTGCGTTTGGGCTCGCCCCACAGCTCGCGCAAGACGCGATGTTTCTGCGTGTCCCTCACGCCCTTGAGAAAGCCATAGGTGCGCTCGACCTCCTCGAGCTGTCCCTCGAGGCCGAAGGAACTACTCTGGGCGCGTCGAATCAGGGGACCGACTAGGTTCCGCCGGGCTTTGTCGAGCTGGTCTTTGACGCTGTTGATGACCTGGATGTGGGATTTCAACTCGCTCTTGTTGATGAGGGTGGAGGCGCGGACGTCCTTGAGCAGCTTGAGATTTTTTTCGTATTTTGCGATCTTGAGCTTGTTGGTGATGGTGTTGCGCCACATGGAGGCGAGGAACTCGTCCTTGCGGGTGGCAAGCGAGTCCTCCTCGCGGGCGACGCTGCGGTGCAGGTTGTGGAACTGGCGGTCGACGGACTCGAAGAGGCGGAAGAGGATGTCGGCGCGGGCGAGCTCGTTTTGGATGTTTTCTTCGAGCGTGGAGAGGAGGTAGTCGAAGGTGCGCTGGAGCGTGGCGCGCGAGCGCTGCTGGGTCGTGTGGCCGAGGACGTCGTTGACGACGCGGCCGAGCGAGGTGGGGGTGCCGTCGACGTCGAGGGCGCCGACCAGGGACAGGGCGCCGTGGACGTTGCTGACGAGGGTGTCGAGCATGCCGGCTTTGGGGGAGTGGATCGAGGAGAGCTCGCGGCGGGCCCACTCCATGGTGATGAGGATGCTGCGAGGGTCAGCGACAGACTTGCACGTCTACGAGCCAGCACACCTGTCCATGTCGCCGTCAACGTGTGTGAAGAAGGAGGTGATCTTCTCGGACAGGACCTTCAGGCTGTCGGCCAGGTCGTCGAGCTGGTCGATGATGACGGTCGAGGCGGACATGTTGGTGGCGCGGACGCTCTCGCCGAGGTCCTGGACGGCGATGCTCGCGTCGGCCAGCTCGCGCGAGCGGGGGATGACGTTCTCGCTGGCGTACATGAGCGGCTCGAACTGCTTGGCCATGTTGGCGACGTTTGCGACGTCGGGGATCAGGGCGGAGTTCCAGGGGTGCAGCAGCAGCCAGCTGAGGACGAGGGTGGCGAGGGTCATGACGAGGTTGCGGCGGGTGCGGGTGAAGATGGCGACGGCGGTGGCCAGGGTGGCGAGGGTGTGCTCGAGGGGCTCGGTGCGGAACAGCGTCTCGCCGCGGATGGCGAAGCGCACGACTGCGAGCGTCAGTGGGAACAGACGAACAGACACGGGCTGAGGCCGAGGCAGGCGCAGGCTACCTACAGCCGTCCATGGTGCTCGGGTCGTGCGAGTGGGCGTCGGCGTCGGCGTCGGCATCGGCGTCGGTGTGGGCGTGGGCGTGGGCGTGGGCGTGCGAGTGCGACAGGGCCGTGTCGTCGGGCTCCTCGCGCACGTCGTCCATGGGGGGGCTCTGCAGGCGCGCGGCCAGGTTGGCGATGCCGGCGGTGGGGCAGCGCAGGTCGTCGGGCTCGGGGCTGCCCTGGGGCGTGTTCTTGGTGGGCGAGTCGGGCAGGGGGATGCGCGAGGGCGTCGTCTCGCGGTCGGTGCGGTAGTACGAGGGCGAGCGGCTAGAGTGGAGCAGCGAGCGGCGGTGCCACTGGTTGTTGCGGTTCTGCCACGCGGGCGGCGCCCAGGGGCCCTCGGAGTCGTGGTCTTCGTCGTCGGCGTCGGCGTCGTGCGGCGGGAGGCTCCAGCGCGACGAGTGCATGTTGGAGCGCGCGCTGTAGGCCGAGTGCGCGAGCTGGCTGCGCTCGGGGTCGAAGGCCTCGAGCGATGCGCTGAGCGAGGGGATGTCGTGTTCGTAGATGCTGCCGCGCGAGCGTTCCATGGTGTGTGGTGTGTGGTGTGTGGTGTGTGCCGTGCGCCGTATGCGCCGGTGGTGGTGGTGTTGGTGGTGGTGGTGTTGGTGGATGTTGTGGGGTTGGTGGATGCTGTGGGGTTCGTGCCTGTTGGTGGTGGTAGTGGTGTTGGTGCTGGTGCTGGTAATGTTGCTGGAGGTGGTGGTGGTGCTGGTGATGGTGCTGGTGGTGGTGCTGGTGCTGGTAATGTTGCTGGAGGTGGTGCTGGTGCTGGTGCTGGTGCTGGTGCTGGTGTGGGGTTCGGGCGAGTACTCTGGTGTCGCAACGCAGCGCAGTCGCAGTCGCAAGTTCAACCCTCTGCGCGCGTGAAATGCGCCCGTGACGTGAGAAGCCCAGGATGCGACAGTTGCCTAATGCGATTCACGTAGGCGCAGTCTTCGTCGTGTGGTGTCGTAGTCTCGGTCGTATTCGCTCTCGTTGTGAGTCGTGCAGTCGCAGTCCATCAACGGGTGCAGGTCGCGATAGGGCGATAAGCCGACCCATGTCCTGTCCTGAGCGTCCTGAGCACAGCGCACCGCTGAGCGCACACATGCCAGGGCTGCCCGCGGCGTGAAACGAGGGTGGCTGGGTGCCGTGCGCTGATTGGAGCCTGCCCATGCCGCGACCACGGCGGGGAAGCGCCCGGCATCCACTAGCAGTCCACCGCCAGTGCACTTGACGTCTCCACCTCCACCGCCCTGTCACCGCCAGTCAAGCCCCGTGACTCCTGGAGACGGCCATGTGCGCAGCCTCGCTCGAATCGTGCGGAATGAGTACAGGAAGAGAGGCAAGCCTCGACACTTGCACCCGCATTCCACACAACATCAACCCCCACCACCTCCAGCACCACCTCCTCCTCCAGCACCACCTCCACCACCACCTCCACCACCTCCTCCACCACCTCCAGCACCAGCACCAGCGCCTCCAGGGACTCTCTTAGCGCACGCTCCACCCCACCCCCACCACAGCACCGACCAATCCAACGCGGGGAGCGGGGCACCACCACCACCACCTCGGTCCTCAACGCCAGGCAGCGCTACCCACCGCCCACAATGAGGTCATCTACTCCAAACACCTCCGAGCCCTTGCAGCGTGCCATACACACTACATGGCCGCAGCACGCCAGACCGGCCCTGCCTTCCTGCAGCACCTCACACTGTCGCATCTCCGCCAGACGGTAGACTGCACTACAGCATGCCAGCTAGGCAAGGTGAGCTAACGTGGGCTAACGTAACGTGAGGTGAGGCAGCGCAACGCAACGCAAGCCAAGGGGATGCGAGGAATGCAAACCCAGGCAAGGCAAGCCAAGGCAAGGCTGGATGGAGCGTCGAGCGTCATGGTAGCCGAGGCAGCCAACAAGAAATCATGTGGTACCGGTAAAATGCGCATCGAGACCACGTGATTCACCACAGCGGAAATAACGCCAACCGTCTTTCAACCTCCCTTCGATTCCACGTGACACGAGCAACGAGCGAGAATGCGACAACAGCGTCCTAGTTGAAAGAAACTGACTGCAGAACAAAACCCCAACACAGAGAGGCGTGTTGAACGCCCCCCCTCCGTCAACCCTCCGTCGACCCTCCGTCAACCCTCCGCGCAGTCTTGCCAGATAACAACCGACACGACCGCCGTGAACAAGCCCGAAGACGAGTCCTTGAATGGCTCAGTGAACCCCATCGGAGATGAAAAGCTCGCGAGAGTAGCTGTGTGATGCAATCTCACTACAGGTTAGTAATTATCATGTTGTACGATGTGTAGTACATACTCTCTAGAATGAAGATGTGCACAAGTGTACATGCTCTCTAGAATAAAGATGTGCACTACATCTCCAGAATGAAGATGTGCACAAGTGTACATGTTCTCCAGAATGAAGATATGCACTACAAGTAGTACATGCTCTCCATCAGCGCCGGATGGACATCGCGCCGCCACTGCGTATCCGCAAACGCCGTGCAGCCATCGCCCTTCAGTACGCTGTGCAGGTACGACCGCCCGCGCTCGCACAGCAGATCGGCGTAGTACGCCGGCGGGCAGATGCTGACGGAGCGCGTCGCGCGCGCAAACGTGTAGCAGAGGGCGTGCGTCAGGCTCTGCAGCTGGTCCGCGCCCAGCTTGATGTCGTCTCGGATCACAATGTAGTGCGCCGGCTTCGACGTCCCCTGCAGGCCTTGGTGCGCGAGCAGGAAGAAGTCGAAGAGCTTCTCGCCCGTCACCCCGCGGTCCACTACCGTGCCGGGCATCGGGTTGCCCGTGCGGCCGTCCGTGTCGGTTTCCTGCGTCGGGTAGAAGCGTGTGTGGTGGCGCTTGCCGACGACGACGATGGATATCTTCGGGTGCTTGGCTTTGGCGCCGTACAGCTTGTCAAACGCCTTTTCGAACGCGGGGAGCTCGTGCTGCAGCACCAGCCGGTATTGTCCTTCCGAGACGCCGTCGCGGTACACAATCACCTTGTTGGGGAGACCGCCCTTGTTGCGCTTCTGCCACAGCTTCACGCGCTCGATGATCATCTCCTCGAGCTCCTCGACCATCTCCTCGCGGCCCGTCTGCGTCCGCAAGCTGGCTGGATATTGAGAGAAGATCGCATCAACCGAGGCCACAACGCCCGCGATGCTCGGTGCCTTGTCCGAGCTACCGGGCGACGGGTGCGTCACGTCGATGCCAAACAGAATCGTCTGCGCGTCCAGAGGCGCCATCTTCCTCGCGTCGACCGTGTGATTAACACCACCAAGCTTCTGGTTGAACTTCATGGCCACGTTCGCGAAATACTGCATCTGGCCCTTCTCTTTCGAAAACTTCTGGCCGATGTTGCAGATGTTGGGGATGCCCAGCTGGCAATCGCAGACAAACTTGATCGCATCGTACAGCGTCGCGTTGTCGTTAGGGAGGAGCACAAACAGGAAGTTGGGCTTGCTCTTAAACTTTGTCCGCAGAGTGTCGGTTAGTTGCGCTTGGAGCTTGGTGAACTCCTTGTTGTTGAGCTCGCTGGGCGAGACGTTCATCACGACCGGCTCCTGGATCGGGCCAGGGTTGAGCCCGTACGTCTGCAGCGCATTCCTGAACTGCTCGAGATGCTGCTTGACTGCTGCAGGGCCTCCGTAGATGGTGTCGCGGCTACCGGAGTTGATGACGAGCGTGTTCCAGGCCCCGAGTGGCTTCACAACCAACCTGAACGGTTTGTCTCCAAGCTGCCGCGGATCGAGATTCCACGCACCGCCCCGCGGCTTGGTGCTTCTGGCCTTGTATTGCAGGTCCGGCGCCTCAAGGATGCGTCCGGGCACGGTCAGGAGTTGAGGGTCGACCTTGATGCCGAACTTGCTGAGGGCAACATTCAGCCCATCAGCGATGGGATTGATCTTGGTGACCTTGAGACCCTCCTCCGTGATCGACTCGGCGTTCTGATGAGGTCGACGGGCCGCGAACCTGATCATCTCGCTCGTCTGGGGTCCAAGCAGCAAGCGCTTCGCGAGCTGGCCGGGCAAGACCGAACACAGCTCAGCAGGGATCCACTTGGGGTCGTTGTTCATGCCGTAGTTGACCACAGGGGCCTGGGGCGCTGAAAGAGTAATGTTGTACTGCCGCTTGAAGTGCTCTGCAATAGACAGCTTGGTCGTCTTTCCGTCCTTGTCCGTCGCCACAAACGTGATGTTGGTGCTGTTCTTGCCAAACGGCGACAAGTTGGTGATGACATGCACCTTTCTCTTGGTAACCGGCTTGCCCTTGCTCGTCTTGGCCTTGCCTTTGTTGTCCCTGTCGGGCATGTAGTTGGTCTCGAACTTTAGCAATCGGACAAAAGCCGCCAGCTTACGGTACTGGCTATCGTTGGTCGGCGGGCCGCCGCCTGTAAACTCTCCCATCACGGTGAGAAGCGGCCCCGCCTTGTAGAAAGCGCCAGTGGCTACGTTGACGTTGACCAAAATGCGATTCACACTCGTCCGCACGCTCGTGAAGTAGCCGCGGAGGGCCTGCAGGCCAGATCCAAGGTCTGCAAACTGGAGCTGGGGATGGTCGCCGAATGGGTAGAACTTGTTGCCTCCAGCGGTGGCAATGCTGGACTCGCTGCTCGGCCCATGCGTCATGAGGACGTTCAGGGCCTGAATGGTCTCAAGCTTCAGCGGGTAGTTGGTTGAGGATTTCGAGACATCGTCCAGCAGATCCCTCAACGACACCGTTCCCAGCACTACCACAAGGGCCGTGTGCGTGTTTCTCTTCCGTGCGGCTTTGACCCTGTCACTCTCATCCGGGCCGGGGGCAGGAAGCGGCTCGCCATCTGCCGGGAACCACTCGAGAACGTAGCTGGCTCGATCTCCCTCGATTGGTATCTTCTTTGGTGAGATGAGGGTCTGGGCCCAGTCGCTGGCAATTGGCAGGCCTTTGAACGGCGCAGTCTGCAACAAAAGCTCTACGAGGCGGCGTTTTCTTGCTTTTGGGATGTCGTTGTCCGGTTGGAATGCCACCGAGTAGCGGTATAGGTCGGTGTTGGGAGCGATTCCTTTCAGTTCAAAGTAGTTCGTGTAGAGAACGATAGCTCTACCCGCGGTTCCGTAGGCGGGCCGTTTGGGAAGCACGACGTCTAGTGATGCAGATGCCATGGCCGCAGACAGGTCGCCCTTCACCATGGCATTCTCGAGCTTGGTAACCTCGGCGTTCGGTTTTGGCACATTGCCACCACTGTGAGTGTTAGTATGAGTTACAACACTCAATGCTCTGTCTGCTCACCCAAACACTCGAGGGCCCTCTGCAGCACCGCCGCGGCCGCCACGAAAGCCCCCACCGCGATCACCACGGAATCCTCCACCGCGATCACCGCGGAATCCTCCACCACGGTCACCGCGGAAACCGCCTCCACGGTCGCCTCGAAAGCCACCTCCACGATCTCCGCCACCGCCACGACCACGGTCACCACCCTCGAATCCTCCTCTTCCTCGTCCACCGCCAAAGTTACCACCATCGCCACGTCCACGTCCCCGGAAGTCTCCGCGTCCGCGGTCACCACCTCGCCCTCTTCCGCCACGATCCGCCATGTCGTAAAGTGATGTGCAGTTGGTTGTTAGAGGTTGTTGTCGAGAATGAGGCCAGAGTAGAAACCAACTTGGTTGATAAATCAAAGTCAGATGTGTTGTTGATTAGGACTACTAGGTAGACGAATTGCGAGGTTGCGGTGTAGCTGCGCGTAGCCTCAGCCTGAAGCTAATCGGGCCACGCAAATAGTGAGAGGTGAAATCAAAAGAGGAGATCAATCGTTCCAATGAGGTGGTAAAAGTTCACTCATTGGACTCTGCTTGTTGTCTTTTTGATACAGGAGACGTGGTACGAGATGTTTAGACGACGAGATTACTCACCAGCACCAACGGCTCTTCACCGGCCAAAAACAATCAGTCGGCTTGCAGTCTCCAAAACTCAAGACTTGAATGACAACCGAGGAAGTGTACAGGTTCGAAGACCGTTGGGATGACAGTTGCGGGGTCAGGCTGTTGTGTTTGCCCTGAGAGACACCGAGCGCTAACGCGTCGTCACGTTTTGGCTAGGGTTCGCGATTAGGGCGGTGAGAAGTGGGGCGAGGTGAGGCGAGGACGGAAGAGGGAGACGGCGTGTCGCTCTGAGCCTGGTTTGAGCAAACCCTTTGATAGCAGATGCGGGGATTGCCAGCAACGGGACCAAGCTGCGGGGAGCGAATGGAAATCCTAAGGTGAGCAGACGACTCCACACTTCTTCACCAGGCATGTACCTACGTCGTGGGTAACGTTTGACCATGGGATTGGCTGCAACGGTGCGCAGTACTCCAGCTTTCTGCTGCTCATTCGTGATGGAATGGCGCCGCCATCGTCAGCGCTTGCCGTGGGACCAATCCCATGTTGAGGAGAGTGACGCAGCTCTCGATCTTCAGACTTCAGGACTTGAACGCTGCCTAACGGTTCTGCACATTCATGGCACGTGTCTAGTAAAGCTCTTTGTCTGGCAGTAAGTGGACGAGACTTGAGCACACTGCAAGATGGGGAGGGTTTGCATGTCCAATTGCTCTGCAACTCGAGAGCCAGTGTTAGAGAATGCTCGTAGCAGGCGGCACGAGGCTGTTCTCGGCTCGATGCTGATTCTGCAGCCACCTCCAGGACCAAGCCGGCTATCAGCTTTTCAATTGTGGGGAGCGATACGGCGACAGGGCCCGTCAGGGACAAGGTGACGTTGGTACTGACGTTGGTACTGAAGTTGGTACTGACGTTGATGGGCCATGTCAAAAGTCACGTGCATTGCTCCGCTAGCGGAGGTTTCCAGCTTCGATTCGATTTGATCCTCGTCATTTGGAACCAGGTCGTCGACACACACAACACCGCCTCCATGCCGCCACGACTGAACGTCGGCGCCTTCTCGCGCTCAATTGCCTTCAGGCCCAGGCCCAGGCCCCAGGGTCAATGGCCTGCCCGCTCTGCGCTGCAAGTGGCGCCCTCGCAATGGCGCACGTACGCCGACGCACCCCCATACGCCGACCAGAACGCGCCTGCGCAGGACCGATCCCACCAGCCCAGCTCCGAGCCCATCGAGCACGTCTCCGAGGAGGCGGCCAAGACGGCGCAGATCATGGGCGAGCAGGGCCCTGATGTCAACCAGGGCACGCCTGTTGAGGATGTGAGCACCACCAGCGACAGGAACCCAACACTGTGCTGACAGCTCTAGATTGTCAAGGGCGACAAGGAAGCGCAGAAGAATCTGCCCAAGGTCATGCAGGATGCCATCAAGCAGGGCAACAAGACGCCAGCGCCCAAGGGCTCGCGCTCGTACTCCACGATGACGACACGATCCAGCGAGGGCGTGGACATGGGTCTTGTCGACTTGGAGGCTGCCTCCCAGCTGCCCGTGACGGCTGGGCTGAAGTTTGAGATGCCCACGCTCCCTCTGCCCAAGGATGGCCACGTCAAGCGCCGGTACGACCCCGTTGTTGAGCAAGTCACCAACCTCCTGATGCGACACGGCAAGAAGAGTGTTGCTCAACGTGTACGTCGCTTTCTCGGTGCAGTATCAGGTTTGCAGTGCTGACAGTGTAACCCAGCAAATGGCAGTAGTCCTCCAGCACCTCCGAACTTCACCAATCCCCACCATCAACCCATCTCGCCCTCTCCTGCCTGGGGCGCCTCCACCGTCACATCTTCCCTTGAACCCCATTCTCTATCTCACACTCGCCATCGACTCTGTCGCCCCGCTCCTTCGACTTCGCGCACAGAAGGGCGCTGCTGGTGGTGGTGTCGCTCTGCAGATCCCAGTTCCGCTCAGCCAGAGACAACGACGGAGGACAGCCGTGCAGTGGATCCTGGCTGCTGCCTCGAAGCGGAGGAACTTGGGAAGTGGCAAGAACAGCTTGGGTCAGCGAGTTGCGCAGGAGATGATTTCTGTCATTGAGGGCAAGAGCGGTATCTGGGACAGGCGCAATGCTGTCCACAAGCTGGGTGTTGCTGCTCGTTCCAACCTTGTTCTGCCGAAGAAAAGATAGAGCTTGGTTTTGGACGCGTTCGGACTAGGCTGGATGTCTGCCCTTGTACCGTGTATCCTTGTACATTCGAATTTTCAGTTTTGAACGTGAGGAATTTAAGAGACTTTCCAACACGATCCTGCAGGTTCAGAGAGATTGTCCAACACGACGTTGCGAGTTAAAAGAGTGTCTATAATCCAGCAAGTTTAAAGAGATTATCTAATACTATGTTGCAAGTTTAAAGAGTGTCTATAATCCAGCAAGTTTAAAGAGATTATCTAATACTATGTTGCAAGTTTAAAGAGTGTCTATAATCCAGCAAGTTTAAAGAGATTGTCCACGACCATATCTGTAAATACGAATCATGCGTTGTCCGGGTGGATGCCCTCGTGCCAAGACGCGTGATTCATGAATCTGGAGAGCTCCCCATGCTCAGCCACGGCCACCAACTTGGTAGTCGCTAGTCCATCGTTAGCGTCCTCCGCCCTGGTGACAGCTCTACCGTCTGCGAGGCCAAGAGGGCAGCGCTGCACGTTTGCTCGTGAGGAATCGGTCCTGTCACAGCATGAATGATGTATAGCAGGCAAGGTCCACCCGCAGACACCACCCACCTCGGCGCCCGCATCGAATGGAGTGATTCGCACATATGATGCCGCTGCAAACGTCATTCGCCAAGGCACAGCTGAGGGGCCTGTCTCCGTCCAGTCCAACGAAACCTAGACCCTGACCACGCGACAAGCGGTCCCTGAACTTCCCTTGGTCGCCCGGCTGCTATTCTTCTCTTCTCCCCCGTGTCGTCGGCCTCGATCGATTGATTTACTCGGGAGCCCTCTCTTCGCAGACGGCGGTTAGCGTTTCCACCTTGGAGTCTTGGACAGACACGGTTCGGTCCGCCGTGAGATTGGCTCAGGTTGTGCTCGTGGGAAATTCCACGGCTGCTCTGCTACCCCACTCGCATTGGGTTTCCGCCTTTCCTCACAGAACCACAGGCCCGCCTTTTCTCACAGAACCCCAGGCCCGCCCTTCCTCATAGAACCACAGGCCCGCCTTTTCTCACAGAACCCCAGGCCCGCCCTTCCTCATAGAACCACAGGCCCGCCTTTTCTCACAGAACCCCAGGCCCGCCCTTCCTCATAGAACCACAGGCCCGCCTTTTCTCACAGAACCCCAGGCCCGCCCTTCCTCATAGAACCACAGGCCCGCCTTTTCTCACAGAACCCCAGGCCCGCCCTTCCTCATAGAACCACAGGCCCGCCTTTTCTCACAGAACCCCAGGCCCGCCCTTCCTCATAGAACCACAGGCCCGCCTTTTCTCACAGAACCCCAGGCCCGCCCTTCCTCATAGAACCACAGGCCCGCCTTTTCTCACAGAACCCCAGGCCCGCCCTTCCTCATAGAACCACAGGCCCGCCTTTTCTCACAGAACCCCAGGCCCGCCCCTCCTCACCCAACCCCAGGCCCGCCCGTCAGAGGTGAGGCACCCGCCCAACACGCCGTGCTCCGCCCATTGCACCGCCAGCGGTCAACACCACAGCACTTGGACGCGCTGCACCGCAACCATGTCGTCGCTCACCGCCGCCATCGACCAGGAGATGAAGGAGCATCGCGATGCCAGGAAGAACAGCGGCGGCGGTCGCCGTGCCGAGAGCCCTCTGCCCGGCGGCCGTCACCAGAGCCCTGCGCCCGGCCACCTCGGCGTCGATGACGGTCGTGTGCGCAGCCGGAGTCGCGGCAGCACTGGCATCCCGTTCGCCATGCCCAAGAGCGCGCCATCGTCTCCCCGCGGGGCCAGGATGTCGGGCGCCGCCCCATACCAGTCGATTGCAAGCGTGTCGCAAGGCGGGCCCAAGCCTCGGGCCATGTCCTCTGTCTACGGCACTCCCTCCGGCATCCTCGGCCCAGCCAGCCCACGAGATCGACACAACTCGATGAGCGGCGCCTACAACAGGTCCAAGTCTGGATCGCCGGGGCCTGAACGCTCTGCATCCCCGCGAACACGCGGTCCGCCCATGTCGACGTCCGAAGCCATGCGCAAAATGTCCGAGTCTGCCATGACCGACTCTGACGGCGAGCTCACCGCACCACCGAGGCGCAAGGCTTCAGACCCCGCCAAGGGCACCACATCAGCGCCAGGCGGTGGCGTGCGATTGACCACGGACGACGACGGCGACGACGGCGACGACGGCGAAGACAGCGCCGCTGTGGAGAGCAGCGACAACGACTCTGGCTCCAGCTCGGACTGGGACGACGGCTGGGCTCCCGGCTCGACCAAGAAGTCTAGAGGGCGGAGGAGGTCGCGGTCAGAGTCTGGCGGTACAGATCGGATGGGCAGGGAAATCGTCACGGCGCAGAGCCTGTTCAAGACTGCAAAGGAGGAAGGTAGGTTGGATCCGTGCCAGCTTCTAGACCACAGGCTAACACCGCACAGGGCGAGACCTCACCGCTTCCTTCATGACGCGCGAGGAGAGACAGGAGAAGTTGCGCCAGCTGAACGGACCCACAATCAGCATAGAGGGACCCGACGGTGAGAAGATGGTGCGCCGCAAGTCCACGGACGTACACCCGCATACCAGCTTCGACCAAGACAATTCCAGAATAAGCACGCCCATCAGCTCTGATGCTGAAGACCACATGGCCGAACTGCGGTCGGCACAGCAGCTGGCCTTGCAAATCACTCCCATCCAGTCGAGTCCCGAGGCCCACCGATGCGTTCGCCAGATCGTCCGCGGCGATTACAGCCAATTTGCACAGGAAGCAGACAACGGCTTGAGGCGGCAGCGTGTTTACCTAGTTTCGACAGATCTGAGTGACGAGGCTGCATATGCCTTGGAGTGGACTATCGGCACCGTCCTGCGAGATGGCGACACGCTCCTAGCTGTGTATGCCGTCGACGAGGAAATCGGTGTTGCCACGGATGGTCTCGGCGCACCCGTTGCCCAGGGCACGACCGGACTGCACGAGGGTGCTCACCTCAAGCGAACACTCTCAGGACACGATGGTATTCCGCAGAAGAATCAACTGTCGAGTACCATCGCAGCTGCAGAGGCAGACGTCAGCAAGATGGGCAAAGCTGAGAAGGATCGCTATCAGGCCTGCGTAGAGGTGTCTGACAGATGTGTCAAACTCCTCAGGAAAACTCGACTGCAAGCTCGAGTTGTAGTGGAGGTGTTCCACTGCAAGAGCCCGAAGCACATGATCACGGAAGTCGTGAGTCACCTGAAACCTTGTGACGCCTTGATCAGCCGCTGACAGACTCCTGACAGATTGACATGCTCGAACCAACCCTGGTCATCCTAGGATCTAGAGGTCGCAACGCCCTAAAAGGGTAAGTAAGCAGCCCATCCGTGGACGCATGAACTGACCGTGGCAGTGTTCTGCTTGGCTCGTTCAGCAACTACCTCGTCACCAAGTCGTCGGTGCCGGTCATGGTTGCTAGGAAACGACTGCGAAAGCACAGCAAATACAAGCGACAGAACCTCAGGATGTCCAACGTCCTCAGTGGCCCTGGCGACAAGCTCGCAAACGCCAAGATAGACTGAGGCGTTTGTACGGAGATTTGTCAATCTGTTTCGGTGGCCCGGGAATATACCTCATTGAGCAGCACTTCCTGCTGTGCAAAACTTGCATGGTTT
This sequence comes from Ascochyta rabiei, assembly GCF_004011695.2. Taxonomy (NCBI): domain Eukaryota; kingdom Fungi; phylum Ascomycota; class Dothideomycetes; order Pleosporales; family Didymellaceae; genus Ascochyta; species Ascochyta rabiei. The sequence continues at coordinate 1,708,273 of NC_082413.1, forward strand.
GGCGGACGCGGCGGTGTTACTTGGCTTAGCAAGGAGTCTGGATGTTTTTATTTGCGCATATCAATCTCTTCTCTTTTGAATTCGCGAAGGTGCCACAGGGGTGTTGTCTAACGATACACTCTGATCTTCAGAGCCGGCGAGATCTGCCTCAAACACATCATGATTCGGACCTAAACGCTCACCGCGGCTGATGCATCGCAGCACCTCGAAGTCGCTGCCAACTGCCTGTTCCTCCCGATACCACGTCATCTTGGACGGTACGAGATGAAAGGACAGCTGCAGACGGCATTTGCTTTTGTCTTCTCGAAGTTCTAGTGTGCTTCAGCGTTGGAAAAAAACACCCATGTTTCACTTCAATTTCCTTTTGCCATCACCACTTCACGAAATCGGCTTCTCCTGCCGCCAAACGCCAAATGTCCTCCAATCAAATCAAACGGCTGCATCGCGATCCAAGCGCGAGTCCGCGGTACTGGTGCGCTACCCTCCACATCTCACCCTCTCACATCGTGCATCCCGCTAGCGCCCTTTTCTCAACGCCCTACACTGCGTGCCTCACACTATGTCCCCGCACAGACGCCGCGTGAGGGGCCCGTCTGTGGCGGCCCGCAACCATCGCTCATGCAGCCTGCCTAGCACGGTACGATCGTGAACGGGCCAGGCTTAGGCATCCCAGAGTGCCCGGATGGTGCCCGAAGTGTAGCTGCGGGTGCATACGGCGCCATGCTGGGCGACGATGAAGAGGCAGGGGTGCTGGGAGAGGGGTATCAAAAGGTATGCCTGCCTCGGTGAACAGTGTTCGAGAAAGACATCGACTACACCCGTTGTTGATGGACCTCATGGCTTACCCTACCAACCCGGGACCCTACCTACCCCGGCTCGGCCACCTGGAGTTTCTGGAGCTTGATGAGCAAGAGCTGGACACTACAAGCTTGCAAGCAAGACTCATCCAGTCACCAACCCGAGACTACCTGTTCTCAAGACGAACACCATGCAATACAGCATCAAAAGACGATATCGATGCCGATACGCTACTGGCGGACCTTGGCCATCTGGCTCCATCGCTGGCAAAGGACTTTATTCCCAAGGTGCATGCCGAGGCCAGCTTTGCGTTCCGACTGATTAATCACGTGGACTACCACGGCGAAGAAGAGGGCTACATAGCCATGAGCTATTGCTGGAAGAAAACGAACCGGGACACTCCTCGAAAGGTGGTCGAAGATCTCCCGTTCGCTTGGACCAGAGAGGTTGAACAGTTCCCGCTGCCAACTAGTGGCGCTCTGTTCCAGGCCGTGCTGAAGGAGAAGATGGTCGGAGAAGGGCTGTGGTTTGATCAAGTTTGCATCGACCAGGACTCCGACGTAGAGAGAGCTACCGTCATCGGCGCGATCGATACGGTCTACAAGAACGCAAGAGCGGTGGTGGTAGCTTTGGACGATGTCGTTGTCACGCCAGAGGAGGAACGATTCCTTCGATGCTACGTGGACCAATACTGTTACTCTGGTTTCGCAGCCGACCAGCAACCCAATGCGCGCCAGAACCCACCTTTCATGTACCAATACCCTGCATTTGTTTCTTTTTTCGAGCGATTCATCGAGTCGGAGTGGTTTGGGCGTGCTTGGTGCGCGCATGAGATGAAGCTGGGACGACAACATGTCTTCCTCGTACGTTGTTCGTCCCGGTACCATGACGCGGTTCAGACTGTAATGCGCTTCACGACATCTTTCTTACATCACATGCTAGCCCTAGCGAGCGAGCTGGTTACCTTCACACCCACACAACAATCTAAAATACGGACCTTGAGCGACTTCATCACAGTGCACAACAACACGAAGGGCGTGAACGGTCTTGCCGCACGAAGACCTGATACTCCGCAGATGCCAGATCTCGAGCCGTCTGCCTTCGTGCCGACAGTTGTGGATACCTTTCAGATGAAAGCAGGAGGTAATCCACGGCTGCCCGAGTTTCTGAGAAAGCTCGATGCCAATCGAGACAAAGTATGTATTGCGCTGAGCGCCTCCAAGGTCCCCCTAGCTCTGGCGCCCTCGAATGCATATCAAAGACCGAACATCGAGGACGAGTGCTTTCGATCACTGTTACTAGTCGGTCTTGCTCTTCGAGACCCGGTCTGCCTTTGCACAACAGGCACACCACTGCAGCTGCACGACGGCTCTGTCTCCTGGCTGTCGAAACCGACATCACTGGACACTCACACCAGTCGTGCAATACTGCGGCGTTTTCCGAAGAGCTCGAATCCAATACGACAGTCTTCCGATGGCAGAGCAGAGTACGCACAACTTGACATCATCTTCCTCGACCTACCACATCGCTCCAACCCCAACCCACTATTCCCGACCCACATTGCGCGAGCGCGACTGTTCATCCATCTTTGCATGCAATACCATATCCCGGGGCCTGGCATGTGGAGCTTCTGGCAAGCACCCGACCACCTACGCCTAGCAGCCATGCGCAATCTCTACATCCAAACCCTCGGCTGCATCTTCGACTGCGGCGCCCAATGGCTCCTCGAGCTGTCCACGAGCCAAAGATTCTCCCACATGTCACCTCTCGAGCCCCACACAATCGACATGCTACTCAACCCGCACCTCATAATTCAAAACTACATCCTCCTCCCAGAAGGCCAATCAGCACTCTCCTCCCTCATCACCTTCCTCTCCGGCACCCTCCTCTCCGGCATCCCCTGGGCCAGCGGCGCAACAGAACGCACTCACGGGCCCCTCATCACCTCCGCCCCCGTCCCCGCCTGGCTATCCGGCGACCCAACCTACGGCGGCAAAGCAATCGTCTTCGCGCCGTTCGCGCACAGCAAGACGCTGCTCATCGCCGTCCCCGAGGCAGTTCAAGCTGCCGAGTACGACGCGCTGGCCCGCGCGTGGGTCCTGACTAGCACGAATCCGTTTACCGGCGGCGCTGAACCGAGCGTCAGCTGGACGCTGCAGAGTAAGGGTGTTGTGTTTGGGGATGGGAATTTCAAGGCTGGGTTGGCGAGGTGTGCGGAGACGCGTTGTCATCGTGTTTACGGGCCGAGTGTGTGATGCGTGTTCGTTGCATTGGGTGGTCGTGTCTTGCTCTTTCCATCTGCATGGCAGCGTTCCGGGGACGCGGAGCTCGCAGCGGTACTCGGCAGTGCAGATTCGAAGTGTGTGTTGTTGTTGTTGCTGTTGTGACAGTATGGATGTACGCATATAGACAGATGAGCCAACTACTTGATTTCCTTCGCGTAAACTTTCGCCTGCTTTGTTCATGTAAAGAAAAACTAAGGCTCTGCCCACCTAAGCCATACAATACCAAAAGGTATGAGAATGATCGCTCTGATAGCAATCTCATGGCCAGAACAGTACTTATTGCCAACCTGGTCAGAGGTGGACGTTGCCACAAGCCAGCGCCGTGACAGTTCACCACCCTCCTCTCCTGTACCACGACAGCGCACAAGACCAACCAACCCCCCCTCCTACCCGCCCTCTCCCCAAAGATCTCGAACCGACAACACACCGACCGTGTGCGAGTTATATAAACCTGCCCAACAGCATCGATTCCATACACACGACATCACGACATCACTCCACCTCGAGCCTCAAACCAAACCTTCTTCACCCTCCACCATCCCCACACCTCAACCCAACCACCACCACGCGTTCCGCCAGCCTCGCAACTACTCTCACCACCCCACCACAAACCAGCGCCACCAACCACCCATGAGCTCCGACCAGCACCTCCACCAGAGCAGCATGCAGAGAAGAGCTCAGACACGCAGGCTGGAGGATACAGCGAACCCCCCCTTTTATTCCTTTTTCGCTCCTTGCTTTTCACTTCCATACCCCTTCCACACCCCTTCCACCCCCCGTCCTCATCTCCACACCACCACGCTCCCCATCCGCTCCTTGCATTCCCTACCGAGCCCACCCAGGGCAGCGTCGACCGAGCCATGTAGCGTCGATGATGCGAACCACGTGTTTGAAGTCGAGATGCGGGATGCAGGGGGCGGACGTGGATGTGGAAATGTGCAGCGGGGTGGTGTTTCGAGGGGACTTGAGAGGGGGAGGGGATGAAGTACGGGGCTGGCTGGTTGGTTGGCTGGCTGGCTGGCTGGCTGGCTGGCACGTGGGGAATGGCGGTAGGGAGGGTGGTGGCGTAGAAAAGTAAAGAGAGAGGAAGGAAAAAGAAAGGAAGGAAGGAAGGAGGAAGGAAGGAAGGAAGGAAGGAAAAGCAATGTAGGGCTGTATGACCATGTCGTCAACGGGGATGAGAGGGGGACGGGACGGTCATTGGTGGAACGAAAATACTGCTGATACAGTTCGAGCTTTTTTCTTTCTCAATCATGGCAATCTATTCTCCGCACCACCACCTGGTTTGAAGGACTGTCTACGAGCTCTCCTGTCCCAGCTTCGCCAGGTCTTTGGTGACAAACTCGGTCGCGCTGTATAACGCGGTACTGCCGTATACAATCCTCCTCTTCTGGCCCGGGCCTTGCGCGCTGGCACTTGTCCGCTTAGCCCACTCCTGCAGGTTGCCATACTCGTCCATGCTGCCGCCGCCCACGGTGAAGACAATGGCTTCGCTGAAGCCTTGCCTCCTTTGCCCGAACGTGGCTTCGATACCGCGACCGACTGTGTTCTGTTGGTTGCGGCTTGCGCTTGCGGGGGGAAGCGTGCCGCGCGCGTTCGCAGAGCGAGGATCGAAGTAGAGATACGATTCGGTCTTGGAGATTGCAGAAGACGAGGCGTTTTGGGGGTCCATGAGCGATTCGGTGATCTTGGTGAGTGTGAGGTCTGAGTTGGTCGGGAGGAAGTTTTTGATGCCCGATAATACGCCTTCGAAGTTTGCGCCCAAGCCGGCCTCCTTGAAGCGGTCTGTCACGCGAGAAGAGAGACTGGAGAAGCCGCCAAAGAGATGCGAGGTGCTTTGCGCGGGTTGCGTAGGTGCGGATGTGATCATCGTCATGCGTGTGAGTTGTCGCACAGATTTGACGTACTTGACGGGTGTGGTGTCTGCGCCGGCGGCTTCGAGAGCCTGCGTGAAAGAGTCGAAGTCGCCGCGGGAGAGCTCGGTTTCGGTGGTCAAATACCATTGGAGGAAGAGTCGCAACTTGTCCAGAGGCTCGTTACCTTTGTCGTTGTCTTTGATGACTTCCAGAATCTGCGCTTTCGACTGCTTCGATAGCTCTTCCTCGAGTTGGAAGTAAAAGTCCATCTTGCGAGTCTTGATGCCTTCCATGACAGCCTCCAGGATGTTCATGTGCATCTCGATGGTGGTCTTCCTGTCCCGTAGCTCTGGGAGTAGAGCCATAGCGCCCTTCAAGTGCGCGGCAAATTGATTTGATTCTCCGTTCAGATCGTCGAGGGATGACGCGCCTGTCTTTTTCGTCACGTTGTCTGCATCTTGCTGGTATTTATTCCACTCGTTCGTCACGTCCTCAGCAACGTTTGGAAAGGGTAGAGACGCATTTCTCGCCCAGAAGTAGTCAGAGGCCGTCAAGTCGTGAGACTGCTTCTTGACGCCTTTCTCGGGGTGGTCCTTGTCAACAGGAATCGAGATGCTGATCTTGTTGAGGTGGAAGTCGAGGACGTCGTAAACCAAGCTTTGGTACTGCATCCAGAGTCAGTCACGGCATCGTAGGATGAGTACTGCGAGACTTACAATCCATGAGTGGCTGAACATGGGCACCAGATCTACGTTTCGGTCGACTAACGTACGGTCAGCAATGCCAGCAGGATGGACCGTCGAACGCACCAATGACCATGACAGGCCGTGATGTCACAGCCGAGGACTTGTGATCTGAGAAGAGGTTCGTCTTGGAGTTTAGGATGTGATCTCGCAGCTTTCGGTCGAGTTTTGCGCAGATATCCTCTGCTGCGCCTCCTTTGGGACAACGAATGATGGGGACGACGCCCATAGTGACGACGACTGAGAAGAGGCCTGATACGATGCGGTCCACGACACTGTCAAGCTCCTGATCAGACGTCTGCCCGCTGTTCAAGGTGTGGTATGCGCCTTTCATGTTCAGGTGGAACAGATCCGGCTCTGACACCACAAAGTTTAGATACTGATCGTACACTTGCGCCAGGTGCTCTGCAGTGTTCGTCTGCACGACTTGGGCGCCAAAATCTTCGAGGAGGGGTCGTGGTATGCTGGAGAGAAAGTTGAGGTAGGCAGGACTGTAGAGGCCACGGGAGAGGTCGGAGGTGATGGTTTGGAGGTTCTGTGCCGTTGGCTCGACCAGGTATATGACTGGGACCTGCTCATGCTCAGTATGATGTAGGTGGATAGGATCGTTGCTCATACATCAGGGATCATGTGGCGCGTTGTTCCAATGTTCAGGTGTATTGTGACCTAGCACTGTGCTCAGCATAGCTCTCTGCAGCCTGGTTGGAGGCGCATGTACCCCAGACGCCCTCAGATCGTTCACTCTCAGGACTGAGCTTATAACGTCCCTCCCCATGTCATCGAAGACCAAGACCTTCCATATTGCGCCGCCTGCAGCTGTCTCGGGCACTTCGTTCGCGTCGTTGGGGGCATCGACATCGGTGATGGGCGCGTTGAGGTTGAGGATGCGCTTGATGCTGGCTGGGAGGCGCGAAGTCAGCATTGGCCAGCCGCGTGTTGCTTGTTGCGTACCTATCTGCTTGTCCCGCAGTGTTACGGCCATGGTGACGTTGTTTCTGGCGCCCGCCGTGACGAACGCAATGTCATGCGCGGGAGCAGGTGGAATGCCGGTGGAAGGTGCAGAACACAAAAGTCGGGTCGGCAGCGCTACAGCAAAAGACACAGTCGCTCGTCTGCCTGCTGGACACCTTCACCGTGGCTCCGGTGATGGTGGCGGGCGCGCAGCTTGCCCCGGCGGAGCCTAGCGTGCACTGGCCTTGGCAGCTGCCCGCGTACGTAAAATGTCGACTCGCCCCTGCGCTGCCGCCCTCCCTCTCCCACTCCCCATCACCCCATCACCCCCCAACACCACCACTTGTTCCGTTTGAACACTCGTGCAACTTTCCAGTGAACCTTCGCCCACTTAATAAGGGCTTCTGATTCTGAGCTAGATTCACTTTTCGAGTCGCCGCTTTGGAGGAAGTGTGCATTAAGGTGGCAGCGGCGTTTGTCTGGAGGATTCGCGGTGGAAGGCAGAGTGACCATCAGCCTGGTGTGTGCTACTAATCCAGCTCCTTGGACGATCCTTCGAGCGTCGCACTAGGGAAGCTGAGCCTGGCCGTCGCGCGAGGCACAGAGGCAGAGGCAGAGGCAGAGGCAGGCAGAAGCAGAAGCAGAAGCAGAAGCAGTACTGGCAACGCCAGCAGGCGGCGAACCTGCGAGCAGACGCAGCAGCGCGTGTGTTGTGCAATTGCGTGCGCAAACGTACGTCAAAGTGACAGCCTCCGCAGTGTCCCTGATTGCAATAATACGCGAGGCCAAGTGCCGTCCATCCTGATAAAGCCAAAAGCTACACGTTGGTGGACTGGAGGGATCACAGCATCGTGGGCGACGGGACACAAGCGTTGCGCGTTTGAGCCCAGCATCCTTCTCACGGCCGCAGCCTCCGCAGAGCGACCCCGAGGCACTGCTGACCTCTCCTCTCGACTCAGCACGCAGCCCAAACCGGCAGCTTCACCGGCCATTCCACTCCAGGCCTCCGACTTCCCTGCATCGCCTGCATCGCCTGCATCGGCGGCTTTGTTCACCATTGTGACACGCGCCATACCACTTCGTGCCTAGTGCACTACAAGTCTGTCTGCGGAGCTGAGGGAGACTTGTGGGTTGACGGCCCTGTCCAGCCAATCACAACCCCAACCTCGCAGCTGATTAAACTCGCTCGTTCATCATGGCTTCCAATCACGTGCCAAGTGACCAAGTACCTCTGCAGGGTCAGAACATCTACTCGGACCCCTCTTACTCCAATTTCTTCCCCAATAATGTCGAGCGCTATGGTACCCCGTCCTGGGAAGCACAGCTGCATCAGAATCCTGCCCTGACACCCAATTCATCCACCCACACCTGGCACAGCACCTATCCTCAGCAGCCCTTCCACCCTCATGGCCAACCATACGGAGCGCAGACACAAGCATTTCGAACGGCATCGCCCTACCAGTACGGCCAGTTCAATGGCCCGGCGAGCACCTTTGGCCATGCTGCAGTCGTGGATCCATCACTGGCCCTCAATCCCAACGGCCTGCGCCAGCAGCAACAGTCGCCCTACCAAGTACTCGTACGCATCGCCACGCCGTCAAGTCAATCTGGCACCGTGACCCCGCAAGCGCTGCAGCAAAACACAGCAACTTTCCAAAACTCACGTCCGTCAGCATCCCCCTTTCAGGTAAGTACTTCCATATCAGCAATCAAACAAAGAGAAATTCTGACCCATCCGCAGGTGCCACAGAGCACCGCCGAACAGTTCAGTCAACAGACGGCACCGTCAGCATTCGCTAGACCTGTCCGCAATCCAGTTTACGAAATTCCAAAGGGCAGAAAATCTGGCGGACTCTACGTCCTGGATACAGCTGCTTTGGCGAAAGCCACAAACTCGACTGCTTTGAACAAACTCGTGACACTTGGCGCAGAGCCGCTTCAGCTAGCTACCAATAGAAGTAAGCAATCGCTTTGCCAAATAATGCTTGGTCCATCTAACACGAGCGTAGCTGCATTGCCTCTGTATACAGCCCGGCAATCCATCAAGGAGCTGAGGAAAGCGGGAGCCGACAACAAGAAGCTTCTTGCCAAGCTTTCCTCGTCCAGATCGTCGCTTTCGAGAGCAATCAAGTTCAGCAAGAACAATGCTGGCAGCCCCGGGCGCCTCAAACGAGAAGTCAGCGACAGCGAAAGCTACACCGAGTCGTCGGAAGACGACAGCGAGTACAGTGATTCTGAGGATGAGGAAGAGTCTCCGCTACCCACTTCGCGACCAGATGACGACCCGCACAAAGCCGTGTGTTACGACGTCATCAAGGCATCCTGGTTCCCGCGAAGGTCTGCTCTCAACTCAGAGAAGATCAAAAACAGCATGCGTGATCTGTGGGAGGTGTTGAACACCATCCAAAAGCGCTGGCGAGCTGACAGCAAGGCGGTCACGGAAGCGGAGGAGGCAAAGAAGATGGGCGAGCTGCCCACTCTCAAGAGTCGTGTCACAAGCCAACGGGACTTGTTGCAATCTGCCCTGAAAGCCGCGCTCGATCACGCGCATCCTGATGTCTTGTATCATTTGGGACAAGTGAAGCCATTCCTGTATCTCTGTTATCAGTTCTTGGCGAATCGTTTCAAGGCCAAGGATTTTGACGGGCCATTGCCGACTGCCATTTACGAGATTTTGGCGCAGTGTGGGACCCTTACTACAGAGCTCATTGAAGAAACTAAGGTGTCCAAAGCATTGGTCTCTATGAAGAAACAGGCGAATGACAAAAACAAAGCTTTCATCCAACAGGTCGTTGAAGCCGCAGCTGCGGGGTCCAAGAAGGCCAAAGCAAGCTCCCCGCCAGCAGCTGGGTCAACAGAGGCCAAGGTTGCAAAGCGGCCTGCCTCGGAGCCAGCCGCGCGCTCCACTGGTGAAGGCCCGTCAGTAAAGAAGGCCAAGCCGGCCGAAGCCCCTCCTGCTGCAGTCAAGAAAGAGCTTGTCGTAGGAGGAGTAAAGCCCGTGTCGACATCTGGTGTGCAGAAGCGACCAGGCGAGAAGCCTATAGGTGCACCTGCGCCTGTTCGGGCTCGTGTAAACCCCGTTGCCAACAAACCATCCAGTATATTCGCATCTCTCCATGCCGCCAGCAAGAAGCCTATCACGAACGCTGCAGCTCCCATGGGAGCCAAGTCGATTACTCAGCCCAAGGCTACCTCAGCAACTACCAAGGACAAGAAGTCGACGGCAGCAACGGCCAAACCATCAGCATTCTCCTTCGCATCTACCATGGCGGCACTTACCAAGCCGAAAGAGCCAGAAGCTGCACCGACCAAGTCCGAGAAGGACGTATCGAACGAGACGGCTGAGCAAAAAGCGAAGCGTGTCAGGAAAGAGGCTAGACGCCATCTGCGCGTGACTTTTCGCCCGGACGCCTCTCTGGTCGCGATCAAATACTTCAGTCACGATCCTGATGAAGAGCTTGGGCACGAAGAGAACTACACTCGCGACGCGGGTGATCTTGGCGGCGAGGGCCACATGTTCAAGCAACACAAGGAGCTTGATGAAGATGAGGACAGCGACGACGATGAGACCGAGTATCGACCTTGGACGGAGCCGTCTCCAGTCGATTTCAGCGTGGTCGATGCGGAGGAGCGCAAACGCAACTACCTTCCCTACGGCGGGGGCGAGGCCGTACCGACTTGTCCGGAGAAGGAGGCGAACGTGCAGCGCGAGAACGACACGTTGATGGTGTTTTACACGAACCCGGTTGATATTCCACCTTCGCCTCGGGAGCCTCTGGAGCAGAACGAGGACCGGGCTGCAGCGGTTACCATGTTTGGTACGCCTCCTGACAAGTGTCTGCAGAGGTGTCCACAAACCATAGCGCCCACGACCGCCCCCCCGGCTGCTGACTTTAGCGGGCTGGAGAGTATCATCGCGCAGCTTGCCAGTCAGAACCAAGCGGCGGCGGCGGCTGCACCCGCTCCCGCTGCAGCCACATATACGCCACCTGCTCCAGCCACATATACGCCACCTGCTCCAGCCGCTGCTCCCGTAGACCTTGCCGCTCTTCTTGGGTCCCTACAACAGGCCCCTGCGGTAGCTGGGCAAGCTGCTGTCGCAGCACCGCAGTTCCCACCTCAACCCCCTGGCGCGCCCCCCATCGACTTCGCTGCCATCATGGCAGCCATGCAGGCTGGCGGTGGCAACCTCCCTCCACCCCCTCCGATGCCGCCCGGCTTCCCTCCTGCAGGCTTCCCCGGCTTGAACTTTGCCTTCCCACCGCAGCCCGTACAGGGCGAGGCAGCCGCGTACCCGGCGCAGTCGCAGGACGGGCATTACGGACAGGAGTACGGACAGGAGTATGGACAGGAGTACGGACAGGAGTACCAGCAGGAGTACCAGCCAGGCAATGGCGGGACCAAGCGGCAGCGTGATGATGGCAACAGCAGCAGCAACGAGCGTGCGGGCCAAGGCAAGAAGCACAAGAGCGGTGGAAAGCCTCACAAGGTGCTCGCGTGCAAGTTCTTCCAGAAGGGCACGTGCAACAAGGGGGACAGCTGCACGTACATTCACGACCTCAACGCGTAGAGGGAAGCACCGACAGACGACGGCGTCATGGCTGTGGTGGGTGGGTTAGCCAGACGCATTCTTGCTTTTTCTTTGCTGAGCCGGGACTTGACGAGCCCAGTGGAGGCTGTGGACACCGGTGGACATTGTACTATACCCATTCGCGTTTGAGTTGAGCGTTTTCGTTTCATCTATCTGCATAGCCGCATCACGGCGACTGGCACGGCGACTGGCACGGCGACTGGCACGGCGACTGGCACGGCGACTGGCACGGCGACTGGCACGTCGACTGCGGAAGGGATTGATTGCATCTGCGGCGTTTGTCACGCATTGTCAGGGGTAGGTAGAGAAGCTACCCAGTGTATTGTACTCTACACACGTTCCTTCAAGCCGTCTGACGCTGCTCACGTGATGTGTATATGACGGCGAGGCGACATGGTGCGAGTCGAGGTCAGCCAGGCCAATGGCAAGACTTGTCTGCATCGCACTGTGGAGCCGGCGCAATGCAGCCACGGCCAAGCAGTTGCGCGCTGCGGTGCCGTTTGGCGGAGCGAGCGCAGGCCTGGCCCCGTGGAGGCTGCAGGCGTGTTCGCGTGTGCGAGTCCAGATCGGTGACGAGGCTGGCTTGGCGCATGGGTGTGCGTGTGCGTGTGCCGTTCGTTCGTTGTATTTTCCGCCAGGCATCAGACAGACATCACGTCGAGCTCCAAGCTCCAAGCTCCAAGCTCCAAGCTCCGCGCTCCAAGCTTCAAGCTCCACGCTCCCGCTTTTGGGTTGTTTTTGCTCTCGCCATCACGACTGCACTCCCTCTGGACCCGCCCCGCCCACGCCGTCTGCCGTCACCCGCTGGGCCTAACGCTGCCGAGCTTGACCCGCACGACGCACCGCCCTGGGACGTTGACGAGCCGGGCAACTGCACCCACCACCCCACACCGAGCCCACGCCCACGCCCACGCCCAACCCTCGCACACGGCCTCCCCTCCCCTCCCTTCCCCTCCCCTCCCTCGACCCCCCCGCCGCCGCTCTCCGCCGCAGCCATGGCGCCCGTACGGAAACGCACAAACAACATGGCTCGCCGCCGCCGGCTCGATGACGAGGACGAGAGCCAGTCGGTGGCCACGGAGCTGGCGGACGACTCGCAGAGCGACGCCTCGGCCCTCAGCGACGTCGACGAGGAGGGAGATGCCGATGCCGACGCCGACACCGACGCCGACGCAGACGCAGACAACAGCGACCTGAGCGAGGCCGACAGCGGCGTGGCGCCCGCCGACGAGAAACCCAGGCGCCCGGCAACGGCAAAGGCAAAGGCAAAGGCAAAGGCAAAGGCCAAGGCGAGTGCAGCTGCACACGCAAATGGCACGCGCAGCGACAAGGCCCGGCAGCCGTCGCCGCCCATTGCCCGGTCTGATGGCTCGTTTGCAGCGCTCAAGGACACCGAGGCCATGATGAACGGCCTGCAACTCGCCGACACGGCACAGGGCGCCGAGGAGATGGGCTTGGACGAGCCACAGGCCGCCGAGAAGACGGCCTCTGACGAGCCACAGCCAGCGCCGACGCCCGCTGCTGGCCCGCCGTCGACTCGCCCAGAGACGCTGGGAGACCGCCGGCGGCGCGAGCATGAGGCGTACAAGAAGAAACGCGACTCGGACCCGGCCTTCATCCCCAACCGCGGCGCCTTCTTCATGCACGACTCGCGCTCGGCCCCCGGTCAGCACGGCTTCAGGCCCGGTGGTGGGCGCGGTCGAGGGCGCGGGGCCGGCGGCGGAGCTGCAGCGGGAGCGGGAGCAGGAGGCCCAGGAGGCATCGGCGGGCCCTTTTCCCCCGCAAAGTACGTAGCAGCACTGCCGGCGTCCCCGCGCAGCCAGACGCAGACGCAGACGCAGACGCAGACGCAGACGGCTAACACGAAGCCCAGCTCGCGCCAGCACGCCAGCGAAGCCACCGACTCGCCGTGGCAGCACGACCTGCACGACGCCGTCAACGCACCGCACCAGCACCAGCACCAGCACGCCCAGCCTGCCCCCCCTGGCCCTGCTGCTGCCTCCACCACAGCCGCGCTCCCGCTCCACCACGCACCAACACACGCTTCCCATGACGCTCCCCGACCGCCCTTTGTGCCTGCCGCCCGACCGCCCCCAACTCGCAACTTCTCCACCACCGTGCACACCCACAACGCCGTCGTCCGCATCCTCCTTCCCAACATGAAGGCCCCCATCACCTTCCAGAACGTGCCCATCAAATCCCACACCCGCCTGCCCAACCACCGCCCGCCCCTCCGCCGCGACAAGCCCGTCCGCATCTCCCTGCCCCCGTCGGCGCCGCGATATATCTTCCCCACCGTCGAGCGCTCCTTCATCTTTATCCCCCGCGCCCTGCGTCCCAACCAGCAGGGCTTCGGTCGCGGTCGAGGCCGCTTTGGCTCCATGGGCGGCGGAGGCTTCTCGAGCAGGCGCACAAGCGCCTACGGCGGCAGCGTGTACTCGCCGAGCGTGGCCCTCAGCAGGCGCTCGTCCATTGCTCGTGACAACATGGTCTCGCCCGCAGGCTCCATCATGTCGAGGAACGGCAGCTTCGTCGACCCCTCTCGACCCGTCGTCAGGCTACCCCCCGGTGGCGTCCGGATGCCCACGGGGCCCGCCATCATCTCGCCCACCAACGGCTCCTACCCGCTGCCCCAGAAGCCGGCCTTCCGCGAGAACTGGGCCCACGGCCAGCTGCCCATGCACCAGCCGCGGCCCCAGAAGAACGTCAACGTGGCCGGCATCGAATCGCCCGCCTCGATGAACTTCAACCCTCCCCAGCAGCAAGAGCAGCAGCCGTTCCATCAGCAGGTGCCCGCCCACATCAGCGGTGCAGGCCCGTCCGCCGAACAGCCCGCCTTCTACCAGCACGCCCGCCAGCCATCCTACCCCGGCCCCGTCTCGACGGGCACGCCGCTATCCAACATCCCCGAGCGTGCCATTCACGCACCGGCCTTCCAGCCATTCCAGCCAGGTTACCAGCCCCCGGCCTTTGTGCCACAAGGCTACTACTACCCGCCCAGCGCCCCTCAGCCACCGTACATGGCGCCCGGCGGCATGGTCCCCATGTTCGTGCCCGGCGCACAACAGCCCTACGCCATGCCTGCGCCACCACCCGCACCTGCTGTTGTGCCCCCTCCGCCACCCGCTGCAGCTCCGCCCAACATGGTCGCGTACGAGCAAAACGGCATGACGTACTACGTCGACTCCAACCAGCTTCCCTACGCCCCGCCCGCGCCCGTTGACAACTTTGCGCAGCCCAGCTACGCCGTACCAGGCATGGGCGGCATGATGACACCTGGACCAGACGGCGCGTACTACTACCCGCAGCAAATGCAGCCCGCAGCCTTCTACCCTCAGCAGTAGAACGACCCAGGGTCAGAACTGGCTGCTTCATTTGCCCCAGCCGCATGTGACGACCCAGACATGGTCATGGAATGGATGGAGACCCCAGGGTGGCCCATGGGCATATCACTCGAGGACTTCGCCGCCAGCTTGCAGTACGGCCAGCGCAACGTTCGTGGGTAGGGCCATCTGCCGCCGCAGTAGAGCGAGAGTGGCCTCGTCTCCGCCAGCGCCTCCACAATTTCGCCACCTCGCTCCACCGACCAAAGCACGCCCAAAAGTCATTCACGAATCGATAAAACATCTTACCCAGCGACAAAACATGCATCACATCAGCCTCCTTTCTTTTTGACGATTGCGCCTCTTCTGTATCTCTCCACCAGGCATGGCGTTTTTGCGATTGGCATGCACCTCGTTTGCATCTGCACGTACGTGGTGTGGTGGGTTTTGATACACCGCTTCCGTACCTTGTTCTAATACAGTTTCTCTTCTCCCTTCTCCCTTTTCTATTCTTCATTCGTTTTATTCTGTTGATTCCCCATTGCTTTGAAGCGTGTTGTTAATTCTGGTACAGGTACGGCTGGATTAGGTGATGACGGGACGATGGATAAAGGATAAAGGATTAGGGGGTAAGGGTTAGATAGGGAGAGGAGCGTAGGATACGCATTAGAGTACACAAGTAGCTAGCTAGGCCTTCTCTAGATACTGCTTCTATACTTTGTTCTAATATAGTTTCTCTTCTCCCTTCTCCCTTTTCTATTCTTTATTTGTTTTATTCTGTTAATTCCCTATTACTTTGAAGCGTGTTGTTAATTCTGGTACGGGTACAGCTGGATTAGGTGATGACGGGACGATAGATAAAGGATAAAGGATTAGGGGGGTATTGTTAGATAGGGAAAGGAGAGTTAGATACGCGTTAGAGTACACAAGTAGCTAGCTAGGCCTTCTCTAGATACTGCTTCTATACTTTGTTCTAATACAGTTTCTCTTCTCTCTTTTCTCTTCTCCCTTCTCCCTTCTCTCTTCTCTCTTCTCCCTTCTCCCTTCTCCCTTCTCTATTCTTTATTTGTTTTATTCTGTTAATTCCCTATTACTTTAAAGTATGTTGTTAATTCTGGTACAGGTATAGTTAGATTAGGTAATAACAGGATAATAGATAATAGATAAAAGATAAGGAGGGTATTATTAGATAGGGAGAGGAGTGTAGGATACGCGTTAGAGTACACAAGTAGCTGTAAAGAGTGTACAAAGCAATTACAAGGGAGGATAGGGTTAAAGAGGATAGCAGGTGTATTAAGGTACGTAGTGTGTAGTAACAAGACTAATTACTAGAGTATCAGCAATAACCTCTAACACCTTTATATAGTCTAGGCTAACTAGCCCTATAGTAGCTCGCTAAGACAGGCAGAGGTACCCCTAGGCCTAGCGCCTAATAATGCCTCCCTTCTTTAGATTGTTTGGCTTAAACAATAGTATAGTTAGTAATAACGTACTCCACAGGTGAGCGGATCAAACAGGTGAGCGGATCACTCTGCCAAGACCACACCAAACCTCCACCTTACCACGCAATGCCTTAACAACAACATTAATCTACGCCCTTAAGAGAAGCTGCGATACAGCTTGCGCTCTAGGCAATTAAATAAGACGTAATGCTTACTGTGTAACGTGCTGCAGCTATATATAACACGCCTTACAGCACACTACACACTTAATACACAGGACAACCTGCATAAGCTAATTGTACGCCAGTTTAACAGATTATAGACCAGACTAAGGAGGACGTAATTACTAAGTACATCCTTAAGCTAGATATATAAGGATTTGCCTCTTAGCTGGCTGCTATAGCTAATATAGCTAATTCTTTGCGTGCTAAGCGTAATATAGGCCATGTTAGCATAAACTAGCCTAACATGTTTGTTAAGCGCTGCCCTAACCTTAAAGTAAGGTTTAATTGCAAGTACAACTATAAGAGAGCCCTCTGTAAGGATCTAGAGATTATTAGGGGCTAGTTTAGGCTTATAGTAAATGTTAAAGCTAAGTATAGCATCTAGGATAATAACACGTACAACTTTAATAAGACAGGCTTTATAATAGGCTAGATATTAATAGGAGCAGTTATTACAGGCTTAGAGCGTTAAGGACAGCTAAAGGCAGTGCAGCAGGGCAATTAAGAGTAGACAACAGTTATATAGGGCATTAATGGCACAGGGTAGGCTATTCTACCCTTTATTATCTTTAAAGGCTGCAACCACCTCTCTGCCTGGTACAAAGAGGACAATCTGCCCTATAACTGGGTT
This sequence comes from Ascochyta rabiei, assembly GCF_004011695.2. Lineage (NCBI taxonomy): Eukaryota > Fungi > Ascomycota > Dothideomycetes > Pleosporales > Didymellaceae > Ascochyta > Ascochyta rabiei. The sequence goes on from NC_082413.1 coordinate 1,725,117, forward strand.
ATTAGAGTCTCTAAGAACAGATGGACTACTAACAAGCTTAGTCTAGACTAGTTAAAGCACTTTAATGCCTATACAAAGACGCGCACCTAAGGAGTACACTAGCTGCTCCTTATTAACAGCCACAAGAGCTATAACTCCCTTAACTTCTAATAATACTGTAAGGAAGCAAAGACTGTTACACTATATATGCCTCTATACTTATCTTACCTCTTATAACTACTAGATATAGGTTGTTTTGCCCCTTTAAAGAAGGTATATAGGCGCTAAGCTAAGAATCTTATATATAACTATATTACTTATATTACTAAAACTAAGTTCCTACTATGCTTTATAGACGCCTATAAGGAGACATTTACTTCTAGCAATATCTAAGAAGGCTTCTAAGGCGCTAGAATAGTCCCCCTTAACCCAGAACGGGTTATAATAGGTCTTAATGTCCGCCTACGTACCCTACCGCTACCTACTATAGAAGATGAGCCCTAGCAGTCCTAAACCCTAAGCACTACCCTGCAATTAGGGTCGCAATTAACGCTGGTTTAAGAGAGGAGTTAAAGGCATGCAAGCAGCTTACTAACTTTAATAGTTAAGGCCTTTAAAAAGCTTGCTAAAGGCGCAGCTATAGTAGCGTATAAGCTGGTGTTAGCTTAAAGGGAGATTACTAGGCTTTAAGCAGCAAATAAGGCTGCTATGCGACGTAAATCGCATAAAAGAAAGCAATTACAGCAGGAGAAAGTCCTAACAGCTAAGGAAGGCCTTTAATTAACTACTCTAACTAAGTTTAGGGCGCGTAGTAATAGTAAGAAGGCAAAGAAGCGAGTGTGTGCTAAAGGAGGGGAAGTAACCTAAAGACGCTATACAAAGTGCTATAATATTAGATATAACTTACATATATATAAGAAGGCTGTAGAAGATGTTTCTAAATAATATTATGTACTGCACTACTGTATACAAGGCCAAAGTGGGCTAATACGAGCTATAATAGGGTAGAAATTTGGTGTGGTCTTGGCAGAGTGATCTGCTTACCCGTTTGATCCGCTCACCCGTGGAGTACGTTACTGTATTATTTTAGCCTAGCTTTAGATGTGTTTACTCTGTCTATCCTGTTATAGCTAATTCTAACTAGGTTTAGGCGTTTTAGACGCCTTATAAGGCTAGATAGAGCTTAATACTAATTCTACCTTTACCTAGTAAAAGTTAAACAGAAATCCTTTCTTACCTCTTACTTTACCTCTAGGGTCTAGGCAGCCGTCTGCGCAGGCTAAAGCTCTAACTAGGTAGCTAGCAGCATATAAGCTATCTATACCCCTAGTTTTATTAGTTACTACTATATCCTACTTTATTTTAGTAAGTACTAACCTATTCTGTCTAGCACTTTTATAAGGATAGCTAAGGGATTTTCTAAGTCTTTCTAGCACGTTCTAACATGTTTTAGCAGATAGCACCGCATAATACGTCCTAGTAACCTTTTTAGACTGTTCCTAACTGCTATTGCCTACTACTAATTGTTACTAACTGTTACTAACTACTATTTGCTATATGTTATGGACTGGCCTTAGGGTGGGATGTAATAAGGGTTAATATGGTATTGTATCTCTTAAGGAGGTAACACGTTGCGTGTCCTTCTAATATGTCTGTAGGGCACGTAACTGCCCTGTCTTACTTAAGGCTTAGACAAGGTCTAAGCCTATAATATACCTCCTTTCCCTATCTCTCCCTAGCTAAATATATTTTATAGGGTCTTTTCTACATTTTACATAGATCTAAGGAACGCTAGTAGTAGGTAAACCCTAGAGCTGGTTGTAGTTGCGTAAGGGCCCGCCTCTTAGTAGGTTAGCTACTAGTCTAGTTTGTAGTTTACCTAGGGTGGTCCCTACGTACACCTAGGTTATTTTTACTTTTATCTAGCGCACCTGCCTAAGTTAGACACTGTACTACTCTACGCTTCTGCCTAACCTACCTGTAACATACCTACCTAACTTTTTATACACACCCTTACCCTACCTACTATATCTATTATTACCTCTAGTAATAGCTATTAGGCCACTAGTTAAGGAGCTAGTAGTCCCTCTAGAGGGGGCGGTTATAGTCTGCTATAGTCCCTCCTCTCTGCCTATAACATACCCCTAGTATTTTTTATCTATAGTTTCTAATCTAGTTATAGGGCCTAACTATATATATAGAAAGCTTACTACTATTATATAGGTAACTATAAAGTTAAGGGTAACTTAGACAATAAGGACTTAGTCTCTATCTCTGCCAGCGCTGTCCTATGCTGCCTCTACTACCTCCTTACTATTCTTACTAGTTAGTCTTATAAGTGCCTACGTCTGTTATAGGTCTACTTACTTACTAATTTCTTCTACAGCTAACTGCATTCTAGGCGCTAGTAAGACCTATTACACCTGTGCTAAGTGTAAGCGTATTTATATTTATAATAATAACCTCTTTACTATAACTACTAAGCTCTGCTATACTTAGCGTAATTTTAAGCAGTACATTAACATATATATTCCTGTTCTAGCTTCTTATTCCTAACTAATAGTAGCTAAGGTGTTAGCACGCGCTAGTAACGCCTATGTTAAGACGCCTAGCACCTAGAGTATAGGCAGTAATAAGGCTAACTAGAGGCGTTAGCCTGTTTTCTACTGTAAGTTACCCCCTTATTACTACTATAGGTTGTTCTTTCTAATATAATATTTTTATTAGGTACCTACTATAAGCACTAGTAGGTGTATAAGGCTGCGCTTAACCTAGCCCTAGCTAACCCTATGCTAGTAAAGTAGTTAACCTCTGCTTACACTGCCTATTCCTCTGCTAAGCCTAGTACCTAGGTTGCTCTGTCTACTACGCTGTTGTCTAGGTGTTATAGCAGCAACTAACTAGACACCTACCTCTAATAGTTTGTAGCTGCTGTAGGGTTAGCCTTCTAGTTCTAGACTAAGCGCATAAACTGTATAGAGGCAGTCTAGGCCTATACTACTATAAGAATTTCTGTCTATATTAGGTATACAGCTAACTAGATCTAAAGGACGCTATTAACTAAGTTAAGCACCTACTTACTACGCCCTGCTGCTGCCTAGAGTACGCCCTAGCATCCTGCTTATCCTGCTGCTACTGCTCTAACTCCCCTAACAAGCGCTGCTTATCTGTCTGCTGGCTCTGCTTGCTACCCTGCTGTTACTGCTCTCCCTCCCCTGTAGAGTTACCTACGCCCCTGTGCTAGCGCTACTCTCCCTCCCTTATAAGGTCCTCTACGCTTCCTTACTATTACTACTTCCCCTCCCCTATAGAGCTGCGCGCGCCTACCTGCTATTACTACTTACCTTCTCCTATAGAGCTGCGCACGCCTAACTATAACTTTAAGGAAATATTATAGTTTATGTGTAGCAGCACTATTAAGGCAGATATAGAGGGTGGCAATAATAACTATAAGGTTAACTACTACTACTGCAACATGTGGAACTAGGCCCTAGATATAGCTACTACTGCCTGTTATTCCCTATCTGTAAATAATAACATCTTTTTTAAGTCTTAAGGCTTACTGCTAGTTACTAGGTAGTATATAAGTAAGGTAGCAGTATACTGTTACTATAAGGTCCCTAAGCTCTTCTATACTAGGCCTTATACCCTATACAGTATCTCCTAATAAGACTTTATAAGGGTTATTATAAATAATAAAAGTTTCTCCTTCTTTATATCTACTTCTTATATACTATGTATATTGCTGTAAAGACCTTCTAGGCCTTTATATTCTATAACGCTTCTAGTAGTTCCTACATTAGCTTTATATATCTCTTCTATTTAACTAGGACCTATAACTTATTCTACCTACAAGCCCTCTTTTCTTTTAGGATAGACTCTACTTTCTATTTAGCTAGGGTTAGGTTGTCCTTCTCTAGGACTACTAGCAGGCCTGGTCTACTTTCCTGCAGGCGCTGTATTAGTAATAGGTTAGAAGCTACACGTTCTAGTAGGTCTACATACACTATCTTGTAGAAGTTGCCTTGTAAATCTAGAGTAACTGTTAGAGGGGTAGGAACTGTAACTACTGTGTACTAGGCTTATAACTAGTCTAGCTTCTAGCTTAGCCTGTTAGTTTTTACGTTACAGAGGGAAAACTACACCCTATCTCCTACATAGTACTGCTCTACAGGCTTACAGCTACAGTCTATTATGTTCTAGGTGTGTTATTACACCTATGCTATAGCTGCCTAGGTAAGCTCTATACCTTACTAGAGGTAGTTTAGGAAATAGACTGCCTGTCCCTATAGTGTGTTCTAGCTAATAGTTAGTAGCACTATTGTCTATAGGAGGTCTATATTATACCTATAGAGGAGCAGGTTAGAACTAACCCTAGTAACTAAAGAGTTGCGATTGTTAAGTGCTAGTTAGCAGGCTAGAAGATAGTTAGGCTAGTTATTCTGTTTAAAGTTAACTATAACCTATAGGACTGCCTACACCTCTTAGTTAGCACACTCTGTCCCTCTGTCTGTCTAGGGGTAGTAGGCTGTAGAGAGTAGCTAGTCTACCTCTATAAGGCTACACAATGTTATCTAAAAACATCCTAGCTAGTCTAAGCTGCGGTCTATAATAATAGCGCTTAGAAAGCCCTAGAACTACTACTATGTGTTGCGGAAGACCTTAGCGCAATATTCTGCTGTTATAGAAGTTATTGCTTTAAGCTACATATACTTAGAGAGGTAATCTATAATAACTAGAAGATAGCACAGTGCATCTTTATTAGCCTAAGAGAGGTTAACTATAAAGTCTTTTAAAATCTAGGACTAAAAACAGTTAGTAATAGGCAACAGCTAGAGTAAGCCCTACTGTTAGCGCTGCAATATATATGCGCTAAAACAGTAGTAGTTACAGATATAATACTAAATGTCCTATAATATCCCCTTCTAGTAGAAGTCGCGTCTAATAATGTATGAAGTGGTGTTAGCCTCTAGATAGCCTGTTAGGTTAGATTTATGTACCCTTTAGATTATTATAGTTATAAGTAGCTTCTAATATAGAACCTATATAACCCTATACTATAGCAGTATACTATAAGCACTAAGCGTGTAATCTGTAATTTGCTAAGTAGTCTTAGCCTTAGGAGGGAACTAGTAGGCCCTCTTATAGATAGTAGACAGGCGCACTATATACCCTGCGTTCTGCTAAACACCTTTATCCTATAGTAATTATATATATGTGTTAATAAAAAGTAGAGGTATACTAGAGTCTAGTATACTAATTACTAATACTAAAACTAGGGTTATTATCCTATAAACCCCCCCTAACTTCCTATTATAGTCCTGTTTCTAGCGGCTTAGCGCATCTAGTTAGGCTGCTAGGCGCCCTAGGCAGAAGCAAAGGTAGAAACAGAACTTTAATAGCTCTTCTGCCTATTAGTGCTGCCTCTTACTTAACCTGCATGCTGTAGTAAAGTACTAGAGGTTCTTATAGTTAGTTAGGATGGTAAACAGCCTAGCAACAGACCCTAATTTAGCTACCTAGACCCCTAGGCACTTTATAACAGCAGTTAACTCCTTATTATAGATAGTGTAGTTCTATTATTCTATTATAAGTATAGCAGAGTAATACGCTATAAGGTAAAGCACCTTCCTATGCTATTAAGAAAGGCAGCTGCCTAGCGCCTTACTAGAGTAGTCTGCCTCTAATAGTATGTCTTACTTAGGGTCCTACTAGGCTAGGACTAGTTCTGTTATAAATGCGTTCTTTAGCTAGTAGAATGCTGCGTCCTCCTTCTGCCCCTACCTAAACAGGATATCCTTCCCTGTAAGTTAATTAAGTAGAGCAGTAATATTAGAGAAGGCTAGGATAAAGTCCTAGTAGAATTTAGTAAACCCTAGGAAACTGCAGACCCTGTGTAAAGACTGTAGGGCTTTCTAATTATAGATAGCCTTAACCTTCTTAGGATTAGGACAAATGTCCTTTCTAGCTTCTATAATATATCCTAGGTGTAGTATACTTCCTTTATTATAAATACGCACTTCTTAGGATCTAGATATAGCCCTACATTGCGTAGGAGCGTAAGGACCCTACTAACCTTCCCTAAGTAGTCTGTCCTAGACCTACTACTATAGATAAGGACATTATCTAGGTACGTAGTAGTATAGTTACCTAAAGTCTCCTAAAGCGTGCTGTTAATGTAACGCTAAAAGGACGCTAGTGCTCTAGCCAGGCTAAATAGGCAGACTAGCTACTTAAAGAGCCTAAAATAGGTGCAGAATGCAGTAAGGTGCTTATCTCCTTCTGCAACATAAATCCTGTAAAATGCTAAATAGATATTAACCTTAGAGAACTAGTAGGCACCCCCTAGTGTACGCAACGTCTCCTTAATAAGGGGAAGTAGGTACTAGTTAGTAATTATAATGCTATTAAGTGCGTAATAGTCTATATACATACGCTACCTGCTAGAGGACTTTTTAACTAGTAGGACTAGGGCCCCTACTAGGGAAGAGGAGGCGCAGATCTACCCCTTGTCTATTAGTACTAACACCTGTTTCTATAGCTTAAGTAGCTAGTCTCTTAGTATGTTGTATAGAGGGCCCTAGGGTAGAGGCTCCTCCTTCCTAGACTAGTTACGTTGTAACTATATGTAGTAATCTATCTAGCCCCTATATAGGGGAAGGCTAGAGGCCTTACTCTTATTAAATAGGTCCTAAAACTAGACTAACTTAGGGGGAAGAGGGTCTACCTCCTCTGCTGTCCCTTACGCTCCTAGAGATTAGACTAAGAGGATTTTAGTAATATTATAGAGGCTTATAGAGACAAACTAGTCCCTAGGCAGGCACTTCTAAAGCCTATTAGCTAAGGTCTTAGTAAACCTAGTTACTAATAGGAGAGCTATATAAACGTTTACTGTATACTATAAGAACTTATAGACTATAAGGTTCCCTACGCGTTATATCTTTAGTGTGCCCTTTTCTACGTCTAACACTACGCCCTCTTACTAGAGCTAGGGCTTCCCTAAAATAATATCCTAGCTTAGACCTAGTACTATGTAGGCTACAGCCTGTAAGCGCTACCTGTCTAAGTTGTACCTTAATAGGACTAAACAGGAGATTACAGACTTTCTACTAGTGCCTACTACTTACGCTAAGCGTTATAGCAGTACCTTAATAAAGTCTCCTCCTAAGCGCGTAGTAAAGTTATTGCTTACTACACTAAAGCATTTATACCCTAAGTCTACTAGCGTATTAGCCTAAATTACCCTATTAATAAATAATAGAATATAGAATAGGGGCTTATCTATAGAGTCTGTAATAGCTCCCCTAGCAGCCTGTAATGCCCCTACACTAGTAGTCTCCCCTACTAATATACTCCTACAGCGCTCCTAACTTAGACTTATATTAAGAGCAGCTAGTTTCCCCTATATAAACTAGCCTCTTTCTTACCTAAGATTATTACTGCCTATACTGTAGTTACTACTGTATTAGTATAATCCTAGTAAATATGTCCTCCTTTACTGTAACAGGTACACAGGTTAGCCTCCTAGCGTTGCTAAAATACCTTATTAGGAACCTACGTAGCCTAGTTAGAAGCAGACTACTTCTAACCCCTACGCTTAGTACTACTGCTAGTACAAACTGTAGACATAACTGTTATCTTAACGTTACTGTCCTTATTATGCTTAGGTAGCGCCTAGGTAGAGATGTAGTGTAGCTGGTTTTCTATAGCTATAGTCTTAATATCTATAGTAATAGACTTATACTCTATAATAGCTGCGTTATAATCTATATAAGTTACTTCTTAGTTTATTACTATATTATAGATATTTGTGTTTAGGGCCTAGCAGAGCTTTAATAGGCGCTGTTCTCTGTCCTAGTAGAGGCTGCCACTTTGCACTAGTAGCTGCTTAAACTAGATAAAAAAGTCTAAGAACAACTTGTTAGGACCTTAACAGACGCTTTCTAGTTTTGCCTAGGCCTGTTCCTCGCTGTAGTTGTTGCTGTAACAGAACTCTAGGTATTCTAGGAAGTCCTCTAGGCTCTACACACCTTAGGTACCCCTAATCTTATAGAATAGAGCTATATCTTATTATATAGACGTACTAAGCTAGGACTATATAAAGGTAAATATGTCCTATAGCCTGCTAATAAAGGACACGTCTGCCTACAGCTTATATTCTATTATAACCTGCTACGCCTTAAATAAGGATTTGTCCCTAGTAAAGGCCTTACCTATAGGAAGAGGTTTCCTATAGGCTGTAGATGTCTGCATAGGGGTATGCAGGCCTAGGGTAGACGCTAAAAACAGCGCTTTATAAGGTAGGTTAGGGGCTAGGGTAGATATTAATAGGTACAGCGTTACTCCTAAGGAGGATAATAGAACTATAGACGCAGGTCTAGTATAGGCGTTAGCTATTTATGCTAGGGACTCTATAAACATACGCATATTAGAGTTATTACGTTTAAGTAATGCTATACGCTTGTTAGTAGTAGATAAGGCTTACTATAAGTTTGTTATAAACTGCAATATCTAGGCTATAAATTTCTAAAGGGTTAAGAGAACAGATTTGTCTAAGGGGTTATTCTAGGAGCTAGCTAACATAGTATAAGTGCTAGCTATTCTCCTAAAAGAAGAGATATAAATGTTATAGACTAGCCTTAGGGTAGGATATAATAAGGGTTAATATAGTATTATATCTCTTAAGGAGGTAACACGTTGCGTGTCCTTCTAATATGTCTGTAGGGCACGTGACCGCCCTGTCTTACTTAAGGCTTAGACAAGGTCTAAGCCTATAACACTATAGCTGTTATGTTAATACCTGCTTACTGTAAGATTAATATTGCTAAGAATAGTAGGACTGCTAAGCAGTGCTGTATACTCTGCCTCTACTACATTACTAATAGTAATGTCTATAGGGACTGTTATTTCTCTACTAACCTAGCTTTGTAGGGTAGCCTACGTTATAGGGACGCCTAGGCCTACTACTATAGAGAGTGTTACAATAGTAATAAGAATTGCCTATTAGTACGTGTTTTGTCTCCTTTTAGCTTGTTTTAGTATGTTTTAACATATTTAGGGCCCTAATAAGTACGCTAATAGCTATTTAAGGCTTTCTAGTAATATAGCGCGCCTTTACTCTAGTTATTACCTAGTTACTGCTGCTTGTGCTGCTATTATTAATGCAGCTAGCGTTAAGACTACCCCTGTAACATCTGCTACTACTACGCCTATGTCTATTAATAAGAAGACTACAATAGGTAAGTCTATTATTAACTAGGCTAGCTTGTTGCTAGGTGTAATATAAGAGTACGTTCTGTCTCTTTTTAGCTTATTATAGCATAATCTAACCTTTATAGGAACTATTTGCTGTAGGAAGAGCTACTTACACTCTATAATAGCAACACTTATACATATAAGTTAAACTTATCTAGCATCTACGTTAAGAAGCAAGATTAATCTAAGGCTAGTACTGTTAAGGCTAAGATAAAGTAAAAGAAGATGTTAGAGGAGAGCAGTAGCAAGTCTAATCTAGATGCGCCTATTACCCCCTGTAAGAAGGTATTATAGCACGTTTTAACCTATTTTAATAATATCTAACTTCTTTTATAGTTAAAGTACCAGATTGCAGGCACTAGAAAGACACTTAGTTAACTCTAAGAGGAGTAGGAGGAGCAGGAGGCTGCTAAGCAGGCCGCCGCTAATACTGCTGCTGCCGCTGCTGCTGCTAAGAAGCCTTATAGTAGTTGTAAGGCTACTACTTATACCTGTAGTAGTAGTTATAGTTAGTAGATATTCCCTATAATAGAAGGTTTAGATTAATAATACCTAAGTTTGTAGTTAGTAGATAGTTTTAGGCTAATATAGCAATTAAGTGCATTTGTCAGATTAAATGGTAATAGTAATGAGTTGATAATAATGTATTAATGTTGTGTTGTTGTTCTATATAAGGGTGATTTTTGTCTTATCTAGGTTCTAGTAAGGGCCCTACACAGTTTCTTAGCAGGTATATTACCTAACCTATTTCTCTAATACCTTTTATTTAACGCACCCCCTTAGCTTAGAATCCTATTATAAGCTGCGCAAACTAGTTAATTCACTCTTTAACGTAAGGTCCTCTAGTTGCTCTTACATCTTCTTAAGCAGGATATCCCTTAATATACCCTTCTAGCCCTTAATAAGTCCTAACTAATTAAGAAAGCTGGCCTATTTGCTAATTAGCAACAACTTCGTAAATCTATCTGTAATTATGTTGTTTAATAGGATATATTCTACTTTAATTATTTTATAGTTAACTTCTTATTATAAATAGTAGTTGTGTATATTAATATACTAAAGTTTAGTTTATATTTTAGCTATATCTATAGTAACTAGACATATTATCTGCATATTGTTGTATTTAATTGTTATTATTAGATTACTTAGGGTTACCTAAAGCTCTTTTAATAGTTAAGAGGTAAATATCGCTTCCTTAGCTACTTAAGACAGTGCTAGGAGCTTAGCCTTAGTGGTTAATGTTATAACAGTATCTTGTTTATTTACTCTCTAGGTAATAAGTCCTCTAAATAGCTTAATAGCGTATCCTAAGGAACTCTTCCAGTCTACAGTGTTATTAGCGAATAATGCGTTGCTTGCAACTTTAAGTCCTTTACCCTGTCTAAAGTTAAGTAACAGATTCTGTTTCTTCTGTAGGTACAGGAGCACTTAGTTAGCAGCGTCTTAGTGTTTATTACTTAGGTTAACTAGAAAGCGTGCAAGTTGTAACGTAGCAAACACTATATTAGGTTAAGTAGTTACTGCTACAAACAACAGGGATCTAATCTTTTACTAATATTAATTAATCTCTAGTAGTTTAGCTAGACTGTTCCTAGGCTTAAGTTTAATTCTAGATATTAGCGTATTATGCCTTACGTCCTGTCTAGTTACTAATTAACTAATCTTGTGAACGTATGCAGCTTGTAACAATTAAATTGTCTATTACTATCTATTATATTAGACTTCTACACTAAGGAACTATTAAAGGTTATCTTCTCTAGTGCACAGGTATTGCTCCTGTATCTGTTTAATAGTATTATCTGCCTCTTATTTATGCTTTAGGTAGTACGCAATTATAATATTGTCTATATAAAAGAAGATAATTATTCTATCCTTAATTATACAGTATAGCTCTTATGGTACTTATTTAAATCTAATTCTAGCTAATATTGCTGTAAATTCCTTCTACTATAGCAGAGGGAAGATACAGAGTATATACAAGGCTTTCTATACCTTTAGTTACGGTGGCAAAAGGGTAGGGGTTGGGTAGGGGTAGGGTACATCAGGTGATGTACCCCTACCGTACCCTACCCCTACCCACGCTAATTCCATGCCAAGAGGGTAGGGGTAGGGTAGGGTCCACATGGGGTAGAGGTATGGGTAGGGTAGGGTCCACATGGGGTAGGGGTACGGGTAGGGTAGGGTCCACATAGGGTAGGGGTAGGGGTTAGGTACATTACGTGACTACACATCTATCCTATTAAAACCTTTTTTATTTAAATATTTTAGTTGTTAAGCTTTAAATATTATTACAGACAATTATTATATATAGGTGTGTTTATTTATTAGCAGCGTATATTATATAAACATTCTACAAAACCCTATTTCTCTCTTTTTCCCCTCTTATAATATATAATTATTTAGTAGGGGGCACTAACAAGCCTGTAGTAGTATCGCTTTGCAAGAGCTACATCCTTTACCTAAATAGTAACCTACTTTACATAGATAGCGTTTATGTTTACATCTTTAAATATTAGTTTTATATTCTTTTATAAGAAATTAACATATACCTTTAAAGACACTAATAAGGAAAGACTTAGCAGACTCCTAAAGAGCCTCTAGAGCGCTAGCCTAGAACTAAAGATTATTCCTTAGTTAAAGAGCAACTTCCTAAAATACGCGTAAGGATAGCATCTTAGGTATTAATAATTTAGTTAACCTCTAGTATTAACAGATATTGCGCAGTGTAACTACTACCTTAGTATTAGTTATTAAATATAATAATAGAATGTAATAACATACTGCCAGCCTTGTAACAGTACCTGCGCTTTAGTAGTAGAGCAGGCGCCTTGCAGGCAGACTTAGCTGCTAAGGGCTTCCTTACTAGCGTGCTGCTAGTTACAGCTAATCCTTAGCTTAGGACAGCCTTATTCCTGCAACCTCTAGCTATGTTAGCAATTAGGTAGTTAGCTGTAATAGTTAGCTGTAATAGTATACTGTAGTAGTAGGCTGTAATAGTAGGCTGTAGTAGTAGGCTATAAAAACAAGTGTAATAGCAGGTGTAATAGCTTGTAGGCTGTAATAGCTGTAATAGTAGGCTGTAATATTATAGTACGCCTAGGTTACGCAGCAAATTTATAGTAGTATAGCTATTGTAATAGTGTAGTATTATAGTGTAAATGGTAATAGTAGAGTTTGTTAATAGGTTAGTGTAATAACGCGTGCAGAGGTCTATGCGCTACTAAAGTTTAGGCTACTACCTAACGCAAGAAAATTAGAATCTGTACCTAGTAGAAAGTTATTATAACTATTATATACTAGCGTAACTGTAATAAAAGCTTATAATAACTTATAGGTAATATAAATATACTAAGCACATTCTTTTAGCCTAAGCTGCGTCTAATTCTAATTTAATTTAATATTATAAGACGTGTTACAAATGTTTCCTGTTGCTTTAGCGCTAGCGCTTGTTGTTTAAGCGCTAGTAGAGGCTGCTGCCTAGCGTAAGAAAACTAAAATCTATTATAAGTAGGGGATTATTACAACTATAATGCATAAATAGTTATGTAATAAAAAACTATAATAACTTACAGATAGTACAAATACGCTAAGCACATTCTTTTAGCCTAGGCTGCGTCTAATTCTAATTTAATTTAATATTATAAGACGTGTTATAAATGTTTCCTGTTGCTTTAGCACTAGCGTTTGTTATTTAAGCGCTAGTAGAGGCTGCTGCCTAGCGTAAGAAAACCAAATTCTATTATAAGTAGGGATTATTATAACTATAATACACCAACAGTTATATAATACTAAACTACAATAACCTACAGATTTTACATATTTGCTAAGCACATTTTTTTAACATAGGTTGCACCTAGCTCTAAGCTGTTTTAATATTATTAGAAGGGGTTTTAATGTTTTTTGTTGCAACAGCGCTAGCGCTTGTTGCTTTTACGCTAGCAAAACTAGGACAGGTTAAGCACAGACTAGCTGCTAAAAAGCTTACTACTACCCTGCTCTTCTACAACACCTTCTATATCTATAATACCTTCTGTTTATACAATACTATACGTTATTACTACCTTCTATTACAGTTAGTATAATTAATCTTAACGCTAATAATATTAAGAAGGAGGAGAAGGAAGATATGCTAACCTTTGCTAGCACTACAGGTACTAGTATACTAGCTAGCTTCACCGCTAAGGAGTAGAATTAACTAAATAAGGTAGTTATTACAGCCTGTTATAACAGTTAGTGCTAACAATACTAGGGTTTCTATTTAAGAGACTATAAGATTAATTAAGTCCTTAATTCTTGTAGTTAGATTTAAACTGTAGGCAAGAAGACTAGTACAAAAGTCTTATTTAAGGGAGAGCTTAGCAACAGTATCTACGCAGTTTAACAAAGAAATTAAGCTACCTTGCGTAGCAAAGAGAAGGAAATTATTAATAAGGTAAAGGCTGCTAATTGTGCAGTAAAATACCAGGCTAGGCTAAAGTTAGGTTAAGACTAGTCTTATGCTTCAGTAGATCTTAATATTTAAGCTGTAATAGTAGCCTAGACTAAAGAAGATGTAGATTAGCAACGCTTTAAGTTATCTGCTAGTAGTTAGTTATTATAGCTTCTTATTACAAACATGTACTAACTAAGAACAGCTAAGTAGCTTAAAAATAAGCTTAAGACTGTTTATAAGAAGTAGGATAATCTTAAGAATAAAATAGATCTTTGCGCACACTAACAGGCCCTTAGAAAGCATGCAGAACTTACTTAAGACAGTTCTACTGCCAGTTAGACTACTATAGGCTAAGGTAACAAACAGCTCTTTTCTAATAGCGGCGTTGTTAAGAAACTGCTTTGCTAAGAGTATTAGTAAGGTCTTTAAAAACTTAAAGATAACACCTTTAAGAGCAAGAAGGAGAAGAAAGAATAGGAGGCCTTCTGTAATAATATGTTACCTAAGAGCATAGCAGTTATAACTAATAATACCTAGCTGTAAGTTATTATATTATATTATTACATACACTTACTAATTACTATAGTTAAACTAAACCTCTGTCTCTCTTAGATAAGATTAGTTAGGATACTAAGCTTGTTAGCTATTGCCTATTTATTCCAGCACCTAACAATAATAAGTGTAAGGAGGAGATTAAAGAGTCTAATTCTAAGCTAGGGGAGTACTATTAATCTATGCCAAATGTGTATAAGACTAATAAGCAATTTTATAAGTTATTAGCTAAAAAAGATATAGAGGAATTAGGATCTAAAGGATCTAACAATAATAATAAGATAGATCTAGATTAGATATAGAGCTAATGTTTTAGCTTAAAATAGCAGCTAATTAACACATACATAGCCTCTTTTGCAAGATCTGCTAATTTCTGTTTAATTTATTATTTTATATCTCTACCTAATTAGAAACTTACTTAAGATATCTAAGCTAACCCTAAGAAAATAGTAAAACAACTAGTTCCTAGCACTAAATATAACAATCTTGCTGTTAGGGCTTAGGCTTACCCTAGGCAGTTCGTTAAAAAGTTTTTCTATTATTCTGTTACCTTAGGATTAAATATCTATATTTATTACGTCTACATATAACATATATGTTATTACTACTAGTAGACACACCTTCTACTCTACCTAAGCTTCTTCTATCTCTTACTTTCTCTGCTACACAACTTGTTAAAGGGGCGTTTCTAAAATAATTATATCTTATTAAACGACCAGTATCCCTAGACCCTAATACTAGCAATAGTAAGGCAACTATTATAGTATAGGATTAGTAGTAGACAACTACATTATAGGGAAGCAATCCTGCTTCTAAAAAGCTATATTAGGATGCACTAACTTGCTTAGGCTAGATCTAGAGTAGATATAGCAAAGCCTCTTAGGTATAAGATAGCTATCTATACATATACTGTTATAACTGTAGATTAGTTCTTTAGCACCTAGTTATAAAAGGCTGTAGGACTAAGTATCTTGTCTAACACCTTAGTTTATAAGCCTGTAGACAAATTAAGAATCCTGCTTATACTTTATTAAACCTCCTATTATATCCATACACTGCCTACTAGCAAAATAAAAACTAGTTTTCTTCTAATCCTGTATACTCTGCTTTAGCCTTTAAAACAGAGCTTATGTAATTAGTTGTTAACAACAACCTCTTATGTTAAACAATTAAATAGCTGTTATTCTAACAATTTATCTACTTCCTAAGGCCAGAAGCTGTAATAACTACCTGTTATAAATTTGGCTAGATGTTCTAGAGCCAATTTAAGGCTGCTAAACACGCTCTTCTCTAGGATCTTAGTTCTAGTACTAAATTGTCTATTGCATTAGATGCCTAGACTGTAAGCAATTACCTTATCTTTCTAGCTATTAAAGGCTACTATATAAACAAGAGCTAGAAATTATAAGAAGTCCTTTTAGACTTTATTCCTATACGCAGAAAACATACAGAATCCTCTATAGCACAGCAAGTTCTTTAACTTCTTTAGGAAACTAAAACTACAAAATAACTGCTTACTATTACTTACAACAATGCTAGTAATAACAGTGTATTATTACAGACCTTAGAGAGGTTACTACAGCAGAACAACATTACTTAAGATAGTAGAGAGAACACTGTTCCTTGTCTTACACATATAATTAACCTTATTATATAAGATATTATTTACTATCTCTAACTTAAGGTATTACTAGAACTAGAGCATGCACAAAGACTGCAGCAACACTATATTAGGGGTATTAAAAACAGCATGTCTGTTCTAAACTCTCTCTAGAAGGTAGAAATTATTTATTATATTATTTTATTATATACTAAGTATAACACAGATCTAAGCTATCTGCATTGCAATAGATCTATTACCACAACAATTTAAGAGGTTTCTTGCACTATAGAGTAATATTCTAGCAAATTATTAACTATTCGTTATATAAGATGTTAGGACTAGGTAGAACTCTACCTACAATATGTGTAAGCGCGCACTAAAGCTTCAGGTCTACATTAATAAATAGTTAGAGCAAGAAATTGCACTAAAGGCACTAAGCTGTAGAGAAGGTGCTTCTATATATAACAAGGTAGCAGAAGCTAATTTTAAAGATCTTAAGAAACTTTAACTAGTAGTAACTAAGTAGCAGCACCTGCGGGCTGTTACAATAATGCTACAGCAATTTAAGAAGGCATCTAGTGCCCTTAGCAAGACTTATAAGCCCCTCATCTAGCACATCTAGCTAATATATAACTAGCTATTTAATTTCTTAGATTAGATAACTAAAGAGCTTAGCAACAACCTAGGTCACGCTAATAACTTAGAATAGCTAGAAGTTGTAAAAGCAGCTACGCAAAAGGGTTGTGTTAAGCTGTCTAAGTACTATTTAAAAACAGAGGACAGTTGCAGGTTCTTGTTTAACTGTGCAACTATTTTAGATCTAAGCTAGAAGCTTACTGTGGATAAGGTAATGTTATTACAGCAGTTTATTACATACTATTACTAACTACATTATAAGGATAATACCTAGGAAGTTTAAGATAAGTATATATACTAAGAGTAATTCTTAAAATACCTAGATTGTTATAACAATAATAATTTAGGTTACTCTACACAAGTACTTTACAACCCTGTTTAACAGTTAGTAGAAGATAATTAGTTCTAAAAACCCGCAACATTAGTCTAGCAACCTAATAGGAGCTTCTTATCCTACAGTTAGAGTTTAAACCTGTCTAATAATAATAAGGAGGTGGCTTACACCCGCTAAGAAGGAGAGGCCTATCTTAGTACCCCTTACATACAATAGGGAGATAGATTTAATCTACTAGACTAGTAGAAGGTTAACGCTGTAACTTATCTATAACTTGCTTGTGTAGCAAAAGATATACTTATAGTACTAATAACAGAAGTTAGAGTTAAACAGGTGTTTAACACAGCTAGGGATGTAATTAGAGACTAACAGCATAGGTTATCTGCTACTACAATACGCCAGATTATAATTCTAAAGGATTCTCTTGCTTTAGCACAGATACAAGAAGGGGAGGAGACAGCTTTAGATAAGCTAGATAATCTCTTTAAGCTACTAGCTTGTCCTAGTCTAGAAACAGAGGTTATAGAAGAAGAGTAACACAGTAGTAGTACTAAAGAAACTGGTCTATTAACTCTATCTTAGCGAGAACAGCAGCTGCAAAAGAGAGCAAGGCTACTACAGTATTAGAATACATAGTTCTGTAATAAATAGCTGTTATAAATAGAGAAAATCCCAGAATTCTGTCCTCTATTTAAATCTTTTAAAATTAAGTTCTTTACGTATACAGCATTTCTAAGTAGTATACTATTAAGTATGTTGTCTGTAGTATTATAGAAGATTAGGTAACTTTAACATACCCTACCCTACCCCTACCTAACCTCTACCCCTACCCCTGGTCCGTGCAGACTGTACCCTACCCCTACCCCACGCTAGAGGTACCCCTACCCTACCCCTACCCAACATCCGTGCGGACCCTACCCTACCCCTACCCCATATAGACCCTACCCCTACCCTACCCCTACCTAACGTCCGTGCGGACCGTACCTAACCCCTACCCAACCCCAGGGTACCCCCTACCCTTTTGCCAGCGTACCTTTAGTAAGGTGCCTGTCTTCTAGTATCCTCTTAGCATCCTTATGTATATTTTGCAGTTAATAGCTGTATAGACAAACGCATTTATAATATCCTATTATTTTAGTTTAAGATTATATTTTGTAGTAATTACTATTAGCATTCTAAGTAACTAGCCTGTAAGTGTTACTGTATACGTGTCTTGTAACGTCATATTACATTATTAGTCTCCTCTAACTACAAGCCTTACTTTACACTTATTAAGGTAGTAGTGTTTGTTAAACTTATATATATAGACCTACATACAGTTAAGTATTTATTATCTAGACTTCTAGACTAGAGCTGCTAGAACTTTAGTCTATAACTCTATTTGTTTATAGCTTTGTAGGTGTTTGTTTTCTGCTTGTTTAAATATCTTGTAGAGAGGGTGCTCCTCTAACTTTAAGTATGCTGTAGGTAATAGCAGGAGTTTATTCTAATGCAGCTTAATTCCCTTTACTATAATCCTCTTTAATTAAGCTTTATTAAAAGGTTTTCCTTTATGTTAACTAAGGTGTCTTACCTTAGTGCCTGCTATAAATGCAGCTGCCTACAGCGTTGTTATAGACGTTCCTTAGTCTTATTTAAGTTAGTCTGTTGTCTTATTGTAGCTTATCTATTTAGTTAGGAATACTACTAGCAGAGGATTTAGTAGAGGCGTTAGGTATGCCTCTATAATCTTCCTACCTTAGTAATATTAGGGTTGTTTAGCACGCAGAGTATCCTCCTGCGTTATCTTATCCTTATAGAAAGTTTTAGTTTTAGGTATATAGCTCTATATAGCTAGGAGTTTAACTATACTAATCTAAGTTATAATTTCCTCTAACATGTTGTGTATAAGGTTATCTTTAATATCCTCTATTTTACTATTAAATATTATTTCTTTATTAAACACTACATTATAGGTGCTAATTACTTTAGCTATTAATAGGACCTAGATTTAGTATATGTTGGTAGACTAGTATCCTACTAAGTACCTAATCTATGCCTTTAGGTCTAGTCTTTATAGCCTTAATTTTCTTTAATAAGTGTTATTAGTTATAGTAGATGCTTTGCATCTGTATGCTCTTAAGTAAGCCTAGTTTAGTTTTTAATATCTAGTAACTATGCTATTTATAGCAGCTGCGCGCATAAAGAATATTTTATACAGTAATCTCTACTTATTTAGATAATTTAGCGTCTAATTGTATAGGTATACTGCCGCTCTAGTAGTTTCTCGCTAGAGTTCCTATAGTAGATTTGTGTCTAGTTAAATTATATATGCCTTCTCTTTTATTATACCTCCTAAGCGTTCTACTCGTCTATTTTAAGCTTATGTGTCTAGAGTAGAAGGCTTAAGTCTTATTAAGAGGGACGTGCACTATCTCTTAACCTATTGTTTAACTATAACAATTTTATTATCTGTCTTAATTACCTTAACTGTAATATTAAACTGTTTCTTTAAGAACTAGGCAAAGATCCTAAGTAGACAGATAATAGATCTTACAGGCCTATTGTCCTTAAAGTAGAAGTCCTACACGTACTAAGAGTGTTAGCAGGTAATAAGCATTTAACTCTTTTCCTTATTAAAGCTTCCTACTTTATATTTATAGAAGTCTATAGCTATTTATTTACCTAGGCCTTTATTATTTAGTTATAGGGTTCTTTGTATTTAATACTTTAATTTTAATTATCTATATGCGTTATATTACACTATTATAATACCTTTAATCTTTACCCCCTTAGATTAATACATAAGGTGCTTAATTGCAGATAGTTCTGGATCTCTAAGCCTCTTATGCTATATTATAGCCGTTACTCTCTATAGTAATCTTCTATTATAATTTATACGCACATAGAGTGCTACTATAGCTGTATTTAGTTGTTTAATAACCTACTATGTAAAGCTCTCTGTTAGGATAGCTATAATGTTGCTGTTTCTTTAACGTAGCGTTGTTAGATCTTCTTAGTTATCCTACTATATTCCTTGTCTTTAGAGTAACCTAAATAATACTAGGTTACAGAGGAAATCTAGGCACTACGCAACATTGTCTAAGCGTAGTACTTATTTACCTTAAGATCCCTCTGCTAATATATTAACAGTACTATATCCTTATATCTAGACCTTAGAGTTCCTAGTCTAGATATAATCTCCTATTACTAGCTAGCGTACGTCTCTAAGTCTTAAGAGGTTATTACAGATATGCGTAGTTAAGCCAGAATCTAGGAGAAATGCCTTCTTTAATAGATATCCTTAATTACTTACACTACATGCTGCTTTTATACTACCTTTATTATCCTAAGTAATTTTTTAGCTATCTAGGTACTTAACAATCTTGTCTAGTGTTTAAGACGTCTTAATGTGTAGAGTAATTAATTAAGACGCTGTTATTATTTGCAGTTACTTAGTCCCTTAAGACATTGCCTGTATTCTCTTTTATAACTTACTATTATGTTTAAGCTTATACTGTACTAGTTTTACAACACCTCTATTTAGCTTAAACTACTTAGGTGCCTTAGCTGTATTTATATAGTAGTAGTTAGATATATTATAACACTGTTTACAGGTAGGATATATATCTTTAGCTCTTACTGTATTCCTCTCTAGGAACTGCTTAGTTCTGGCACTTTAGCTATCTATCTTTCTTTTGCTTTGCCTAGGGTTTCCCTAGCCTTAATAATTATTATTAGATAGCGCTCTTAGTTTTCTACTAAAGGCGTCCCTTTAGAGGTTTAAGTTAGATTTACTACTTACTACGTATAATGCCTCTCCTACTATAAAGGCACTCTTAGGCTTCCCTCTTAGTATATGTTAAAGGCTTATATAATTATAGAAGAGTTTTATTATTCTTTTCCTGTTTATAGCTTTCTTATTATATATAGTCTAGGTTAATGCTATCTTAGATACAGAGCCTAGAAAATTATTAATAACAGCTTATGTTTACATAACCTTAGCTACCTTAAGGGTCTTAGCTTAAGTTACTGCCTAATCGTATTTACTTAGCTATGTCTTCTAATTTATAGTTATTTGCATTAGTCTAAGTGCAGCGTAGTATCTTTCTTATACTTACGCCTGTTCTTTGTCTACGTCTACTCTAACAGTGTCTTAGAGGGTAGTTATCTATTTACGCAGCGTTCTATTTTCTATACAGTAGCTTAGCTGTAGATATAGTATTACTGTTATAAGAATATACTTAACTGTTCTTAATATTTTACTTTTCTTATTTTAATAGTCTGTCTTAAGTATCTTGTATAACTTAAGGTAAAGCTTATAGTCTTTACAATCTTCTTTATATACCTCTTATCCCTTTTCTAAGAGGTCTAATACCTGTATTAGGATTGTAGGTGTTTGCAGTATAGTTGTTAACATGTCTATTACTTTATGTGTTGTTCTACGCATTCTGCTTTAACCTGCTTAGATAGTCTGTAATAATATAGTTAAGGTGTTACTTATACTTATTGCTAGTTTGTATTACATAACTTCTAGAGGTAGTAGCACCTCTAGTTATATGCGTTAGAGTTGCACCCCTTTAGGGTCTGCTAGCAGCCATATATCTTGCAACTAGCACTTAATCTTAAGTTAGCAGTACTAGGAGACCTAGTTGCTTAAGTTAGTGAGAAAAACTGTTGCGTCCCTCTAGCTTTAGCTAGTTGCTATTTTGCTTGTTGTTAGCGCTTATTGTAGCAGCAGTAAGACTCTTAATTGTTATATTAGATAGTAATAGTAATAAGTTAATAATAATGTATTAATGTTGTGTTGTGGTTCTATGTAAGGGTGATTTTTGTCTTATCTAGGTTCTGGTAGGGGCCCCTGCACAGTTTCTTAGCAGGTATATCGCCTAACCCATTTCTCTAATACCTTTCATTTAACAGCATTACACTCTTAGATAGTCTATATAATACTAGGAAGGTGTTCTTCTATACTAATTCTCCTATATTTGCTTTTAATTGTAACTGTATAACGTAGCATGTAACTTTCTTTATCTCCTTATATTAGAAATAGCTATAATAGGCTAAAAGATGTCTGCTTCAGCTAGTCTGTATTTCTTAGAGTAAGGTAGGGTTATGTTTTCCCTTAGCGTAAACTATTAAACACTTATTAATTAAAAAACCCCTATAGGGAAAAATTATAATTAAGTAAAGGTATTTAGCCTTTTCAGTCTCCCTCTTTTTTAGACTTTAACCTTAACGTCTTATTACGCAGTCTAAGTAGTTACTTTATTATTTTCTAGTATTGTTTTAGCGCTTCTTTAGAAAGATTTATGCTAATTTCCTAGGAATTTTCTAAGTTAGGGAATCTGTCCCACTTAATAAGGTATTCCTACTGTCTGTTAGCTAGTTACCTTCTGTTAAGGACCTTTTCTACATCCTACACCTTCTCTTCCCTCTTAACTATAGGTTCTTGTATTTGTTTCTATATAATTAAGAGTTAACTTTTTAGTGTATATAGGTCTAGTAGTAACGCATAGAATACTAGGTAGATTCCTTTTATTTCTAGCAGGTCTACTCTGTATGCACTCGGGCTAATCTAGGCTATAATAGTCCTAGGTCCTAGGTATTTCTAGTCTAGCTTCTTTTTTAGGCGTACTGTCCTAATATTCTTACTAGAGACTAGTACTTTATCGCCTACTTTAAAGGGTGCTAGTAGTTGTTTCTTATCTAAGTATTTCTTTTAATACTTGTTTAACTTTTCTATATTTGCTTAACAGGTAGCCTATAAGGTAATAACTCTAGCAGCCAATTCCTTTATAAGGGGAGATTCTCTACCTTTTAATGCTAAAGTAGGCTAATCTGTACTCCTTAGATCTATACTATAACAGGCTTAGAAAGGTGTTACGTTTATAGATGCGTAAATGCTATTATTATACATAAATTCTGTAATTAAAATCTATAAGGCCTAATTATCTTATTCTAGAGTATAGTAGCAACATAAGTATTGTTTAAGAGTCTAATTTTGCCTTTCTGTTTAGCCATCTGTCTAGGGATAATAGGCTAACGTTAAGACTTGTCTTAAGTTTAAATAGTAGTTAAAGGTTTCCTACGTCTTTAAGTTTATCAGCAGCCCCTAATCTAAGATAATTTGTGCTGGCGCACTATATAAGCAGATAATTTCTCTAATCTAGGTGTGTACTAGATCTTTTCCATCCTAATTAGCTCTAGCTAGTATATAGTATAATATTTTAGTTAATTTGTATACTACTACTAGTATAGAGTTATACACCAGCCTAGCTACCTTACTAGAGGGTAATTCTGTAATAAAATCTATTATTACGTCCTCCTATAGTTAGCTTAGCACTAGTAAAGGTTGTAATAACCTATATAGTTTGTGTTAGGCAGTAGTTAATCTCCTACATACTAAGCAGTTGTAGTAGTAGTTAGATACGTCCTTAGTAATGCCCTTCTAGGTGTATCTGCGCTGAATCTTCTCTAAGGTCCTTTGTGCTCTAAAGTGTCGTAACATTAGGTTATTGTAACGTTCTTTAATAACTCGCACTTTATCTTTTAGCCTCATAAGTAAGATACGCCTCTCCTTAGCTATATTATATTTTTCTAGGTTATTTTGTCCTATTTTAATGTTGCTTAACTCTTTTTTAGTGCTAGAGAGTTTATCTGTGTTGTCTAAGTCTGTTGTTAGCTCTATATAACTGTTCTCTCTTAACTCTTCTCTTTTAAGGTCTCTTATGTCCTTTCTTCCTTTTATAGACAAACAAAGGGTTATAGCTACTACTAGGGGAGTATTAGGGTTCCTCCTAGTTAGGATCTCCTAAAGTAGTTATATAAAAGCCTTATTATACTTTTATAAGGGGTCTTACGCCTCTCTTATATAATTAGGACACTGTAAGGGTCTATCTGTAGGGTTTGTAGACCCTAGGTAATAAGTAATTACAAAGTTAAACTTAGATAACACTAAGTATGCCCTTACTTACTAATAGCTAAGAACCTTTGTCTCTATAAACTATTTTAGGTTTTAGTAATCTGTTAGGATCTTAAAGAAGGTACTGTCTAAGTATCTTTGCTAATACTGTAGGCTCTAGACAATTACAAGAAGTTTCTAGTTATAAGTATTATAGTTGTACTCTACTTAGATTAACTTCTTTAAATAGAAGTCTACAGGCCTCTATTAGGCCAGCTTCCCCTCCCTAGGGACTAGTTAACTGAGGATTCCTGAGATAGCGCCTCTAGAGGCATCTACTTCTATCCTAGTCTGCCTCCTAGGTATAAAATAAACTAAGATAGGTACGTTAATAAATAAATCCTTTATATTCTAGAAAGTTTATAGGGATTCTTTACTTAGCTTAGGAGGCTAACTCTCCTCCTTCCTTATTACCTAACCAGATTTAGCCAAATTTAGCCCTTTCTAGGTTAATTAGGTTAATAGCAAAGCTAATTTAGAAAACACTATAATAAACCTCTAATAGTAGTTTATAAAGCCTATAAATACTTAGATATTATAAACTATACGCAGGATTAGCTATTCTTAGATTGTTTTAACCCTGTCTAGGTTAATACTTACCCCTTTAGGTAAGACTATGTACCTAAGGTACTCTGTACGTTAATAGTGCTATTTACACTTATCTAAGCGTATATAGAGGTTTGCTTTGTAAAGCCTCTCTAAGACCTTCTTAACGTGTCTAATATAGTCTTCCTCTGTCTTAGAGTATACTAATATGTTGTCTAGGTATATAATATAAGTTACATTAACTAATCCTATTAGTGCCTTATTTATATAGGCCTAAAATTAGGCAGGAGTATTTATAAGTCTAAACAGCATTACTATATACTTAAAATATCTATACCTAGTTTAAAAAGCAGTCTTCTACTTATCTTCTTCCTTAATTTAGATATAGTAATACGCCTTATGTACATCTAGTTTAGTATAGAACGTAGCTTACGCTAGTTGTTTTAGTAACTCTATAATTAGTAGCAATAGATAGTAGTTTTTAACTGTTATCTTGTTTAGATCTCTATAGTCTACACATAGTTATAGGTTACTGTCTTTCTTCTTTAAAAAGAGAATAGGTGCCCCTGCTAGTAACCTTAAGTGTTATATCCAGCCACGTTGTAGATATTCTGCTAGATACTTCCTAAGTATCTCTAATTCTGTTGTAGATAGTCTGTACAACAGTTAGTAGAAGGGAGTAGCTTCTTCTGCAATATTAATTGCTAGGTTATACTCTCTATACTCTAGTAGGACCTAAGTATTATCCTCTAATCCTAAGTACGCATATTTGCGATACACTTCTAGAATTAGGCTCTTCTTAGCAGATATTAGGTTGTATATACCTACTAAGTTTACTATATATATATAAATATCTACTAAGGGACTTCTTATAGTGCGTTTAAACTCTTTAGTATCTTCTAACACTATTTTCTTTAGTTTAGGAGAGTCCCTATACTTCTTCCCTTAGAAGAGTATACACTAGCTTAAATAGCTTAGCTTAGGGTTTATCTAGTTAATTTAGGGTAATCTAAGGTATATCTTATACCTTTATAGGTCTGTAACTATAAAAGGTATCTGTTAGACCTCCTGTCTTCTATAGGAGTTAACAATAGATACTTCTACTGTAGTTACTCTATAGATAGGTAATTCGGCTCTGCCTACACCTTTAGCTACTATTTTATTTAATAGTGTAACCTCTAGATCCTACTCCTTTGCTAGAAGAACTAAAATTAAGTTTAGTTATAACCCTCTATCTATTAAGGCTTCTATATTCTCTATATTGCCTATAGATGCTTTAACTATAAGTAGGCATATATATTCTAGATACACTGCCTTATAAAGAGAGATATTCTTCTTCTTCTCTTTAGACAATTTAATATAGGCTACAAGAGAGGAGATTAGCTCTTAGGTTACTTATCTTTTCCTAACTTATCTAGAGCAGGGTCTTTCTAATTTAACTTTAGCTTTAGGCAGTTAGGGTAGTAGTAACTAGTTTCTCTATACTTAGGGCACGCGTTTTAGGCCTTATATAGCCCGTCTTAGCCCTTTTTACCCTTTACTAGCCCCTTACAGAACTTCTTAGACTTAAATAACTTTTTTAGAGTTTTTATGTTCCTTTCTAACCTAGAGTTACTAAATTAGCGCTTCTGTAGTCCTTTGTTAGTTGTCTTACCCTTAGCTAGAGTCTTCTTAGGTAGCTGTTAGCTATGCTAACCTAGTCTCTAGTTAATAATATTAGCTTATTCCTCTACCTTTAGGATTATGTCCCTTTAATTATAGGAGATAAGGAATAAGTCCTTTTATATGCTAGAGAGCAGTATAGTAATATATTCTAGGACTTAAAACTCTAGTATATATAAGTTGCCTAGTTCCTCCTATAATAGACGTATAAAGTCTAGTAGATCTATAAGAGACTAAGATTTCTACTACTTATATTACTTTAAGGATTTATACGCTGCTTACTTGTGTTTAGCTAGCGTTTCTAGAGTATCTAGCATAATTCTTTTTAGCTCTTACTATATTAGTTCCTAGGTTAGTTAACTATAGTAGTTAGTTGTGCAGTAGGCCTGCTACAACGTCTTTAGGTTCTCTAAGAGGTACCTTACGCTAAAGTTAATCTTTTATTCCTCTATAAGGAAATTAACTAGAGATTAGAGGAAGTATCTCTTATAATCTCTCTTTTAATAATTTTATTTAGTGTAGTTGTGCTTTACATACTTCTATAGAGGTTTAGGTTATAGAAGATTTATAGATAGAGAAGATTATAGTTTTTCTACTTCTTCTAGTACTTTTTAGAAGGATAGGATTATTACTAGATCTCCTTTGTTATATTTGCGTCTAAGTTTATAAAAAAAAGAAAGTTTCTTATAGTCTTTTATCTCTTATAACTATTTATGCAAGTTTTCTAACTCCTGTTATTAATTACCTACTTCTAGGCTATTCTAGCCTTCTTTAGCTAAAGCTGCCCTATAGATACAAATTCTAAGGTAAGGTGTACTACCTAGAGGACCTACAGATCCTCTTAAGGTACCACAGATACTTAGTGTCTGTTAAGGTATCTCCTTATCTATAGAGGGAGGTGTTACCTTATACTTTACTAGCCCTCCTATAGGTAGGTTGTCTTAGTCCCTCTCTAAAGACAGTAAGCCTAAATAATTTAGTTTAAGACTTATAGTAGCTTAGGTCTATCTTTAATTATAATATAAGAGTAATTAGAATATAAAGAGTATATAAAGTAATTACAAGAAAGGATAGAGTTAAAGAGGATAGTAGGTGTATTAAGGTACGTAGTGTGTAGTAACAAGACTAATTACTAGAGTATTAGTAATAACCTCTAACACCTTTATATAGTCTGGGCTGACTAGCCCTATAGTAGCTCGCCAAGACAGGTAGAGGTACCCCTAGGCCCAGCGCCTGACAGTAGCTAGCTAGGCCTTCTCTAGATACTGCTTCTATACTTTATTCTAATACAGTTTCTCTTCTCTCTTCTCTCTTCTCCCTTCTCTATTCTCCCTTCTCCCTTCTCCCTTCTCCCTTCTCCCTTCTCCCTTCTCCCTTCTCCCTTCTCCCTTCTCCCTTCTCTCTTCTCCCTTCTCTATTCTTTATTTGTTTTATTCTGTTAATTCCCTATTACTTTAAAGCGTGTTGTTAATTCTGGTACAGGTATGGTTAGATTAGGTGATAATAGGATAATAGATAAAGGATTAGGAGGGTATTATTAGATAGGGAAAGGAGAGTAGGATATGCGTTAGAGTACACAAGTAGCTAGCTAGGCCTTCTCTAGATACTACTTCTATACTTTGTTCTAATACAGTTTCTCTTCTCCCTTCTCCCTTCTCTATTCTTTATTTGTTTTATTCTGTTAATTCCCTATTACTTTAAAGTGTGTTGTTAATTCTGGTACAGGTATGGTTAGATTAGGTGATAACAGGATAATAGATAAACGTGAAGAATAAAGGATAAAAGGGAGAGATAAGGGTTAGATGAAGAGAGTGGGATAGTTAGAGGTAGGACGAGAAGTAGAGTAGAAGTAGCAGCTAGGCTTTGTCTGAATGGATGGTTGAGGTGAGGCTTGGCTTGGCTTGGCTTGGCTTTGAGGCGGCCATGGCCCGGCCCCACTTTGAACACAAAACGATAGCGTACGCCCTACCAGTAGTACATGGTGGAGATGACGGGTATAAAAAAAAAGCAGCGTACCACCGGCACCTCCCACCTCGCACTCGGATCGCGCGACAGCAAGACCACCACGATGGCACCCCGCGACAGCACCGCCGCCACCCCCTGGCGCCGAACCCCGCTGGTTCACTCGGCCAAGCTCTCCAAAGAAGCCGGCTGCAAGATCCACCTCAAGCTGGAGAACCTGCAGCCGTCGGGCTCGTTCAAGTCGCGCGGCATCGGAAATTACCTCCTCTCGCACCTCGCCTCGCTCGCCACCCCGGCGGATCGCGACAAGGTGCACTTCTACTCCTCGTCCGGCGGGAACGCAGGGCTGGCGTGTGTGCATGCTGCTGTGGCGCTGGGGGCGCCTGCTACCATCGTGGTGCCGATGAGCACGAGTGAGTACATGGTGGGGAAGATTAGAGATGCGGGCGCGGTGCAGGTGGTTCAGTTTGGTGCGAGCTGGTACGAGGCCGATGCGTATCTCCAGGACACGGTTGTGGGTGATGCGCGGCGGAGGGGGGAGGTGCCTGTCTACGTGCCGCCGTTTGATGCAAGGGAGATTTGGGAGGGGAATGCGACGGTGGTGCACGAGGTGGTGGATGAGCTGGGGTGTGAGCCCGACGTGCTCGTGTGCAGCGTGGGCGGTGGTGGGCTGTTCTGTGGGGTTGTGATGGGGCGGGATGGGGTCTGCAAAGGGGCGACGGTGCTGGCTGTTGAGACGCAAGGTGCGGATTCGTTGGCTTTGTCGCTGCGCGAGGGGCGGCTGGCGACGTTGCCGGCTATCACGAGTATAGCGACGAGCCTGGGCGCGCGGACAGTGGCAGAGCAGGCGTATGCGTATGCAAAGGGCGCGGGGGTGAAGAATGTGGTGCTCACGGATCGGGAGGCTATGGAGGGGTGTGTGAGGTTTGCAGACGACGAGCGGATCATGGTGGAGACGGCCTGCGGAGTCTGTCTTGCGTTGTGTTACGGGGGGAGGTTGAAGGAGGTGCTGCCAGAGCTGACTGGGGACAGCAACGTGGTGATTGTGGTCTGTGGAGGGAGCAACATTACAGAAGCCATGCTGCACTCGTGGGCCGAGTCCGTGAAGCAGCCGGTGGCCGCGTAGACATGGATGTGCACATTCAGAGCCTCTTGGACACCATCGAGCTGGGGCTTGATCGTGTGACCGTGTGACCATGTGACCGTGTGACCATGTGACCGTGTGACCATGTGACCGTGTGACCATGTGACCGTGTGACCGTGTGACCGTGTGACCGTCTGACTGAAGTGGCTGATTTCCCGATGGGGAAAGTAATGCGTCCTTCTGTCGATTGCGGCAGGAATGCAATTTGCGCTCCACCCACAGACCTCCCAGCACACCTGACTCGAGCGTGCAGCGCGGACCTCGAGAAATGACTCGTGCACGGCTTTCTGAATCCGCCCCGCCAAACCTCGCACTCCACCCCTCCACCCCCCACGCGAACCAACCCTTCGCCCACGATGCCGCCCTCGATCTGCGCCGTGTGCAAGACGAACCGCGCACTCATCCTCCGCCCAAAGGACCACGCCAAGCTCTGCAAGCCCTGCTTCATCACCGTCTTCGAAACCGAAATCCACCACACCATCCTCTCCACCAGCCTCTTCACCCGCGGCGAGCGCATTGCAATCGGCGCGTCGGGCGGCAAGGACTCGACGGTGCTCGCGTCTGTGCTCAAGACGCTGAACGAGCGCTACGACTACGGCCTCGACCTCGTGCTGTTGTCCATCGACGAGGGCATCAGGGGCTACAGAGACGACAGCCTGGAGACGGTCAAGCGCAATGCGGAGCAATACGACATGCCCCTGACGATCCTGGGCTATGCTGAGCTGTACGGCTGGACGATGGACCAGGTTGTCGAGCAGGTGGGCAAGAAGGGCAACTGCACGTATTGCGGCGTCTTCCGCAGACAGGCGCTGGACCGCGGCGCGAGTCGTCTTGGCGTCAAGCATGTTGTGACTGGCCACAACGCGGATGATGTTGCCGAGACGGTGCTCATGAACTGTAAGAATCCACGGGCCCGTCCTCAAGCGCTGTAGACTGACACCGCCGTCTAGTGCTGCGAGGCGACCTCCCCCGCCTCTCGCGCACGACCTCAATCGTCACCTCGACCCCCTCTCTAACCCCGTCCTCTGGCCCCGTCGCGGACAACACCAACATCAAACGCTCCAAACCCCTCAAGTACGCCTACGAGAAGGAGATCGTCCTCTACGCGCACCACAAGCAACTCGACTACTTCAGCACCGAGTGCATATACAGCCCTGAAGCGTTCCGCGGCAGCGCGCGCGCTCTGATCAAGAACCTAGAGCGAGTGAGGCCCAGTGCGATTCTAGACGTGGTCAGGAGCGGCGAGGACATGGCGCGCCTGGTGCCTGGGAGCGACGAAGGCTGCGGCGGGGCCTGTGGATCCGGCGCCGCAGTGCCGGCGGAAGAGGAAGAGGGTGGATGCGGCAGCTCCGTAGGCAAAAGCATGGCGTCCGTGGAAAGCCAGCTGGCCGCCAACGAGCGCGCCGCCGAACACAACCTCGAGACGGAAATCACGCTGAAACCCGCAACCCCCGCACCAGCCCCGGCCGCTTCGAAGGGCCAGAAGAAGCCCCGCGCCGAACGCACCGGCGGGCCAAAGAAGAAGGGCCCCAACAAGCAGGTCATGGGCCAGTGCAAGAAGTGCGGCTACCTGTCCAGCCAGGACGTCTGTAAGGCCTGCGTGCTCCTCGAGGGTCTGAACAAGAGCAGGCCGAAGAACAAGATCGAGGTTGGCTACGAGGTGCAGGACGTCAGCCTAAACAGCGTGAGGGACGAGCTGGAGGCTGCTATCCTGGCCGCAGACGGCTGAGACACAACCCCCGCAGCCGAGAAGGAAGACCTGCATCGCATCGCGGATCTCACACAAAGGGTCATCTATCCAAGCGAACTGATGCAAATATCGCCTTCCAAGGCCCCGTGACCCACAACCCACCACCGCCTACTCCCCGCCACCCGCACTACAGCATTGCTGCCACATACATGACAACTACACACACCCTCTTTGCTTCGGTGCACATGCCCCTGGGTGCAGTAGTCGCGCGCGCGGTCACGCGCCTAGGTTACGCACACAGCCCCCTAGACACTACGCGCCCCTATTACACACCTACTTTGTATTAAATGCAGAGTGTGCTAGGCTTCGTTGGTGTTCGTAGTGCTGGTGGATGGGAGGAGAGGCTGGATCGGGGTTTGCGGTGCGGACGGGACGGGAGGGATGGTGGTGGTGCAGCGGTGCAGTGGGGTGTTGTGTGGGACGTTATGCAAGCGAACACAAGGCGATGGAGGTGGCAGTGGTGCAAGAGAGCGACAGAGGGTAGAAGAAGTGCGTATCGGTGATATATCTAACTGCAGTGTGGGAAGATCGAAAACGCCTTGCTGTGCCGCGCCGTGCTGTGCTGTGCTGTGCTGTGCTGTGCTGTGCTATGCTATGCTGTGCCATGCAAGACCGTATCCGGCAACCTCCCGACTCTCAACGCCTGACCCAACGACTGAAAATCAAATCCTCCAATGACCAAAGTACCTCAGAGTTGGAACTCAAACCCCCGATTCAACACCCACGGCCCATCGACCCTCACTGACCCCTCCTCTGCATCAAACGTCCCCGTAGCACCCGCCTCGGTCTGCCCGAGCACCAGCACGCTCGCGACTGTAATCGACTCCCCCTCTGCAGCTGAATACGCAAAAGTGCCCGAGGCGGTGAACTTGCCGTCCGCGAACTTGAACTCAATCTCCGACACGTTCGGCTGCTCGATGCGCTCGCCCTCGTCGAGGTACAGACGGCCTGTTGCCGAGCCGTCGGCGGCGGGCGCGACGAGGAGGGCGAAGTCCTGGGTGCGCAGCGCTTTCGTGGTGTTTGCGGAGGTGGCGCGCTCCGGGAGGATGGCGCCGCCCCGGATGTGGACTGGGATGTCGCTGGTGGTTAGGTTGGAGAGCGTGATGTTGCTGCCGGTGCCGAGGACGCGTTCGTGGGTCCAGTAGTCGTAGAAGGTGTCGGCGGGGAGGTAGAAGGTTACGGTGTCGGAGTAGTCGGTTGTTACGGGGGAGATTAGGAGACTATCGCCGTAGAACCATTGCTCTTGGATACCGAAGGTGGCGGAGTCGGTTGGGTAGAGGAAGAAGAGCGGGTTGATCATGGGTGTGCCTTCTGTGGTTTGGTAGTACAGCGCGGTGTAGAGGTAGTCGAGGAGCTTGTAGCGCGTGTCGATGGCCTTCTTGGCTGCGGCGGCGACGCTGGGCCAGATGTAGAACTCCTGCTGGATCGTGCTGAGCTCGGCGTGGTTGCGGTAGAAGGGCTGGAATGCACCGAGCATGGCCCAGCGAGCGCACAACTGCTCATCTGTGTTGCCGTTGAAGCCGCACACGTCGGAGCCAACCAGAGGCATCTGGTGCATGGACACAAAGGAGAGCATCTGGCGGATCGATGTGCGGTAGTGCTCCCAGTCAGATGCATTGTCTCCGAACCAGTGCGTCACCTTGCGGCCGGTGCCGGCAAATGTCGAGCGGGTCAGGACGAACGGACGGACTTCTGGACGACGAGTGATCATCGACTGCTGGGTGGTCATGGCCATCATGTGTCCGTAGAAGTTGTGCGTGTCGTACTGATGCGTGCCGTCGTAGTTGGAGGTGTTGAACCAGATTGTGTAGTCAGAGACGTTGCCAAGATGGTTGGTGACCTTGTATGCTGGATCGAACCACTCGCGGCCTGCGAAGCCCTTCATCTGGCCCATAGCTTGGCGAGACTCAAGATCGCGCTTCGAAGACGTGGGCTGGAACGACGATGGGAAGCCAGGAATGGGACGGCCAGTATTGGGACGAGGGCCGTGGGCAGGCTTTGGTGGTATGCCATCTGCAATGGCCTTCTCACGAGGAGCGCAGGTAGTGTTCTCGCAGAAGTTCGAGGCCTCGTTCATGTCAACCCAGATGCCGTCGATGTTGACGCCGGAGTCAGCGTCGAAGAAGCTCAGGACCTCGTCAGTCCACCACTTCTGTGCGTTGGGGTGGAACCAATCGGGCCATGCAACTGCACCGGGCCACTGCACGCCAAGAAGATCAGTGCCATCGGCCGCCTTCAGGAAGATGTCGAGATCATGACCGCGCTTGTAAGTCTCCACTTCCTCAAAAGCGTGAACACCGGGGTCGAGAATGAGCACGTAGCGCTGGTCACGGGAGTGAAGAGTCGACACAAGCTCCTTCATCTTGGCCAAGGGAAAGCGCTCAGGGTCCAGGGTGAAATCCTGTCGCGCATCCATGTAGTCGATGTCTGTCCACATAACCTCGAGCGGGATGCCGGCAGATGAGTAGTTTGCAACCACCTCAGCAACCATGTTGACGTCCCAGTAGCCATACTTGCACTGGTGGAAGCCCAGCGTCCAGTAAGGGTACATTGCGCTGTAGCCGACCACATCAGCGTACTGCTTGGAGACGTCAGCAGGTGCGGGGCCAGCCAGGAAGTACAAGTCGAGCACACCACCAATCGTGTTGTACTCCAAGTACTGGTTGCCGGCGGCGTCTTGATCGATGTCGATGTTCATGGGAGACGAGTTGAGCAGGAAGACGCCGTGAGTGCCCTTGTCACCGCGGTGATCAAAGTAGACTGGGTGAGAGCCGTACAAGTTCGCATTGTTGGGGACGTTGATCGACTCCGCATTCAGAAGGCTTCGACGGTAGTCCTTCGTGTGGAAACGGAAAGAGTCGCTGTGCTCTCCAAGGCCGTACAGGTTGGGGTCTGTCGGCAGGTTGGTGCGCAGACGAACATACTGCTTCTCGAAGATCAGAGGAGTGCCTGCGGTGTCAAAGATGGTCTCGTTGTTGCTGTTCCGGACGACCTTGAAAGAGAACGGCTGGGCAACGATGTCGAATCGAATGGCTGCTCCAGTGGACGTGACCTTGTTGTTTGCAGGACGGGGCATAACCTCCTCTTGAACCTGGAACATGTTGAGACCCGCGTCGTAGATCTTGACGTGAAGACGATCGTCTGTTCGGTGTTAGTGAGGAAGTCCAATGTCGGTAATGTTGAGAGAACGGGAATGGAGTACTCACCAGTCTGGTGCTCGACAACCAGCTTCAGGTCTTGAAGGTCCTCACTGTAGGCGTTGCACGCAGCACCAGCGAGGGTGAGGTCGGCCGTGAGACCTGCGTCCGTGACATCAACGTTGGTCGCTGTGTAGCCTGGGCACGTGGAGGGGTCTGCAGCTCTAGTGTGGACGAGAGAAGTGGCGTCATGAAGAAAAGGTGCCGCGAAGGAGACACGCGCGCACACGGCGAGCGCAAGAAAAGACTTGCCAAACATGTCGCACCGAGACTCAAGGTTGTGGCGAGCGCAGTTGAGGTTGGTAGCGGCGTTCGAGGCGGGGATGCGCTCATTATATACAAGTGAGCACAAGTTCTGGTGCCGGGTATAAGTGGGTCGCAGTCACGATGACCTGAGGTGAAAGTAGGTGTGGAGTCTTGGATATGCACCTTCACCTCCATCCCTGATCTATTGCCATGTTTCCACAGCGCATGATGCATCTAGTGGAGGGGGTCTGGCAAACGGAGATCAATGACTCGATCCCTGTCCATGGGCAAGCAGCAGCGGTTTATATTGGGTGCCGTTACAAACGCCAAGATGCTGTACCTGCAGATGAACGTTGGGATGAAGCGAATCAAGGGATATCTCCGACGTCGACTACTCGGCGCGTATGCGCGACAACAGAGAGGACGAATGTATGGATAGGCATGCTCTTGGAAAATCACAGAGAGTGATAGCGGCTACGAGTGGGGACGAAAATCTGGGGTAGTCGACTTGGACTGGGCATGGCCGTCATACCTTCCTATTGGGCACGCGACTGCCGTCGACCTGTACCTCTCAGGGGAACGTGTTCATCAACCTCGGCGGAAGCGATGCTGTAAACCAGGTCATGATGTCGAAGCTGCTGCTTGTCACACTAACAGAATGACGATATCTGTCTGAGCAACGGCGTCTGCACTGGCTCGTTACTAGGCATTGTGAGCTGCGTCTGTGACGTTCGGAGGTCAGACGTGAGGCTCACGCGTTGCGGGGATCTTGCCTAGCCCGGCGCTAGCAGAATGCTTGGCCTCGGCTATCAAAATGCGATGATCTTCTCACCTGTCTCTTACAGGCTGTGGAGCAAATCTGCAATCTAACCTGCTGGACACACCGCCGGCTCCTTTTGACCTTGGCCGATACCCACAGCGCGTGCGAGGGTTTGAGAAGGTCTATCGAGCTCACAGGACGGGTGTCACTAGGCTGTGGAGCCGTGAGCTGCGGTGCGACCTATCATGCACATGTTCTTTGTGCGTTTTGACTTGGTGATTCATGAACAGCCAGACACAGGAGGCTGGGATCCCGCATGCTCGAACTAGTTTAGGGTCTCGAGCGTGTTTCAAGGCAAATGCATGATGCTTAATCAAGCGCTTCCAGCTCGCCCTTCACCCATGTATGTTGGAAATTCCCGTCCAAGAAGCACACTTGCTGAGGCTTTGAATCAGTCTTGTGCAGTTCCCCACCGAGCCTACCTGTAGCTCTGTCGAGGCAATGTTGACGCAGTCGAACAACGATCAATAAACGCAGCACGGGGCCATCCTTTCCTGGCGGTGCAGGCTCCACAGCAATCCGGTCGTTGCTATATTCTAGCGATATACTTCTACATCCAACACTTTCCGAAGCGACAGGTAGTCTATGGCTGTAGGGGGCCGAGTCATACACCGTTAGGTAAACAAGAAAGATTCGAGTTTGATCCGTCACCAAGTTTTCGTCAAGTCACGTCCGCACTTCAGGACGCAAGGTGCCCCTTGGCTGGACAAACTTGCCCGGGCGAGCTCAGGAGCGCATCGTTATGATTTGCATAAAGCTCGTCAACATAATGGCAGATCTATGTCATGCCATGATAGACGAGGCCGAAGTTGCGGAAAGCTGTCTACTCGTATTACAGGAAATCCAGAGTAGGGTGGTGAATTCTTTACTTTCACAATGAAGACTAGAGCTTCTCAGCGTATTACAGATCATTGTCTCAGAAGGTAATAGTGCCTGCCGATACCTTTCTTACACGCAGATCTGTAACGTCCGTTCTTCTGGCCTTCTTCGCGACAGAAGATCGAAAGAGGCGATCCGCCAACGCGTGACGTCACCGCAGCTGCGCCACTTGTACCTAACTAATGAGCATTTTCGCAAACTGTCGCATCGCGCAGTGGAGCTGAACTGGCGACTGCTCGCTTTCTATTCAGAACGCTCTCGATATTTGCTGTTGTATACCTGTTCATCCCCGTTCATCTGCGCCTGCAAACCCTCAAAATGCCCCGCCGCAGCGGCACCTCGTCACGGTCAGATGACACAGCGACTACCACAACGCTCCCAGAGAAGGTCCAGTGGCCATCCACATTCACAGATGGTCTACCGCTACCGAAAATCATGGTGTTCGACCTAGATTACACATTGTGGCCGTTTTGGGTAGACACGCATGTCACAGGGCCCATCAAGGCGACAGAAGGCGGGCTGAAGGTCAAGGATCGGTACGGGGAGGCATACGGCTTCTACAACGATGTTGGGGGCGTGCTCGTGGCGGTATGCAACCCTGCGCATACTTCGTACAGCTGCAAGCAGATGCTGACTGGTTCCAGCTCAAAGCGAAAAACATCCTCGTTGGCGCCGCCTCCCGCACGCACGCGCCAGATCTCGGCCGCGAAATGCTGAGGCTCCTGAAAATCCCCAGTTCTTCCGGCTCCTCGACACGTGCAATAGACTACTTCGACCACCTGCAGATCTACCCCGGCAGCAAGACGACGCACTTCGAGCGCATACACAGAGACAGTGGGATAGAGTACGAGGAGATGCTGTTCTTTGATGACGAGAGCAGAAACAAGAATGTGGAAGTGCTCGGCGTTACGATGAAATTGGTCCCAAGAGGAGTCTCGAGGGACGTGATTGATGAGGGCGTCCGGGGGTGGAGGAAGAGGCACGGACGCGAGCATGCCTAGAAGAGGAGACTTTCAATATCACTTCACAGTATCGCTCGTCTGGACTCATCCTCGCAGAGCACGGCTTGCGGCAAGTTCATGGGTCTCGAGAGCATAATCGCCAGTCCTACTTGTTCGTAGTTGGACAACCGTGAGGGTGCGTTAGCCGAACGAGGTTCGTCGTTCGTGCTGCGCGAACCCAAAACTCCACCTGAGACGAGGCGTTGCCCAAAACGGACAACCAGCCCTGTCAAAACTGTCACGACTACTACTGTGACACAACAAGGCCGCGAGAAGTGCCTGATCTACAACCTCTCACAAAACAACGCCTGAATTTGAGTCCTGAGAACTGGCACCGCGGCTGTGAGGCATCTACAAATTCATGGTCGACTGCCGCGAAAATGAAGCACCTCAGCCATACACTCTTCACTCAACCGTCGCTTTCGTTTCCAGAATTCCAGGCCGGCCCTTAACTCTTGCCCTCGCATCACATTCGAAATGCGTTCCACCACAGCATCAGCGCTCGCCCTCCTGAGCATTCTCTCCACCTCTGCAGCCCTCCCAACCACCGACCTCACATCCCGACAGGCTGCCGCGTGCTTCGTAATCGGCAACACAGCCCTACCTGCCGAAATCGCCGACACCGTGACCTCCATCCAAAGTGCCGTCACCTGCGACAATTCCGCCACCACAATCTCCAACGTGCCGGACGTCTCCTCAGGCAGTTCCAAGTTCTCCGCAATCGACTTCTCCAAATCCTCCCAAACGCCTCTCGAGTTCGCACTTAGCAAGTTCGCAACCGCCGAGCCCCTTGCCGACACAGACCTGCAGACGTTCCAGAACAATCTGAACGTGTACCTCGCGACGGAAGCCGGCATCAGGAGCGTCGGCGGTAGCTTGGCGATCAAGGTCCCCAAGTTCTTCCTTCAAATGCAAGTTTCCAGGATCCAGACAGCGCAGGGCAATCCGCCTGCCGCAGCGGGGCAGCAGGTTGATCACCTCAGGGACAAGGTTACGAAGAACGCCGCGGGGGAGAGCAAGGCGTTGCTGGATCAGGTTACGTCGCTTGCGGCGCAGGTGCAATAGTCGGAGTGTTTGAATTTCCAAAATCGCCACACGCTTTGGATAGCTTCATCGGTCGGCTGGAATCATGATAGATCTGTTCTGACTATGCTTGCTCGTGATGCCTCCCCCACCTACTCTAGACCATCGAACTGACATGAAAGCCTAGTGAATGCATGCGCCTTTGTGTCTTTTTCCACGCTATCTTGATTTCAGCAGGTGAAGGGACTTTTACGAGTAGATCCAAAGCGCCGAGGAGAAGAATCCAAGAGAACAAACAACCTACAGGCCAAGGACAAGAGCAGAAAGAGTAGCACTCATATTGTCGTTCTTGACTCAAATGTGATTTTATTTCGGCTGTTGATGCAGCGGCAGAGTCGCCGCTCTGAAGGCTGATCATTGAACTACTGTAGTGATACTTGGAAGCTTTACGTTGCACTACTCGGTATCTGATGTCGATGCTGTGGTGTGGCTGTGGTTTGTTGCAAAACTACTAGGAGTTACCCCGGTGTAACGTTCCCTGAAGCGGCCCAGCACACTCGCTCAGCCGTCATGCGGTATTCGAGGCATCACCTCGCTCTGATACGTCCAACAGCACATGGTAAGCGTCAGTATTGGCGCTCTTGGCTCGTCAACACCTTCAGAACACATGAAGTAAGTACTCTACAATCCGTCGCTTAATTTCCTGGGGTTCCCAAATTCTCCCAGTTGTCGTTCGACCACTCATCTCCAGCACTGCCATGCACTCCCAATCGAAGGAAGTTGCCCTTCAGATTCCGTGCCAGTACCTCGACGTTCCCTTCTCCGCCGTCAACCATGAACGTAGGTAAGTATTGTGTCGGGTAGTCGAGGTGAGTCGAGTCATCGTCGCTGCGAAGACACCACAACATGTTCCAGAAATCCCAGCTCGTACCGTTGAACGCAGTGTAGTGTATGCAATCATCCGTGCCGCGCGATACGAGATGCGCAAGCGGGCGGCCATCCACGCCGTCGCCTCGGATCATGCTCTGCGTGTCCGGGAACTCGTAGCCTTCGTGGCTGGCCCAGACGATCGTCCACTCGCTCCACGCGCCGTTCTTGAACAAATTGTGCACAGTGCTGCCTCTGTTGACGACGATATCGATGACGCCGTCGCTGCCATCAGAGTCGCGCCACGACGCTGCGAGAGGTGAAGACGCGATCAATCCCTCGATGGAAGAGGTACTCGGAAAGGGATCACCAAGACTCTCCCATGCCTCCGCCCATCCCGAGTCGGGAACCCAATGCTTGTGTAACACCAGATTCCTTGATTTGGCAAATACATCGATTCTGTCCTCGCCCCACGATGTCACTGCCACTTCGCCGGCGAAGTCAGCGCCCAGCTCGGTCCATTCGCTCCAGACGTTTCCGTCGTACGAGACGGCCCATATGTACCCGTTAGAATCAATACTCACGACATCAACCTTCCCTTCCGCCCTGGAAATCACAGTCGGTCGCGTCAAGAACTGCGCGGCAAAGTCGAGTTCCTCCCAGTTTCCCCACTGGCCGTCGCGGAAATGCATGAATACGATGCGGCCGCTGGTGCCGTCGACAGAGACGGCTGTCTGCGTTGTATCGCTGGTGCACACAGTGACGGGCGCGACGAGAAATTGGCGGCCGCTGTACGCTTCCCAGGCGCTGCCGTACTCTAGCTTCCATAGTTTTCCTTCGGAGCGCAGGTCCCAGAGGAGGAGGGCGGGGGCTGCAACTGCGGCGCTGATGTCGCGTGGGACTAATCCTTGGGGATACAACATGGCTCCTGGAGAGGATGGTGGCGATGAGGGTGGCGAGGAGGATGGCGAGGAGGTGGAGGTGGAGCTGAAAGACGCAGTGTTGGAACGAGAGTCCGTAGGCGTGGGAACAGACCCAGAAGTCAAAATTCCACCGGGAGAGGTCGAAGCCGAATTCGCTACATAGCTTGCTTGACTAGATGAAGGCACAGACGTCGCACCCTGTGCTGCGAACAGTCGTTCGCGGGCGCGTTCGGATTCACTACACGTCTGTCAGTACAGCAACCCAGACAGATACTTGCCAATCGTGGACGTACTTGGACTGCGATCTCTTCACACCATACACCGCACCAAACACGATTCCAAACAAGACCATGATCCCCAGAACAAGCACCGAGACCCAAACCCTCTTTCTCTTCCACCATTTCCTCGTCGTCGCTTCCTGGGCCACTGCGGGCTCGAGGTCTGCACGCACTTTCTCTTGAGTCATAATGGCTCACTGTTGCTGAGAAGAAAAGAGAAGAGAAACCCGTTCATCACACGACTCTGTCTTGATTTCGCGGTGTCGCCAAGCCCACCCAAGGCTGGCAGCCTTACGGTGTAGATTACACAAAGCGTACCCAGCCAATCAGTGAACAAGCTAGTGCCGACATCCCGGGTCTGTAATTCAGTTTTTGCGATGAGTTGGTTGAGGCATGCATACAGTAGACGGCATGTAGTTTCAGCCACCGGAGAACTGTGCTGACAGGGCTTGTCATGTTGTGAGAAGTCTGGGACTGGCTGCATGTTATGAGGGAGATGCAGTGAGGCTAGGGGGAAGATGGGAAAAGGTGAGGAGACGGGAGACGCCTCGCTTAGTGGAGACTCACTCATCCCTGTCTCGAAGGTAGTGTGTCAAGGCAACAGTAACATGGATATCGTAACAACATTACGTCTGTCACCTGCTTGATATTGAGTCTTGTACGAGGTTGCCGAAGAGATGCTAATTCGACTTTTCGCCATGCTACGTTCAAGGCTTTGTTTCCACTGTTATGATTGCTTGCTTGCTGTAAAGTCCTTGCCCCCAGACAACCAAGAGCTTTCGATCAAATAGACGTGTAACACTCTCAAACGACTCTTCAGCAGTCTTTAGGTATAGCAAAACGCTTTGCGCGCTACTACAACTTGATTGGAATCCGCAGTGTACTCCAAGCCTCGAAATTCCCTAGTTCTTCTTTACAAGCATATTCTGTATCCTTATCATCGAATTTTACTCACCGGTACATCCAAAAGCTCTGAAAAAATTCCACGTCAGGAGCAAAGTTCTTCTGCGTATGCATGTCTCAAAGAACAGAGATTATCCACACTTCTGACTTCCCACTCGGCGTTAATTTTCGAATATAAGAAAGAATATTTGAACAACCACCAATTCGAAAACGTTGCCGCCGACTGCAGTACATATTTTCTCCATGATGGAGAATGGTGCAAACGCTAGTGGCATCTTTGTCGTGCCACTTACTGTTCAGTATTCATGCACCACCAGACTGCAGACCTTCTCCTCAATAACCAAACCTATGATGCTATCTTAAACAGCAATGTCGATAAATACCAACAATGCGGTGCTCCAAATCTCCAGCCGTATTCCCGAGAACCGCGGCGTGTATTCTGTCCACCCTCAATCCCTCAATCCCTCACAGGCACAGCGTGGCAATACGTCAATCGTCCTACCCACGCGCGCCATTCCCTCGCGCGACGTGTAGATCCAAGGCGGTGAAGATCCAAGGCGGTGATGCACCCAGGACGCGGTTCTAGCCTGGCCCGGGATCTTCCCCGTCCGTGCTGGTCCCGACAAGGGGACAAAGGCTTGAATGAACAGCCGACTGGCACATTGTGTGGCTTGTTTTGATTTGTGGCACGGGAAGAGCTCCACATGTATCGATCTTCCGTCGCCGGGGTTTGAGTTTTCTTGGGGTACATATTGCTACTACTTATTTATCATACATCTAGATCCGCCGTCCACCTTGCATTCATCTTCCCCGGGACACAGCATCGCCGATTCTCTCCCCTCTCCCTGGTTTCCGAATCGCCATCGACGCCGGTCCAGATTAGGCTACAAAGGAAAAAACAAAAAAAAAAAATCACACACACAGGAAACAAGAAGCCCGTCGTTTTTCAGAGCGGACTGGTATCCAGAAAATGTACACAAGGAAACAGACATGGCGCCGGTCTACGGGCGCCCGTGTTTCGGTTGTAGTCGCCGTCTCAGGAGACTAGATAGGGGGGAGGAGGGTTGACTGGCCAGCGTTTAGTTGGTGGCAAAGAACCTCTGGATGAGGCCATTACCAGTGGGGTCGCCCTGGACGTTGTCAGGGTAGATGTAGA
The DNA here is from genome assembly GCF_004011695.2 of Ascochyta rabiei. NCBI lineage: Eukaryota > Fungi > Ascomycota > Dothideomycetes > Pleosporales > Didymellaceae > Ascochyta > Ascochyta rabiei. The sequence goes on from NC_082413.1 coordinate 1,767,208, forward strand.
AGGCGAGCGCAATGATGGCGTAGCTGTTCCACGTTAGCGTATGTGGCCATCTTGGGGGGTAGGATACTTACGTTCCCAGGCACATGGCGCCCTCGAGGTAGTTGCTCTTTCCGTCCTGGATCAAGTAGTTGACGATCAGGACGGAGATGAAGAAGATGATGGTCTCGAAGCCCTGGAAGTGCAGAGTCATGGGCTGGCCCATGATCCAGCCGAGGATGACCAAGAAGGGTGTGACGAAGAGGGCGATCTGCATGGAGCTGCCGATTGCGACGTTGATGGCCAAGTCCATCTTGCCCTTGTAGGCGACGATGACGGCTGTGACGTGCTCGGCAGCGTTGCCAACGATGGGGATCAAAATCAGGCCGACAAACGTCTTGCTGATGTGGGCGGACTCGACGATGGAATCGATGCTATTGACCAGGTACTCGGCGCAGACGGCGACAAGAACGGTGACGAGGACCAGGGCAACACCGGCAGCGACGGGGGAGAGGATCTGGCCGTCCTCATTCTCGTCGTCGCCGCCCTCCTGGTTCTCGACGTCGGCGAACAGGGCGTGGTGGGAGTAGAGCTGGAAGTACAGGTACAGGATGTAGAGGATGAGGAGGATGATCGAGGTGCCGTGGGACAGGAGCAGGACGTTCTTCTCCGCCTCGTGGGTGCCGCCGTTCTGCTTGTCGCCGGAGATGGTGGCGTAGAGGGTGGCGGGGATGATGAGCGAGGCAGAGGCGACGGCCATGAGCGAGGACATGGTGGAGGCGACGGTCTCGTTGAAGCTGCGCTCCTGCTCGCGGATGCCGCCGGCGAGGAAGCAGCAGCCGAGGACGAGCAGGATGTTGGAGAGGATGCTGCCCAGCATGCTGGCCTGGACGATGCGGATCTCGCCCTGCTTGAGGGCAACGATGCTGACAATCAGCTCGACGGCGTTGCCAAAGGTGGCGTTCATGAGGCCACCCAGCGTCTGGCCGAGCTTGGCGGAGAGCTCCTCAGTGGCAAAGGAGAGCAGGGCGGCGAGGGGGATGATGGCGATGAAGTTGAGGTTGAAGACGGCGGTGGGGTTCCAGCCCATGGCGCCGGCGACGATGCCGATGGGGACGAAGACGAGGAAGACGTTGACATAGTTGCTGACGAGGGTCTGGTAGACGAGGTGGACGACGTGCTTGGGCAGCCGGGTGTAGGCGGGCTCGTCGGCGCGGGTGGAGGCTATCAGCGGGGTGTGCTCAGTCGAGCCATTCAGTTGTTGCGGCATGTTCGATTCGCTGAAGGAGCGAGTGCTGCCGTGGCGACCGACGCGGTGGAAGTCTCGCTTTATGTTTTCTGCCAAGTCCGGTTAGCCAAGAGCGCCGAGAGGTTGTGAGCTATGTGTGCTATCGGACAGTGCACAGCGCTGCGACGGAGACGGCGGAGGGGAGCGGAGGGGAGGGGAGCGGTGGTGCTGGGCCTGGCGCCGACGATTCGAGGACGGGTGGCAGCTGGCAGAGGCAGGTCACTGGCCACAGGGCGGGCGTTGGAGCGTTGGAGGGGGCAGTCACTGCAGTGGTCCAAGACGGCGGGCGACGGAGCCGGCTCACCGAATGCGGGCAGGTGCAAGCAGGTGCGGGCAGGTGCGAGCAGGTGCGGGCAGGTGCGGGCAGTTGGATGCAAAACTCACTCATTGCTGTGCGGCGGGCGCAGAGGGCAGGAGTACCACGGGCGCGGGCGTGGCTAGCAGGTATAGCAGGTATAGGAGCGTGTCAGAGGCGTGCTGCTAGGTTTGGGCGCTGTAGCAGGCGCTGTAGCAGTGGGAATGCAATTCAAATTCAAGCGATTGGCGATAAGGGCCGACAGAAGGATGGACTGTGAGGCCGAGCAATCAGAGTGCGCAAAGGCTGTGGGCTGTGGTTGAGTGCAAGTGAAAAAGGCGGTAGCGCGAGGGGAAAGAGGGCGCAGCAGCGTCGTGACCGTGACCGTGGCTGCTGGCTGCTGGCTGGCTGCTGATGACGGAGGATGGCTGGGACTCGGGAGGTCCTCAGCAAGCAGCACTGCCCCAAGGCCCAAGCGCGACCGACCGACCGACGGCACACGCTGCTCCACCTGCCCCTGGCGCCGTTGCAGAACAGCGGGTAGTGGGCAGAAGACGTTTCCCAGCAGGGCACGGCAGAAGACGTTTCCAACAGGACCCAACACCTTCTGCTTACTGTGTAGCCCAACGTTGCGCTTCCTGTGTAGCCCAACATTGCGCTTCCTGTGTAGCCCAACATTGCGCTTCCTGTGTAGCCCAACATCGCGCCCGACGTCATTGCGCCAAGCCTGTCCATCCTCGACCGCACGGCCCCGCGAGGCACCGCCCGTGGAGACCACCAGCCACCGAGGTCAAGCCTGGAACTTCCAGGAAGCATGCATACCGGCTGCACAGTGCACTCCTTTCTCGCGACTCCTCCTCCTCTGTACACCGCAGAAGCAGCCTTGGCACAGAGTATCGGGTCGCCCAGCTTACACGTCATAGTCCCTCGTGGTGAGCGTGGTTTGTACGCCAGGAGGGAGACACGTACCTCGCAACTCACTGCCACTGCCACGCGCTCTGATGCGTCCCCTTTTCAACTTGATCCATCAAAGCACATGTCTGGCACGGAGCGTTGAATCCTTGTGCGGCAAGAGCACATGTACACTCGTCGTTCCATTAGCCTTTGGGCGCCAAAGTGACATGTGGAGACACTGGCAATCACTGCCCTTGCTCCTTGATTGCGCAATGGGAGCTCGAGAAGCTTGGCGACGCGCTGCAACATCATGAAGCTACATCTTCTCCCCGATACCTATCGACTCTGATACACTTCTCAATTTCAAGCAAAACCTTCCACTTTGGCCCGGTTTCGAGCTCGTCTCAGCTCGTACCTGCTCTTTTTCGAAGCCTCGAGACCCCGCAGCGCTCACCAAAGTGACCAAACTAGGCCCAATCCTCGCTTTTGCAACCCATGTCAGACGTCGTTGTGCGGAAAGAGCAACCGTACTAACAGAACCACCTACCGACCAGAGAGCCCCTCTGTCGTCCAGTCCTGGTTATGCCAGCCCCTTAAGCGAAACACTGCCCATCTACGCCTAATCACGGTTACGGGTGCTGGGCCGCGGTTCAGCGACTGAAGGTAGACGGTCAAGTTTATTTGCTTATTGCGTTCGTGATTGGGCTTCACACGTTTCACTGCGCGGCCATGACGACTGGAAAATGCGATACAGAATGTATATTGAAAAGAGCTCACAGTATATTCCACCCTCGGTACCAATGTGTCCAGACTATGTACTTGAGCCCACGTGTTCTTGCTGGCACACAAATCCTGTCGCCTTGTCCCTCCTACGGTTGCTAGGATCTACAGCAGATTCTAGACGTTGGGTGTGAACTCATACTTGAGTAGGTCATTCGGAACATCGTTGCCGTCTGTGAACACCAACTCCTTCAGTCTACCAGCGTCTTCCTCGGGAATTCCGTTTGTGGTGTAGTGCTTTCCATTCAAGAAAACAGCATCTGGCTCCGTTGATCCCGAGCAAGTGAACGCATCGCGCTTCCTCTTGTCGTCGCCAGGCTCCGTCCAGCTGACTCCGTGAAGGGTTCCGTCGATGCAGGTTTCGCGGTCCTTGACGGCCTTGTTGACGATGATGTGGCCGCACTGCAGCAGCCCGTCGGAGTTGGAATCCGGGCCCTGGTCCCAGCCGATGAATTGCTTCTTGCCGGTCTCCTGCACCTCGAGCTTGCTGGAGTGCACGAGCGTCACGTTCTTCGCGATCGCGTCGGCGATGGAGGTGGTCGAGTTGGACGTAATCGACAACGCGCACACGTTGTGGTCAATGTCCTTGAAGAAGAAGGCAGACCCTGCGCAGCCGGGCTTGACGTACGTGTAGATGTTATCGGCCGCGACGAGACTGCCAAGTGTTCCGACCATCAACAGGGTGGGGAGGTAGGAGTACATGGTGAGCAGGATCGAAGATTTTATCGATTGAAGATTTGTGGTTGGGTGTGTAGTAGCGACGTTTCTGCGTTTGCCAGATTCGACTCGTGTGATACAACATCTAAGAAACGAGGGAGCAGAATCCTTTTATAGCCTACAGTTGAGCAGACGAGTGACGACATCGATGCCGCAGTAAGCACTGTCCTATTCACCAGGTTCTGGGCTTCGGTATCTCCGGATATCATGTGGTCTGACAGCTGTCTCAAGGCCGGACTCTGCTCCGAAGACTTCTAGAGAGTGAGTGTAGGAGTGTCGTTAGTGTGTTGGTCTACCCCCGTCACCCGATTGGTCCCTCGGCGGTAATATGGTGTAGTCAGCGTCTACCAAACTAAGCGATTGCCATCCGTATTTTCTCCAAGTACCTTCCCTTTGGCCGTGTAAATCACCGGAAGCATCTCCTGATGAGGATTCTTTCAATAAGCGGGTTAGCGCCTGTTTGGTGCTCGATTGTAAGACTTGAATTAGAGCCACAATCTGGTAACCCGAGTTTGGAACACTGGGTTGGTTCCAGCGTGCTAGAGTAGCGTGAATGTGTTATGCAACGACATGAGGCTGTGTTGGGTGGCCAGCTCCTGTGTAGCATCTGTCTCGACCAGACTTACTAGCCTCCTGCTCAACCACCAGCCGCAGGGCCAACACGGAGCAACAAGCAGGTAGAGCTCTGATCGCCTGAAGGAACCGGAGATCCCTACTGGTCTTACAATAGGCTACGGCGTAGTGCCGACAGAGATGAAGATCATCCTGTAAGCGCTAACATGCTAGACTCTCCTTCACCGCCAAACCCTCCTGTTCTCCCAACCGATTAGCTTCGATCGCAAACCATGACGGTGCCTGATCGGACTTAGAGCGGTGTCTTGGGCAGGCACAGAATAGGCCCTTGATGGACGCTTCCGTATCCTTAGCTTATCAAGCACCAGTGTTACAAACCCACAAAAGCATGCCTCAAGCCAATACAAGGCGTCTCAACTCCCACCTTCATTCTACAACCTCTGAACCTCATCGAGGATTCACGACTCTCGGATATATACTATGGCATCAGGCATAAGCAGCGAAGGTGGGGAAGGTCTGCAAGGGTGTTTAGCTGTATTTTTCGGATAAATCTATCTCAGCTTTGTCATACTTTACGTACAAATCTCAGTGCTCTCTGACTGCCACCAGCGTCAACCACTGCCTGGCACTGGTCTCTCAGTGTTGATCACGCTTCTGAAGTCCTTAGCGGTTAAACCATCCCGCGCCTCCTGCATGATACCCCCAAGTCTCTTGGGGGTATACTGCCTCCTGCTAAATCTGGGTAGTGTAGCTTAATATGATCCTTCATCTTATCCTAAATAGTCTTGATTAGATTAAGATATAGTGAGAATGAGGTCAGAAGATGAGTGTGACACCTCTTTCTTGGAGCTTGTTGAGGGTGGCCTGGGGCAGAATCCCGCATAATCAAATCAAAGGTCAGGAATTATGCAAAGCCAGCCGTAAACAAGTAGAACGATCCTTCCGCAGTACCTCACCCCGTCACCAGTCCTCCACTCCTCCTCCCAAAAGAGCAAATAACCTCTTGCAGTCCCAGAAAAGGCCGCCTCAAAACATCCACCCACGCCTTCTTAGCAGCTCGTCAACAACACACGTGGGTGTAAGCTCTTCTTCAGCTCTGCGTGTTACCCACGTTCTGTGATGCATTCCCCTAGTAACCCACGTCTCATCGCTCCACAATATCCTCCACTATTGCAACGGCTCCTCCTAGTTACCATGCTCACGAACCCACGCAAGACGTAACTCCATATGAAACTAGGTAAGAAGGGACTTGGCACGTGCAATTCAGCGTGTGTATCCTCTCTTCTCGAGAGCCCGGAATATTACATCCTGTGTTACACTCCAGCGGCAAGAGAGCCAGCGGCAAGAGAGCCAGTGGCAAGAGCTAGACAGCTCATCTGACGGCTTTGTTTCGACGATTGGACAAAAGAGCCGTAAGCTCATCTACTTGGGCATCTGGGAGGGTTTTTGGGCGACTGCATCGCCGTTTGGTGGGACCTGTTTCGCTGGCAATTGCGTAGCTGACTTGTCTCTGGTATCGTGAGAAGGTCGGTAATGGAACTGTGGAACTGTGGGTGTGGCCGGTGAGGGCTAGTGTCTGCACCTGGAGACGCTCATCTCGGCGTTGATGGCGGCGTTGACGGCTGAGGCCGTGTCTGCTTTGGCCGATTTGTGCGCTGATTTCGCCTGGATGTGTTGAAAATCGGTGGATTTCTGTGTTGGATATTAGATAAACTGGGACTGTTTACTTTTAATCACTGGTTTTTAATAGTTAGGGCGTTTTGCTAGTAAATAAGGTTTAGAGTTCCTGTTAGTGTTAAAAAAGGGGATAGTGCACTAGACCGCTAATTTGTCTTATACAAATAAGCCTGTATTAAATACAGGGCCTTTTAACTTCTGTATTTAACACAGGACTTTCTGTATTCGCACACGTGACCTATCTTAGCAAATTTGTAAAAGTAAACAGCCCTATCTACTAATTTACAGCTGCTAAGTACATGCTACTGCAACTCCCTGTCTAATTTTAACGCCGCGTAACGCTACCCAACACAGAAATCAGCGCATAAATCGGCGAAAGTAAACAGGGCCTAAGTTAATGCGGGTTGAAGACATTGTGTTGATGACACGTGGATGCAGTAGAAGACAAGTCAGCACTGTAATATATACAAAATCAGGTACGATTCGGTGTAATTCTGTTACTAGAGCCATTCCGCGTCATCCGACAAGCACCCTGGCTGTGCCGGATCCACCTACACTACCTATGCCTTATACCATCGTAGGCGGAGTCAAGGCCCGTTTGAAGCCGTCAAGTCTCTCGGAACCCAACGTCTCGTCCTCACGGACGACTTACTGGCCCGACCGCTTCAAGATGGAACGGACTGCTCTTTGCCATGTCTACGCGAGTTTGCAACAGAAAGAGCAGCAAAGCCTACTTAAATGTGAGGGTCGGCGAAAACGCGGTTGAGAGGTCTATTACATGATGGATGAAGACAACAAGCTCGGATTCCTGCCAGGAGAGACCCAGTGCCGAGCGTGACGACTTTCGGAAGGTCCAAGATCTAGCAGGTAGTACTGAGATGTGGGACAAACAGTGAATCGGTCGATTGGTCTGGTCAGATTCGGCATCCCGATTTTCTTGACGCTCTGGGCTCAGAGAATCTTCTAGGCATCGGCGCCTCAGCCTTGTGATGTGACACCGTGTTTAGTTCAGAGGCGGACGCACCGCGAGGCAGAAATGCCGACAACATATGCAAGCTGAGCTCTCGGTAGACGAGTCACAGGCTTCTGAGAGCACTGCCCACACACCTGCGCCATGCAGATACCAAGTGTCTCTCGATATCGATTGGAGTGACTCTGCAGTTAGCCTGACAGAATCTTATAAAACCTCCGGGGTAACAATATGAGGGCGCGACCCCGAAGCTCGAGGTCGTTTTCAAATCCGTCATGTGTTGATGCCAGTCGAAAACGGCTGAACATTCTTTGGGAAAAACAGCACTGAAACAAAACACCAAACGTACGAACGATGTCTTCCAAACGCAAACTACTCGGTCGCTTCAATCTCCGGTCCAAGTACCAGTCCCCTGCACCGACGTCGCCGTCCATCTCAAATCCTCAACTCATCGCTGCTGCAAGAACAAACAACACCGCTTTCGGCAGAGCGCTTTATACATTCCCGGGCCAGCTCTCAGATGGAAAGCGCCACGATTTTGCCAACACGAACTCAGGTGTCCCCATCGAGAATCAGCCAAGAGCACAACCATGAAAGAAAGCTTCGCTGCGGCTGGAACCGACGTGAAACAAACCGTTGAAAAAAACAAAACAGCCTTGGAGGTCAACGCTGGAGCTAAGAACCAAGCCATGGCCGCACTCTTGTTAGGCGCCGTGAAACAAACCGTTGAAAAAAACGAAACAGCCTTGGAGGTCAACGCTGGAGCCAAGAACCAAGCTATGGCCGCACTCTTATTAGGCGCCTGTTGCCACAGGCATGGAGACGAGCCGCAGCTTTATGCCAACTCTTTGCGAGGCGAACAGAATGGGCAAAGACGAAGTTGCAAATCTGCTTTTTTTTTTTTTTTAGAGGAGTCAGATATATTAAATTGCGTTACGCAGCTGAAAACGGCATGAAAGATGTCGTCAGGTCCTGTCTTCGATGCAGTGTTAGTCCTGAAGAGAATGATCCCTATCGCAGCAGCAGTCCCCTGTATTCTGCTACTCTATGGGAGAGGATTGGGACTGCCAAACTGCTTTTGGGTTTTGTTTTGTCGCCTACCTAGGGGTGATGGACAGAGGTCTATTGTACCGTGGGTAGTTTTCAAGACGGGTTCTGCTGTGATATCAGAATAGTGTAAACACTGCTCTCTCGATAATGATCTATGTATCTACTCACATCTCCGTCTGGTCTCTGTATCTAAACCTACTCCCTACACTATCAACAGCCTTACTACTACTACTACCTACCCATCTACACACAGCACGTAGAAGAATCTACAGTAACCGCAATACGGTTTACAAAATAAGCTACTACGTACTATATTCTCTATTGTAAAACTACCACATCCCACCAAGACCTCAAACGATCCCTCGTTACTCCCCATCCAACACCACAACTCGTTGATCTCACAGGGCCTCTGCCGTATCCAGCGTATTCAGCACTAGACGTAAACCGGCCAAACGCCACGTTCGCAACCCGGTATCGAGAATCAGCATACAGTCCAACACGCTCAAACCCGCCGAGTTCTTCAGTCCTGCGCTATCGATAAGCCGCCGGGTCTCTCATCTCGCAAGCTGACTGTATCTACCAAGGACGGTGAAGGACGGGGGGATGATGGTATTTGCATACATGTAGAAGGGATTTGTATGGCTTGAATCAGTGGCGGATAAACCTAGCGGCAGGATCTGGTTAGAGGAGAGCTCTAAAAGAGACTAGTGGGGCGATGATTGTGCGTGATTGCGGGTGTCTTGTGTAAAGTCTATACGAGCCTGATGATTTGCTCTTCGGCTTGCGCGTGTCTCTTGGGAAGTTCGCGATCGAAAGACGCGTGCAGTTTGTCAATGGAACCTTTGCTTGTGAAGAAGCCGATGTGTTCGAACGCGTTCATCTGGGTGGCTGAGGGCACCATAACTAATCCGAGAAAGGGTTTTTTTGGTTGGGGTTCCCAGCTCGTTTCCTTCGGACCGTTTGTTCAGCACCAGCAAATGAACTTCGAGTCTGCCTTCGGTAGCATCCACAGGGGAAAAATGGTCAAGGTAGACTACGTTGTTCAGGTCATACACTTTGCCCTGCGTCTTCTTGTCACCGAATGCCATCCAGCGTTCCTCCCGGTCAATAGAATGGAGCAGTGGCGTTACAAGCCTACATCTACGCCTGGCGAAGCCATCCACAAGCGCCCTGGACGGTTTGGCGTTCACAGTGAGCTCAATCAGCTGAGCGTCCTCATCATGTGGAGCCTTCCAAAAGTCTGTAGGTATGAAGAGAGGATTATCACAGTTGATCCAGCTCCAAGAAGGCGCCATACACGGTTCTCGCCCAACGAGATTGCCTCCGAAACGATGCCAGCACAAGTGCTCTACAAACTGAGATCGCTAGAGACCTGCAAAGAGTTTGTCCTGAAGTGCATTTGAAACACGCTGCGCGATTCCTGACAAGGCGACTAGCTTCCGTTTTTATACGTCAACTGACAAGCTGCATACGCGGAAAGGAGAGTGTTCTACGCAGTGTACAGAGTATCGCGTTGTTCTTCCATTTGGTTGGTTGAACCGTGAGAATCCAGTGCTCGTTTGAGGCTTCCGTTTGCAAAAGCCTCCAGGCAGTCCCAGTAGACCAAGTCGCGAGTATAGTGTGCAGAAAGACCTGTTGACCATAATGTGAGGATGAAAGTGAGAACAACAAGCGAAGGCGATGTGTGGAAAAGAATCAAAGACGAGATGAGCAAGCGTGAAGTGTACGGTCAACGAGTGGACTGAAGTGGCGACGTTGGACCAGGCTGAGCGTAGGCTGCATCAGGCAGGGACTCATCAAGCCTATCAGCAGGGAGTAAGGATACGTCATCTTTGAGCTCGATCTGGAGCGGTCGTACTCGACGGTCAGATGGGTTATTTTCTGATAATCAAGACTTGAGGCTGTGAGCATGCAATTGCAATTTGTTTGTGGTTGTGGTCGTGAGAAGTGGAGTGGAAGGTCGAAGATGGATAGGGACAGAAGGTGGCCTGTGCGACTTGCTGGAGTGACATCAAGTGCGCGACCTCATCATCGCTGCGTGCAGTTGAACAACCACCCACAATGCGGCCACACACTCCAGCGCGGGCCATGCGCTCGATACAGCCGATACAGCGTTGTGTGCGTCTATCTGCACAACTCAGAAGAGCAACATTACCTCGAAGAATACAAACCACCCGCGCCTTCACCACGACACCAACACAACGCCACAACCCCTCCGCCTCGACCGTCGACCCAACCGAAGTCTCGCACTTCAACGCCCTCGCCTCGTCGTGGTGGGACCCCCACGGCTCGTCGCGGCTGCTGCACCTCATGAACCCGCTGCGCCACGACTTCATCGCCTCGTGCCGCTTCAACGACCCTGTGATGCCCTCGCAGAAGCTAAAGTACCTCGACATTGGATGCGGCGGCGGCATCTTCGCCGAGTCTGCCGCGCGCCTGCCAGACACACACAGCGTGACCGCCATCGACCCCACACCAGGCGTGCTGAAAATCGCCGAGGGCCACAAGAGGCGCGATCCGCTGCTGATGGAGCCCGGGCGGCTGACGTACCTCAACACATCGATTGAAGAGCTGCCCTTGCCGAAAACACCCGCCGAAGCCTACGATATCGTGTCGCTGTTCGAAGTCCTCGAGCACGTCAACGCGCCTGGGCCGTTCATCTCCAACCTCCTCCCGCACGTCAAGCCGGGCGGCTGGCTCGTCATGAGCACGATTGCGCGCACGTGGACTAGCTGGCTGGTGACGAACGTCCTGGCCGAGGATGTGCTGGGGATTGTGCCCAAGGGGACGCACGAGTGGGGCAAGTACGTCAATGAAGACGAGCTGCGCGGGTATTTTGCCAAGGAGCCTGGGTGGGATGGCGCGAGCGTGCGCAGTCTGGGTGTCATGTACGTGCCAGGCTTTGGGTGGAAGGAGGTCAAGGGCGGTGAGGACTGGGGGAATTACTTTTTCGCTGTGAAGCGCCTCGAGCAGTGATGGTGATGGTGTTGGTGAAGAGCAAGCACGTACATGATACCCTAGAAATGTACAATATGTATACAAATACGATCAACCACCAAGCCTCTCCTCTCTCTCTCTCTCTCTCTCTCTCTCTCTTTCTCTTTCTCTTTCTCTTTCTCTTTCTCTTTCTCTTTCTCTTTCTCTTTCTCTTTCTCTTTCTCTTTCTCTTTCACGTTCATCTCTGTCTCTTTATCTTTCACGTTCACATCTCTCTCTTTCTCTCTCACGTTCATCTCTCTCCCTCTTTCCCTTTCAACATTCACCTCCTCTCTCTTTCCCTTTCAACACTCACCTCCTCTCTCTTTCCCTTCCAACACTCACCTCCTCTCTCTTTCCCTTCCAACACTCACCTCCTCTCTCTTTCCCTTCCAACACTCACCTCCTCTCCTCAAACGGCACCGGCATGTTCGCCCGCCCCCTGCTCTCCTGGCCCTCGGTGTAAACGACATCATGCCCGCCTGCCATCTTCCACGCGCGCAGGTAGTCCTCGCCGGTGAAGCGCTTGGGGTACACCTCAGCCTGTCCAGCATCGGTGGTGCGTGTCTTCTGGATGGTCTGCGCGACAAAGGGCGTCAACTGTGATTGGCATTAGACGTTGTCTTTCCTGCCAATAACGCCGTGCAAGCAGGAAGGCGTAGTGGCGAAGGGCAAGGGTGATGCCATACCTCTGCATTCTTCGTCCCGTGCACGGGAAACACATACGTCCGGATCTTGTTCCAGTCCGGCGTGAAGTTGCCGTACCGGTTGATGGTGCCCATGGAGCCCACGCGGTTGCCCTTGTAGTACTCGCGCCCGGCCTGCTTGGTGGAGAGCGGGAGGCGGCGAATCGTGCCCTGGAGGGCGGGGGTGGGTTTGAACATGGCGGTAGCTGAGGCGCGCCTGGCGCAAGGAGGCAGACGGACAAGAGGCTTGCTGGAGAGCGAGGGTGGGAGGCGCAAATGCAGTCACGGCCGGCTCGACGATGTTGCGCTCGCTCGTGGCTGCAGTGCGGACCTCCGAACGCACGGGGCGGCCAAAAAAAGTGCGTGCCAAGATTTCGCCCATCCAACTCGCACCCACACTTACACGCCCTTCCCCTACAACCGTCGTGTGGCTCCATACCCGCAACATGCCTCCCCGTGTAGCGCGCAGTTCGCTCCAGAGCGCCGCGCCGCCCAAGCAAAAAGGTCGTGCGCCCGGCGAGCGAAACAGCAAGAAAGCCAGCAAGCGCGCGCTCAACGCCTTCGCCATCGCGCAGTACGATCACCCGGAGAAGACGAAAATCCGCAAGAACCGCCTCGGCGAGCTGGACCCCAGTTTCCACAAGAAGCGCGCGCGCGACGACGACGACGACGACGACGAGGACGAGGACGAGGATGACGAGGAGGGCGGGAGCAGGAAGAAGGTGAAGAGACGCGGGGGAGATGACAGCTATGACGAGGGGAGCGATAGCGAGGGGAATACGTGGACCATGGGCCATGTGAACGATGACGACGACGAGGATATCGACTCGGACGAGGCGTTTGGCGAGAGCGATGAGGAGCGCTTTGAGGGGTACAGCTTCCGCGGGAGCAGCAAGAACGGCAAGAACCTCAAGGTCAAGAAGAAGGGCAAGATTGTCAACGAGGGGGAGAGCGATGTCGATATGGACGAGAGTGAGGAGGAAGAAGAGGAGGCGGACGACTTTGGAGAGGAGGGCATCGATCTGGCCACCGCCCTCGACCAGTATGAAGAAGATGAGCGCGAGGAGAAGAAGGACAAGGCGCGGAAAAAGAAGAACAAGGCCGATTTTGGGAGCGATAGTGAAGAGCCGAGCGAGGGGGAGGATGTGGCAAACCACGGCGCGACTGATCTGTCCAGCGACGACGAAGATGACGAGGAAGACCGCCAGGCACAGTTAAACGATCTCATCTCGTCGCTCGCTGCAGGAGACGAGGGCAAGTCCAAGGGCAAGCGCGTCGAAGTCCACGAGTCTGCGGCACCAGACGAGTTTGGCGTGTCTCGAAAGGTCGACCTACTCAGCTTCAAGCCCAAGACCGCCGACGAGGAGAAGAAGCGCGCACTCAAGCTGCTGCGGGACGACAAGACAACAAAGCGCAACGACATTGCGCGAAAGCTCGACGCACCTCTGCCAAAGCGACAGCAGGACAAGCTCGATCGCGCGGCCGCCAACGCCAAAGCCAACGAGACCCTCGACCGCTGGACCGACACCATCAAGCAGAACCGCCGCGCTGAGCACCTGTCCTTCCCGCTGCAGCACAAAGACGCCGGCAAGGCCATGGGTGAAGACCGCCTCCTACCCACCACCACCTCCGCGCCCGCCAATGACCTCGAGAGCACGATCCAGTCCATCCTCCAGCAGAGCGGCCTTTCCAACGGCAAGGACGACGAAGAGCAGATCCAGAAGTGGGAAGTCCTCCAGACCAACAAGATGCCCATTGAAGAAGTCGAAAGGCGCCGGGCCCAGCTGCGCTTGGAGCGCGAGCTCCTCTTCCGCGAAGAGGTGCGCGCCAAGCGCATCAAGAAGATCAAGAGCAAGGCCTACCGCCGCGTCCACCGCAAAGAGCGCGAGAGGCTACTCGAGAAGGAGCGCGACCAGCTCAAGGCGGACGGTGTTGACCTCTCTGAGGAAGAGCGCGAGCACAACGATCGCCGCAGGGCGGAGGAGCGCATGGGCGCCAAGCACCGCGAGGGCAAATGGGCCAAGGGCATCAAGGCTACGGGTCGCGCCGTCTGGGACCAGGACGCGCTCGCTGGTGTCACCGAGATGGCGAAACGCAATGAGGAGCTCAGACGCCGAATCGAAGGCAAGCAGGTTCGCGACTCGGACGATGAGGGGTCTGATGTGCCGAGTGACGGTAACGAGAGCGAGGAGGAGAGCGAGGCCGACGACGACGAGCTTCTGCAGCGCCAACTCGGACAGCTGGAGAACCCGTTCTCCGAGAAGGGCTCGAAGCTGGGGCAAATGGCCTTCATGCAGAAGGCTGAGGCGGCGAAGCGCTCAGAGAACAACCAGGCGATTGAGAGCATGCGTCGCGAGCTGGCGGGCGAGGACAGTCAGGACGAGGTCGAAGACAATGCCACCCGTGTTGGGCGGCGCAAGTACAGGCCTGGAAAGGTCGTCACACCGGCTGTGCAGGTCAAGGGCAGCGAGTTCGAGGAGCATGTTGGCTCTGATGAGGAGGCGGACGGGACTACCCCGAACGGGCTCTCCAACGGTGCCCGCAAGGCCGAGAAGCCCAAGAATCCCTTCTCGACGGGCCAGTCGAACGGCACACGCAAGGCGCAGAAGAGTGCGAGTGTTGATGCTGATGTCGATGCACCGAACCCCTTCCTTGCCAAAGCAGCCAAAGCGAAGAAAGGCAAAAAAAACGACGCGGCCGCCGAAAACGACCTCCTCCCTTTTACCGACTTTGCAGATGAAGACGAGCCGGAATCTACATCCAAGCCTTCTGCTGAAGAGAGTGTTGACGACTTCCTCCAACAGCGCATCACCGCCACAGACGACGACGGCTGGGCCACCGTGCTCGGCGACCAAGACTCGGACCACGACGCCCAAGCCGACTCAGACGAAGGGGACGACCTCGACCTCACAAACCTCACCCGCAACCACCTCCTCACCGCCAAGGGTTTCGCCGGCGACAACGTAGCCGCCGACTTCCGCCTCGAAAAAGACACCACAACAAAAGACGAAGCCGCCAAAGAAACCACCACCGTCCTTCCCGGCTGGGGCTCGTGGGCCGGCGACGGCATGACGAAAGCCGAAAAGCGGCGCAACCGGGGCTGGAAGACCACGACGCAAACCCCTGGCATCGACGCCTCGAAGCGCAAAGACCGCAACCTCGAGCGCGTCATCATCAACGAGAAGACGGTCAAGCCGAACAAAAAGTACCTGGCTAGCAGCTTGCCGTTCCCGTTTGAGAGCAAGGAACAGTATGAACGCAGCCTCAGACAGCCGAAGGGACGCGAGTGGACCACCAAGAAGAGTCATCAGGATGCGGTACTCCCGAGGGTGTTGATTAAGGGGGGTGTTATTGGGGCGATGCGGAAGCCGCTGGTTTAGACTTTACGTTACGTGGTATGTGGATGTGGATGTGGATGTGGATGTGGATGTGGATGTGGGAGAGGGTGCATAGACGGCGTTTGGCGTTGCGAAGAAAAGTAAGGTCTGGTTTGTTGGGTGTCAGGGCGTAGGTGCTCGAATGAAGACTTTCGCTATCGTTGAATCGCGCGTTGTGAACCACACCTCTCTTATTTCCCCAAGACGTTGAGCCGCACAGAATCGTCGAATCGTATGTTGAGATGAAGAGTAGCGTTAGTTCCTTTGTGACGCTCTGCACCTGCTTCATACAAGAGATTGCACGTCTGCACCTTCCAAAACTACCGAGACGACGTCTTGACGCATATTGTCGAGGTGGATCGACATCTCAGCGATACTCACACCGCCACCTATCTTCATCCTACCTATAACTGGTGTACAAGTCCTGATCCTGTTGAAATCTCCTGCCTAGTTCTCGACATTTTCCTACTGCACACAAGACTGAGGAGTGGATTTGTTTATGGGTAACATAGGCTCGAAACAAGAGACAGTCACCGCAATCACCTCCAGCACATCCACTCAAGCGGACCGACTCGCACCCAGAACTGAAGAAGCTCACCCGTCCATGGGCCGTAAAATCTCCAGGAAACAGTCTATAACCGCAATCGCCTTCGACACGACTGAGAAAAGACCGCGCACATGGAGCGAGCGCCGCAAAAACATACTCTCCTCGCTCGGCTACGGAGTCGCTGCAACTGCGAGCAGCGATGAAGTGCCGCCTGACAATATCTTCGTACCAGTGCAGGCCGATGCCATCTTACCGCAAGTCCCGATCAGCAATCACCATCCTGTGCCAAGGAAAGGTATTGAGGACGACGACCTGCGCACTCTGCATACCAATAAGTTCTACGCCAATGCCTTTCTCGGCGGGCAGAACCAGCCGATCTGGACACATCCTTACGCGCTGTGGTGGGGCAAGGGCACGCAGGAGTCAGGCATGCTGCAGACATGGGGCATGAATATTGGGCATGTTGAGGATGTCGATTTGCAGTATGGGCCGGGAGAGCCCCCGAGGGTAGGACACCATTGAGTAGTTTTGCAGAGAGCTGACACCCTGTCCAGATTCTTAACAATCCTCGCAAGCAGTCACTCATCCTCTCCGCGACTGAACTCGACGCGCAGACTACCTTGACCACCGACACACACCTGCCCTTCTCAGTCAACATTAACCTGAATGCACACTCCAAGATCCAGGAGCCAAAGATCACGTTTCCTGTCGTGCAAGGGATGAGCTTTGTCACTGCTGGCTACAGGAACGCGACGCCCACGATACAGACCGGCGGACGAGGCTTCATCGAGTTCAGAAGATCTACCATGATCGGTAGAACGGCAAAGTACCGATTGAAGGACTTTGATGGTAGGGACTGGCTCGCTTATGTCAGTCCAGTGCCAGGTTTCGCGTACGAAGTTGGTAGTTTCGTCAAGATCGACACGAACACGGTGCTCGGTCCATCAGCCTTCCAAGGAACCATCCAGGTGGCGAAGAATCCAATGGGGGCTAGAGGAGAAGCCATCTATGACAAGGCTGCTGGTGCTTTTGTCTGCGAAGCGAAGCTCACTGCAGTCGTTGACGAGATGAGAGCCATGTATTCGTTCAGTTACACAAAAGTCGGGACTGCGCCTTTGCTCATGTTTGCTCTGCCACATCACATCCAGTCTCTCGATCCGGAGCTCAGGGGGCAAGTCACCGTACTACAGCTGCGCACCTCGACAAAAGGCAAGGCTACGGCTGTTTGGGCTGAGAACTTGACCTTCATCGAAACGAACCTCCCTATCACGATGTCTTTCGGCCCCTGGAGCCCTACCATGAGCGCAAACGCGAAGCTGCGCTATCCTCGCGACGTTCTCGCCTTCATTGGCTCGGTCGCAGAGCGCGATCTACGGCGCGCCATGACTGAATCTATACCACCAGACTCGTACTATTATGCTGGCAAGGCGCTCGCCAGGTTTGCGGTCATTGTGTGGGTCATCAAAGACGTGCTTGGCAATAATGCAGTTGCCGCTGCCGGCCTAGTAAAGCTCAAGCAGGAGATGGCGAAGTATGTGGAGAATCAACAGCGGTATCCTCTCTACTACGATAACAGCTGGAAGGGACTCGTATCTTATGCTGGCTTCAGTGATCTGGGTGCTGACTTTGGAAACACGTACTATAATGACCACCACATCCACTTCAGTTACTTTGTGTTTACTGCGGCAATTATCGCATATCTAGAGCCGGTTTGGCTCATGCAAGGTGACAACAAAGCGTGGACGAACATGCTTGTGAAAGACTTCGCCGAGAGCGACTACAACGGCCGAGACTACCCGTTCTCACGCAGCTTTGACTGGTAGCACGGCCACAGCTGGGCAAAAGGGTTATTCGAGAGCGCACACGGGAAGGATCAAGAGAGTACGAGTGAAGACGGCTTCGCAAGCTACGCGATGAAGATGTGGGGAAAGGTGACTGGGGATGTAAACATGGAAAAACGAGGTACACGGCTCGTCCACTCCTCACCAGTTCCAGCACTGACAGTCCTCCAGGCAATCTCATGCTCGCAATCCAAGTGCGCTCTTTCAACACCTACTTCTACCTCCTCTCCACCTCCATCCAGCCCCCTCGCTTCACCCCCAACAAAATAACGGGCGTCCTGTTCGAAGACAAGATCGACAACACTACCTACTTCGGCGACTCCGCCGCCCTCATCCATGGCATCCACATGGTACCTCTCAACCCCTCGAGCGCATTTCTCCGCCCCCGCGGCTTTGTCAGGGAGGAGTGGGACGCGCTGCTCTCGCGCGGCAGGACGCTGGAGGACAGCGTCGGGGGCGGGTGGCAGGGCGTGCTGCACGCCAATCTTGCGCTCGTGGATCCGAGAGCTAGTTTTAGGTTCTTTCGTGATGGAGTGGGCGGGTTTTGGGATGAGAGGTGGATCGACGGTGGGGCGTCGAGGACTTGGTACTTGGTTTGGGCGGCCGGGTTGGTGGAATTTAGTAGGAGTCGGTAGGGGGTGAGGGGAAGGATAAGAGGTATCCTTGGTGCCTGCGGCAATGGATTTGGAGACCTATGACACATATTTCTGCATGCTCAAACGTCTTTCCTTGCAAGTACGACTAGCTATCTTCACTCCATTACCTCGACCTTCACCACCAATCCAGTGGCCACTGCTTCATCGAAAAAGTAAGAAAACGTTAAGGGTAGTGGGATTCCACCGGCGGCGAAGCTCCCACCTATCCTACACCCCCTATGTCCTTTCACAATGTCAAACTAGCCCTCTTTCCCCGCTGATTTGGCCAAGCCCGTTCCCTGGGCCGTGGTTTCGCTAGATAGTAGATAGTGACAGTGATGATCTCGTTAATCCATTCATGCGCATCACTAATTAGACGACGAGGCATTTGGCTACCTTGAGAGAGTCATGATTACTCCCGCCCTTCCATGGTCTTGCACATCTCTCAGCGGCGTCCGAAGACCGTAGACACTGTCCGCGCCAGAGATTGTGCTGAAGCCACATATACATGGTGGACAAGCAGGATAGCGTAGGGCATGAAAATAGCCAACGCAAGAAATTTCGTTTCATGGACCTAGATTTTTGCCTACAGCACTGCACTTCGCAGACGATCCAATCCCGCCTCAGAGATACACAGAAGTTCGTTTCCTGGCTAGACAGCTAAGTGGTAGTGCGATGTCTGCAGCGAATAGCGTTATCGGTACGGTTTATACATCAGCCTGTTCGATGGAGTGTCGGGCATCGGCCTGTGCTGTAGGCGTGCTGTCTTTACCGCGACGAGAAGCATGATATGCTTGGGAGCGTGGTAAAAGCAGTTGGGTTTTCCTGTGGGGTTGCGGCTGGTTTGGTGGCGGAAGGAGGGTCGTGGTCGCTGAATCAAATCAAGCGCAAGGAAGCGCCTCCGTCGGTGGAGGATTCGCCGTGCTGTTGCGTGTTCGAGGAACACACTGGCGTTTTTCAGCGCAGATAAGTCAATAATGGCAGGGCCGGGGGGTCCAAGAGCTTGTGGTCTGAGAGTTGATGGCTCGCTGCGTGGGCGTGCTGGGGCGCTTGTTTGGTTGCGTGGAGGTGGTGGTGGAGCGTGGTAGGCATAGCGGTCCTTGGAAATTTTACCACGGGCTCTTTTTTTAGTAACGCTTTACACAGCCTCGTACCTGTGTTGATAGGAACTAGGCATCGTATCGTCTGTATTTGCCTCCTTGCGCTTCAAGCTATTGGTAATGCTGGTGGTAATTGATAGGTTGATAATGAAGAGTTAGTGGAGCTTACTCAGGCTTATAAATTAATCTTTGTGTATTGAATTCCCGCTGATGGACGAGCATCAGGATTGTCATTGCAGTCAGTTCCAGTGGTGGCAGGTAGCGCGTTGTAAGACTTCTGGGGGCTAACACATAAGCACTCGTGGGTAAAAGGAAGATGATTGAGTTGCAATGTTTTTTATATATAAATTTTGCGGTGGCAGCGATAATGAGGTGTGAGATGGAAATGAAAGGAAAGAAGGAGAGCGTCGGGGGATGGTGGGTCAATTGAGGTGGGCAGTAAGGTTTCTTTCTTGTGAATAAAGAATCTGTCGGTTGGTGCCTGTTCTTGCCATCTGATAATGTTGTCAGGTTAGTGGTTATTTTTGTCATTGTTCTTTTTATAGTTCTTACGTGGAACGGAACAAAGCAGAGATGTAGCACGTTCATGAAGGATGGCGTCAAAGGATCGATGACTTCAAACTTTATACTGAGCGCCTGTCCTCGAGACAGTTTAGAGAGCAAAAAACCCACCGACGCGACACCCAGCACTCAAACATACTATCCCAATGACGCGCAAAACAGCATCGACTGGAAAAAAAGTAAAACGCATTCCTGGACCATCCACTGACGATGGTGAACCTAGGGATCCTACGAAACCCACCAATTGGAAAGGCGTGGAGCCTCAGTCTGAGGAAGAGATGGAAGACTGGATGCAGCGCGAGCGAATTCTAATCTTGGATTTTCTCTGTCGGTGCGAAGGACAAGCTTTGGATGAGGCAACCAAAACTGAGAAGGAACGGTACGAGAGCAAACTCGAAGCTGAGTGGGCGAAGTGGGAACCCGAAGCCGATATCCAGGATGGAGAAATTCGCGACTCTGGACGCAAAAAAGAGATGCTGAAAGGAATGGGGTCTATTTCCTCCGGATCCTACATAGCTAAAACATCAAATAAGGATGATCGGCACTATAGGCAGGCTCAGGGCTTGTGGGAAGGTATGATACACCGAGCCTTGATATGCACAATTGCTAATCGATACCTGTAGACTTCTTGTATTTCCAAAATGCATGGAATAGAATGCGCACAAACAACGATAGAGGCGAGAAGGAATCGTCTACTGAGTCCGAACTCGGTCCGGAGAAGACAAAACGAAAGAAGCCTTCACGCGCTGATCTCTATCTCTGGCAGGACAACATGATACGGCTGTACAACAAGTGGGGCATTGGAGATCTTAACAAACTGCCCAAAGGTGGCATCGGACCGGATCAGTTGCATTTGTATCCCGACAACATCAGACATACTGCGAGAAACGGACGATTGAGTCACCTGAAAACACGCTACCCAACCAGTGCGCTGCGTCTAGATCCTGATGCGATCATGAGGAAACGTGCGGAGGTTGAGCGAACGAGGAAAGCGAAAGGGAGAGCTCAGAGAGACATGGTGGATGCAAAGAAGTATGCGGTTGTTGAAAAACTACCGGAAGGTCACCAGCCTTATCATGCAATCACCGAACGTACCAGTCCATGGCAATACAAAGATCGCCGCATTCACACCTCATGGGAGAGCTCGACTTGGGGACCAGCGATTACAAATAAGGAGATCGTTCTCGGAGAGCGGCGTGAGTGTCACCTACCACGCTATGAGACACTCATCATACCTCGTACAGTCTTTGAGCAGGGATTACTTTACGACAAGATCAATAATCGGAGACGGGTTGGTGCTGATGGAAAATGGCTGCGAGGAAAAGTCACACACATGATCTTCGACAGATATTACAAACTCGACGAGCATGAGCAGCGCATTCCACTTCCGGGTCCGCACTATGTGTATTGTAAACCACACTTCACTCCTGCTGGTCCTGTGGCTCAAGTTCATAGCAGTGACGGAGCATATACTGCACGAAGACAAGCGCATCCTAAGTTTGCGCTTGTGAAACACAAAGACGATGCTCTGTCGGATGCCGAAGAGGAAGAGTATGAAGACGACCATGTGTTGCTGCCGGATGTGCCTGGGGATTCTGACGGGACGCCTGATTCGCCTGACAAACCAGAGGATGAAGATTCGGAGGATGATGGTGATGTGTTTGCAAGGACCTATAGAGAGGGTTCAGGCCTCCCGTACCGCCCATTGCGGCCCATTGATGAATTGAAATCAGGGGGATCCGACTCAGGTGATCCGCCAGATGGCGGAGATGGTCCACCAGGAGGGGATCCGCCACCTGGATCTGGTGGTGACGATGACATAGATAGCAGTGAAGATGACGACGACAATGGAGGTGTCACGAAGATCAAGAAACGCACATTCGGTATCGAGGGCGAAAAGTTTACAGACGATGCCAAGGGCAAGTATCGTTTGGTCAAATGTACCAAAAGGTACCGGTGTGGCTTTGAATTCACGCAAAGCGACCGTGTACCAGCCCTCAACCCAGGTGCCAAGAAGTTGTACAACGACAAGGGAGACAGGTTCACTGAGGTGTACCCAAAAAATGCACCAATTCCTGTCAGACGAAAGGCAGAATACAAGGGCGTCAAGTGGAAAATGGGTAAAGATGGTTTCTTTCGCAAGAAAGATCTGAAATGGCGTCCTGTTCTGATCTTGCGCAAATTCAACAAAGACGATGGAGCATACGTGGGTGCTAGCGATCCCTTCGGGCAATTTCCTGAACTCATCAACGGAAATCTTCCAGAAAACCTCGTACGCGCTTACAACAAAAGCATTCTCCAGTACATCAACCGTAACGACCACGAGGTAGGACGTCCAATCATTCAGCCGCGCTGGATAGACGAAGAAATCAGAGAAGCCGTACGCTTCCTTAACGACCTTGTTCGTCAGCACGGTCTCATTCAACTCTTTGATCAGTGGGACGACATCATCCACAAAGCCCAAAAAGCGCTCGATAAGTACCGAATAAAACAGATGAACCAACCCAAGCGCGGACCGGAAAGCGTGCGTACTAAGTTTGCCCGCTCAGAAGGTCTCCAAAAGAAGGTCAAGAAGGCGGGCGATCTGAAACATCGTACAGACAAGATTTCGAGTGCGGAGCTGAAACCGGAAGATCATTTTACTGTCAAGGATTTTGGAGTAGAGGCTACAAAATTCAAGGCGAAGAAACGTACCGCTGGGGGTAAGGCGAAGCGGGAAGCCAAGGCGAAGACTGAGGGGGAATTTGCAAGCGAAAATGAGAATGGCGAGGAGAGTGCCGGTGAAGGGGACGACGATGATGAGCCTGAGGTTGGGAGTCGACCCCCGAAGAAGAAGCGTAAATAGGGGTGTCGTTATGGATAGAGATCTCCTTAAGGTGGATAATTTGTTACTTTTGTTTTTCGTTCTTGTATGATGATTCTGTCGTTAATCGGATAATTGGTTAAGATTATTTGTTGTGATATTTTCGCTTTGTGCATGCCACAAACTCGTAATTTCTTGGAACAACATCAAGACAGAAATTCATGACAACGCTGTCATACAACCGGCTTGTCTGTCAATTCCAATTTTCTGGTACGTGGCTGAGTGTCTGATATATATCTCAATAGCATTGTGCAACAATTTGGTTGTGAATGTGAGAGGATTGACCACAAAGCATTGTGGAATATCTTTTACAATGGACCAGGGCTTTAGCACTTCACTCTTTAAAGATCAGGTATTCTAGTATTTCTCTGGTCCCGAATTGAGAAACATCAAGTATTGACGAAAAGAATTTCTACGCCTGTTTTGACCAGACAAAACTACCTCCTCCGGATTTGATCAACATAACTTACAATAACATGGCAGGCCCCACAAAAAGTGAAAGGGTGACTCGCAAGCGCAGATATCCGACCGCAGAGTCCACAGATAAGGCAACTCGTTACGTGAAACAAGTAAAGACTGGTGCAAAAGCTAAGAGCCCAATTGACCAAAGCACACAACCAGATAAAGCGAAAGCCTTTGATCCAAAAGGAAGTACACCGGAAGAGTGGAAGGATGAAGAAAGGCACTGGATCAAGTGTCACTATCAGCTCCTTCTTTCCGCACTTGACAAAGCCCCATGCAGCGCACCCGAGGTCACCATATCCTGCGCTTACTTCAACGCCTACTTTCAAGGCTATGTATCCGAGCCTACAAAAGACGAAATCTCCCAGTTGCTCTATGCTAAGCGAACATTTGCCGAGTTCAGGGAAGAGATATACCGAAACCACCGTCGCCTGTTTGAGCAGGTTACCGAGAAGTCTCTAGAAAATACTGCGGCTGGTGTCAAAAAAGCTTTCCATCCAATTGTAACGCCCTCGATCTTAGAGACGTATATCAAGATTCAAGGGGAGTTCACGGACGCAGACGCAGACCAGTCCAATCTTCCTCATGACAAAGGCACTTCTGAGCTGGTCGAATTTATTAAGAATGTCGTAACTCAGCAAATCGCATCCTCTGAGCCAACTTGGATCGCAGACGGCCGCGCGAACATCCTCCGTCGCAGACCTCTAAACATGTCAGATCGTGCGGATCACAAGACGGGAGACTACAAAAATACACGCAAGAACAGAGATCGAAATGAGGATCGAGAAGAATGGTACAACGACTACTCAGCTCGAAATACATCAGATGACTACATCGAGATCTCTTACCGTCCGTTAGAAAAGAGCTTGCAAGTTCGAATGGAGTATCGGAACATATACGCTGATGTTGGAAATGCGCTGTTGAATATGGCAATCTTGCGGCCGGACGGGTACGATGGCGACCTCAAGGCGCTTGTTCAGGATAAGACGGACGTGGAATTACCGCTGATGAATGCAGATCAGCGAAAAGAATTTGACGAGCATGTAGAAGCAGTGAAGGCTGGGGATGCATTGAGGAGGCGGTTGTTCGAGGAAGATGAGGATGCTGCTGAATCAATCAGGAAGATGAAGTGGCGGTAAGGTAGTGATCTATTGGGTTTGGAGAGTAGAGGAATCTCAAAAAGAACTGGCAGAGAAAGTGTACTCCATTTCGAAAACCAGTATTACGGGCCTCTGATACAAATCGATTTAAAATGAGACGTCATATCATAGGTTGATTTTGTTGCGGTATCAATTGGGTGTCAATCGGACCGTCTACCCACGGCAGACAGCCCTAGCTTAGTTGGTCTCGGGACAGGTATATATTGCACTCTCCTAGCTAGACAACAATACAGCGCAGTCTTTCTATTATTCCCTACAGCGGCTAGTTACGCCGCCACAGTTATAAGCCTGGAAGCCTTTAGTTAATTGCTGCGTTTACCCGTTTATATACAGCCTGTACAACTGGCTGTTAACACAACTGGATTAATTGTCAACCTGTCAAATAGAGCACGTCCTAAGAGATAGCACAATAAGTGCATATGAGCAGGACCCGCTAGTGACGAAGACGTCAGTCATACTCAGCAAGCCTGATAACTGGGAGAAGTGGTTGTTCGTGAGAAAGGACACAGCAGACAGAGACAACCTGTGGCCGTACGTCAACCCAAGTCTGTCAGTAGACAAGCTGAGGAAGCTACAAGATGAGAAGCCACAGGAGAAGCCTGTGTGGAGGTTTAAGAAAACTCAGGTATCTAAAGAAGAGCAGGACGATATTGACATTGAGGATCTGTCTGCTGAAGAGATATCAGTCTACAACACGTGGGCAAGGAGGTTTAAGCGTAAGGAGGCAAGATGGTTACAGAGAGAGAAGGCCTTAAGAAGCTTCAACTCTGAGATTGCCCGGACAATCGACGTCAAGCACCTGGATCTTATTGTCAGCTGCTCAGACCCGTACAGTCGATTGACAACGCTCAAGAAGCACCTCTGCCCATCAGTAGGTGAGCGGAATCACCAGCTACGCAGCCGCTACAGAGCTGTGTGTACGAGACCAAGGAGAGCAAATCTGGATACCTGGTTTGACGAGTAGGTGACAATCACCAGACTCCTGACGGAGGCCAAGATGCCCGAAGTGGATGGTAACCGATCTCAAGAGGACTTCATACTGTCGATCAGGGGCCTTAACGATAGCTGGGCAGCTACACAGCTGCATGAGCTAATCAGGAAGGACCAGAGAGGAGAGCAGTACACGTCAACCGCAGATCTTGTGGCCAAATTTCGGTCTTACTATCAACGCACACGTCCAATTGCATCATCTCTTGGCACGTTTGCAACGTTAGGTGTTGCACCCAGCACGGCTAGCACACCTAGCACAGACAACCTAACAGCCTTAGGTAGATTAACACGACGTACGGCATGCCTGTGTGGGAATAGCTACAGATTCAAGGACTGTCAATACGTCAACCACAGCCTACAGCAGTCTAATTGGACGCCAGATGCAGCAGTAGAGAAGAAGTTTAACGAGCTACGCCAGGCTAAGACTACTATGGCTAAGGCACTTAGACACGTAGAAGCTCGCCTTAGGAAGAACAGCAAGCAAGAAACAGAGAGTAAGAAGCAGTCTGTAATCAGCATGGATAATGGCCAGCCAGTCAGGAGCACGACCCACTGTAATGCTATGCTACAGACTACAGCTATAGCTAATCAGAGTCAGCCGCCGCTACTCACTAGGTAGATACTGGATCCAGGTTCAAACTGTCACGTGACAAACACTAGAGGATCCAATTAGACTACAACTATGAAGGGAGGACCCACAGACTACGTGTACGCTGGCGGAGTGCTAGCACAGATAGAGGAGTAGGGTAAGGTAGTACTCAACGTCAAGACGCCAACAGGAAGAAGCCAGATGAAGTTAACGTACGTGGCCTACATCCCTGGATTCTTCACAAGCGTGGTTGGATTGTCACGCAGCAGGCCTCTAGGAGTACACTTTGACTCAGGACGTAACTGCCTATACCAGGAGAAAGCGTCAAACGTTATATGTCTATTGCAGTACCAGGATAGACACTGGTTAATTAACAATAAGAAAGAGCAGGCACTGTAGCCAGCTCTATTGTTAGTGTATGCGACACGATATCCAGTACCCAGGCCGTTACAAGACGAACAGAAGCTACTAACAGTTACCCAGAAGGATGCCTATAAGCTCCTTAGCCACGTAAGTCAGAAGGCAGTAGCTCAATTGAGCAACCACGTCGACGGGATACAGGTTGAACAGCACCCTAAGGCACCCTAATGGGACACGTGTGAGACGTGTATACAGGCGAAGCTACACAGGATAGTCAGCTAACAACCACCTAGGGAGCCAGCCATCCGTCCATTCTATAGACTTGGCATTGACCTTGTTCAATTACGTAAGAGAACGGAGCGCTGTTACAACAGAGACCTGTGGATGTTCTATGCCGTTGACCAGTACACGTCTTGGCACGAGGCGTGCTGCCTACCAGATAAGAGCTCAGTAACGCTGAGGCGTGCTGCAGAGAGACTACTGGCGAAGATTAGACGTTAGTACAATGCTGATGTGTCAGTTATAAGACTAGACAGTGACTGTGGCTATAGTGAGATGCTACAGATATTCAGAGACCTTGGTATTGTTGTAGAACCAAGAGCCGAGTACACTGAGGAACAGAACGGACTCACAGAGAGAGCCGGCAGCACAATTGTCACGAGGGGACGGGCTATCCGGATCGGCGGAGACCTGCCTATGGAGTTAACTAACAAGTGCTGCATGACAGCTGTATATCTCCTCAATCGCACGCCTACAGAAGCACTGTCCTGGAGAACTCTATATGAGGTTGTCCACGGACGTAAGCCAACAGTTGCTTACCTAACTACTATTAGATCCCAAGCATACGCGTTAAACACGAAGCTGAAGCGCAGGGAGAAGCTACAATCACGTGCGTTGATAGGACAGCTAGTAGGCTATGACTCCACAAATATCTATCGCGTGTGGATGCCGACGCTGCAGAGAGTATTGAGGACACGGGACGTGGTCTTCCTGCCGTCAGAGCACAGCATGGAGGAGGTTTACCCAGAGAGACAGAGACTACGTAAGATTGCTACTGTTCTTAACATCCTGGAAAATCTAGAGGAACCAGAGCAACTTATAGGGGAGTCACACGTCAGTGAAATCATTCCCAGTCAAGAAAACGTCAACGAGACAGAGGATGCCCATGAGGCAGAGAGCGTTGACGAAGCAGAGAGTCAGCTAATAAATAAGATGGCTGGTCATCGAGAGTCACAGAAGGAAGTGAAAGAGAGTACAGAATGGCTACCGACGCCTGAGGACACACCCGAGCCGAGTTATCTGCTGGATGGCAACAGAGAGATAGTTAAGAGTAGTCAGGAGAGTGGCAGCATGCCACGAGGCTGGCAGACTCTTATGCCTGAGGCAGAGGCTCCGGATCGACGATCGAATAACGCTCCAAGGAGAGAAGAGATCAGCAGCCAGATTGACGAGGCAAACGTGCTGACGTCAAGGAGACAGAGACGCCCGCTGGGATCGTACTACACAGCATTTGCACTGGCTGTCAATCCATCAGAATCTCAGAAACTTATGGGCGAAGCGCCACGCACAAGGCTGCACAGAGACAGGCTCCCAGCACCCCCACAACAGTGGAGAGACCTAGAGAAGCACCTGCACGGACAGGAGTTCAGAGAGGCAGCTTATGCTGAGTTTGCTAGCTGTCAAGAGAAGGGATGCTTTGCAACCACGTCAGTGACAGCAGCAGCAGCAGCCGCTGAGGCACAGATACTCCCTCTGAAGTGGGTATTCACATACAAGTTTAACAAAGATAGGTACCTCTACAAGTACAAGGCAAGACTTGTTGTTAGAGGAGACCTCCAGAACGAGTGGGGAGACACGTACGCAGCCACACTGGCAGCACGTGTATTCAGATCTCTAATGGCTATAGCTGCCGCATTTGGCCTTCAGGCGTATTAGTATGACGTGCTAAACGCGTTCCTGAATGCACTACTAGAGCAGCTAGTCTACGTTCGTACACCAGAACCGTTCGTAAGACAGATGGGCGAGCTACTCGAACTTAAGAGAGCCCTATATGGCCTTAAGGACGCACCACAGCTTTAGTTTAAGCACCTGAGCAGAACGCTGGTGAACCTAGGGCTGAGACTAATCAAGGACGTGCTGTGTCTATTTACAAGCGAGCATTTAATTGTGTTCTTCTACGTGGATGATATTGTTGTTCTGGTACACCTACAGCATCTCAGCCATCACAGCCAATTTAAGAAGCAGCTGCAGGCAACGTACAACGTGCGAAGACTAGGTGCCCTAAAGTGGTTCCTAGGTGTACGGGTACTTAGAGACTGGGAAGCAGCATCTATATGGCTGGTACAGGACTCTTTTATTAACAAAGTGTCAGCCAAGTTCAACTTAGCACAGACGTCAGGGAGATACCCAGTGGTACCGTTAACTGAGAGCTACCTGCCGTTAAGCACAGAGGAGCCGAACGCCAGCCGCACACAGATATACCAGCAGCTAGTTGGCTTGCTGGCCTACATATCAACCTTTACAAGACCTAACGTGTCGCAAGCACACTTAGTCCTAGCACGTCATCTACAGAACCCTGGGCAGAAGCACGTAGCAGCTGCTAAGCACGTCTGGAGATATCTGATAGGTACAAAGTACTTAGCTATTAGAGCATGCAACAGAGCAAGGAGCAGTACTACATACATCAGCTAAATCAATAATCTGTCAACGTTCTATAGAGCATCTGATGCAGCGTTCGCTAACGATGAGGAATCCAGACAGAGCTTATATAGATACCTGTTTAAACTGTATAGTATGTGTATAGACTGGAAGGCGACACGTCAACGCTTAGTTGCCAAGTCTACTACAGAGGCAGAGCTTATGGCTCTCTCCGTGGCTGGGGGGGAGATGGAATGGTGGAACAGAGTGTTCAAACACCTTAGGTTTAATCCTGACGTGAAGCCAGTCATCTACTGTGATAATCAGCAGACAGTAGGCATAGTTACGAAGCAGGAGGACAGGCTACACACGAAGCTACGCCACGTTGACACGCATTAGATGTGGCTTAGGCAGGAGGTACAGCACAGTCGTATAGACGTTGCCTGGTGCCCTACAGCAGACATGCCAGCAGACGGCCTTACTAAGACTCTAGTACGACAGAAACACGAGAGATTCGTCCAACAGCTTAGATTAGAAGACGTTAAGCATCACCTTATAGACAGCACTCAGGAGGCTGGGATACCAGATCTAGCAGGCCTCACCAGGTGGTACTAGGTAGATAGATTCAGCCTTGTTGTTCACGGCAGCTGGGGGGGAGTGTTGCGGTATCAATTGGGTGTCAATCGGACCGTCTACCCACGGCAGACGGCCCTAGCTTAGTTGGTCTTGGGACAGGTATATATTGCACTCTCCTAGCTAGACAACAATACAGCACAGTCTTTCCATTGTTCCCTACAGCGGCTAGTTACGCCGCCACAGATTTTCATATAGACATCACATCGCACCACCTCGTCAGCCTGAAAAGACCCTCATATTGCAAGACTCAGCGACGAAGACTCGGGAGCCAAAGTTGACAAGCTCGAAAACAATCATAGATTCCAAC
Source organism: Ascochyta rabiei (assembly GCF_004011695.2). NCBI lineage: Eukaryota > Fungi > Ascomycota > Dothideomycetes > Pleosporales > Didymellaceae > Ascochyta > Ascochyta rabiei. Next base: position 1,797,155 of record NC_082413.1, read on the forward strand.
ATAAGAACCTTAGTACAAAGATAGCTTTTTTCGCATGCGTGAAGATGCATGGTCGCGGCTGTATAACAAATAGTTGGCAGACATCCCATCACCGGTAGCAATCGATATTTATACCTCAGAGCAATCATTCAATCCCAAAAAACTTTGAGATAATATGAGGTGGAGCCTTTTTGTCAATGGGAGTAAGGCAACGTTGTCTAGTGTAAAGAAAGTGTTTCGAATAGTGTCGACTAAGATGTTACAGCAGCTTTAATGCAAACACTGAATTGTTTGGTCCTTTCTTTCCACATTGATATTCGCCCTATCTGGTTTCGTACCTGTTCGGACTTTGTTGTCCTTGAAAGCTGCCACGGTTTGCAAAATAAAACGTTCTGTGACGTCTCAGCAAGTCCGGCCAACAGCAAACCGACATATCAAGGGGAATTTGAATTATATCTACTACGACCTCTACTCGCATAGTAGTGCTGTACTAGCGCCAATCTTGACCAGCCACCGCATCACGTACAATGACTGAGGCTACCAAGTTCTATATTTCACCAAATCCAAACACATGCAGAATACCGGATCCCATACCAGAAGTCTACTGGATCAGAGACTTGGTTGAAGACAAGACTCACATTTGGAGCAGGACAGATGACGCTAGATGGGAGATGACGCTTATCTTCAAGAGCTTCGAAATGGGTACGAAGAAGTGTCTTGGTGGATGGCAGCTGTTCGAAGCTGAAGATGACGCGAATCCAAATGACAGCAGTTGGGCAAGCAAGTATAATAGCGCATTGTCTGCATTTATAGAGCATGGTTTTTGCTTCGAGGCATGGGACGGAGGTTCGAATGCACCGCCGCAGAATGAGTAGCCTCATCACCCCACTCCACAAACGTATTGTGCTTCAAAATCGCACTGTAGTGGGGGTGTTCTGTTTACTACTGCAATTCTATGAACGCTTTTTTCTCGACACCTCTTTGTCCTCTTCTTCGGTTCATTGCTTGTCACATCCGCTCTGCAAAAATAAATTCTTCATGTATTTGGGCACGACTTTGATAATATCGAGGTGAAGTAAGTCAGCATGTGACCTTTCGTCTTCACTGCACAACACTGCAGGCCTGCTGTGCTCGCGCTCTCTTATTGCCTTACAAAATCACCAGGATGATTCTGAAACAGCCCAAACATAAAGTATACTCGGTACTATATATGTACTTTGCTCTAATACCGTATTTTCGCTGAGATGGGATCTTACTGAAAGCTGAATGATATCACCACTTGAGATTGTAATTATGACTCCTTGGACGTGTGATGTGTAACTACCGCAGCAGCAAACACTGCGGCGGTTTATGATGCTGCGACAACGCAGAACACCCCTCTTGAACGCCACAGAACAGGTGTTTCGAGCTACTCCACCGATTAGAAAGGAGTTCCCGCAGTCCCTCCTGACTTCGCATTGTGAAGGTGAAGGGCAAGCACGGCCCCACTAGATAACGCACAATGCGCGTGTACTGACCAGCTCATAGTAACTGGTCCGCCCAGCCTTGGTCCGCCAGTGCGCTGCAAGCGTTGCTTCTCGTAGCTTCGACGATCCAGCAGAGTATCACGATTCCTACGAGGAATTCCTGATTGGATTCGACCTCTTGGCCACTTGTTCGGACGAATGGCTGCCATGGATCAATAAGGACGGCTTCGTCGAGCAGAAGAACGTCAAATACATCACAGATAACATCATCATTTGCTTGCATTAGCTACCCCAATATCGCCAGGCTTGCTTTTTCCGCACAGTCGCCTCGCTTCTCCAAGATAAAGACTGGAAGCCCTGTGACGAGGAAGCCATGGAGCTCCAAGAGGTAGAGCTGAACATAGTTTTGTGGCTGTTCGAGGTGGACCTGCTTCCTCTGGCCACTGGCTGGGCTCAGAATCAAGGGACAAGAGAGACCGCTCTCGCCGCTGAGGAAATCTGGATCGAGAAAGAGATAGGTACGGATGGCGATATGAGGTACCTCCAGGACTTCGCCGAGAACCTGCGTGTATGGAGTCATCTGGTCACTGCGACGGATCTCGAGGTGGTGAAGAAAGCCTAAAGCCTGTGGCCCTGGTGAGTATTCTGTACCGCTAAGCTGACTGCGTACTGATCTTTCGTAGTTCTCAAACTCGAGACGGGCATTGTTAGTAGGGGCCGATGTAGTGATCCTGGAGGGTTTGGTCACCGTCAGCATATGTGACAATCATACGACATTACAGTAATCATACTCATGTCACCGTTTACAGCATTGATGTTCTGACTAAGTCATGAGCGGAGTGTGCCGCCCTCGTCGTTCTCGAGGTCTAGTCTCTTGGCGCATCGTCTTTGCCGTTGCTAAGTGGTGCTCTCTTCTCTAGCGTTCATGTCGACTGACAGCCCTATGCCAGGATAATTAGCAGAGCACCAAGATGGTCTTGCAGCTGTTGCAATCGTGCGTCGACTTAGCCAAACGCTAAGGCGTCCGACACAATCAACAGGGGCATCAACAACTCCGCAAATCCTGTGAAGAACAGCATAGCCAACACGGTACGTTTTCCCCACCAAATTCCTCGAATCAGAATGGATAGCCACGACCTGAGATATTTGTTTGCCTTGGCTTTCAATTCATGGTTGAATGTGTCATGCCTCTCATCACTGCAAACCAACGTTGTACTAGTTGCGGGCAAGGTTTCAGACGTCTTTGCGACAGCGAATTTCTTCGCAAAAAGTAGCCGTCATCACGCAACACGTCTTCTTATCGTGTCGGTCTCGTAGCCCGTCACCCGTCTCTTTTCACCTCGACTCTTAACGACTACCGTAAATTGCCTTCATCCCATAACATTAGATGCCGGCCGCGCAGCTGAGCCGTATAAGGGTTATGATGTCGTGTTCTCGACTGAAGAAGCGGTTGCTTACGGATGAAGGCACCCGAAAGGTTATCTCGACCTCGGCCACGTCGGGCTATACCGGCCAGTGACGTATAGACCCGATGCTTGCCAACACCAGTTCTGAGCACCCGTATCGTCATGATAGGGTATATATGTCATTGGCTTCCCCACTCGCGAAGCCTCATAGGGTTCTGCATCCGCTGTCAAAACTACTTTGAGGCTGACTTTCTTGGTTCGGCGACTTGTACCCGCACGCAATTACAGGGATCTAACGTCTGTCACGAAAGAGCTGGAAATACTTAAGCATGCCGACGCCTCCGTTTTCGCAGGATCGCCGAGACTGGTTGAGCGAGGTTTCTGGATTGTTTGCTAGCAAGAAAAAGCCCGTCGCTAAGAGTCAACTGAGGAGCACGAATTCGCTCACTCTAACAACCTCCTCCTCGAGCTCGTTCCGGTCCACCTCAACTTACTCGATTATTGGAAAACTGAGGAACTGAGCGAGTTCTCTCAACGTCACGACAAGACTGCAAAATGGCACCCCAGAAGATCAAGCAATGGAAATCCGGTCAGGATGGTCTGGACAAGCTATACATGGAAGAGGCCGACATCCCAACACCAGGCGAGGACGAGGTTCTTGTCGAGATCCACTCGGTCTCGCTGAACTTCAGGGATACCGAGGGTATGTCTTCATCGCTGCAGAATGACACCATAGATTCCTGACTCCGTACAGTCTGTATGGGACTTTACAACCATCACAAGCAGGTTGAGCAGCCTCCAGCAGTCGTTCCCGGCAGTGACATGTGTGGTATCGTGGTCGCAGTCGGACCTTCATCCAACAACTCTTCCGATCCCTACAAGAACCCCGCATTTGGCCTCAAGGAAGGCGACCGCGTCGTCTCGACCTTCGCGCAGACCCACATTACCGGCCAGGTGCAAGCACGCGACATGGGCAACGGCCTCGGCAACCCCCTTCCCGGCGTCCTGACACAATACCGCGTTTTTCCTACATACGGAGTACTGAAGGTGCCCGATTACCTTTCTTTCGACGAGGCAGCGTGCCTGCCCATCGCAGCCGTCACAGCCTGGATGAGTCTGAACTGCATGCGTCCCGCCGGTTCAGTCATTGGCGCCGGCGAGACAGTTGTGTGCCAAGGCACAGGCGGTGTCTCCATCTCCGCTGCACAGATTGCCAGTGCGGCAGGCGCAGACGTCATCATCACATCGTCCTCTGACGAGAAGCTGGAGCGCGCGAAGAAGCTCGGCGCCAAAGAGGGCATCAACTATCGCAACACACCAGCCTGGGATGACGCAGTTCTCAAGCTCACGAACGATCGTGGTGCAGACGTCATCATCGAAGTTGGCGGTGCCCAGACCCTGCGCAAGTCTTTCGAGTGTGTGCGCTTTGGCGGCTTGATCGCTTGCATCGGGTATCTGTCAGGCAAGCAGGATGAGGAGGGCGACAGGACGAATACGAACTTGCTGTGCTTGAAGAGGAATGTCACACTAAAGGGCATCATCAACGGCCCACGAGACGAGTTCGAGCGAATGCTGAAGTTTTACGAGGAGAAACAGATTAGGCCTGTTGTTGACAAGGTGTGGAAGTTCGAGGAGGCCGATCAGGCGCTGAGGTACTTGTTCAGCGGCGGGCATTTTGGGAAGGTCGTCATCCGTGTCAAGGCGTAGGCATCGACATGATTCAATCTGAGATATAATCACATATCGTACACCCTCCTCTTCGATCAATCGGGGTTCATTCTCGATGGAAGCGTTTAGCGCTCCTTCTTACCTCATGTCAAGCTCTTCGTCGGCAGGTTGACCGTAGTCGACCGTCCACGTGACAGCTGTGAGACGCATATCGAAACCTCGTAGTACGTGCTTGGTCTGTCAATTTCTATTCTCGAGGACGTAAACTTCGTTGGGCCGTGTCTTCCGTTGCTTGGATGCTTCTTCTAACACCGAAGCTTTTTTCCGAACCATCTTTAAATCTCAGTATGAAATTCTACCAAATATATTGACATCAAGCTGTTTGGTGACGTTCGAATCTGGTACCTTCCAGGGTGTCTGGTAGACAGCATGAGATGATGTCCATGTCAGCTCCATAAAACGAGCAGCCCCTGGAGATCTTAGATTGTCTCTGCAATTTCTTGCGATCGTCTAAGATGTACCGCAAGGGCTGGACGTAATCCAACCAGCTGCGGTACTACCATTCGCGCCTGTAGAGATGCTCAGTGGATCGCGTCTTGGAAACTGCAGGGTGTCGAACAAGGACGAGGGAAAATCAGACTCTGAAACACTCGCGGCATGTAAGACACGTACTCTACACACTGCTGATCGGACCATGTTTTCGACTCATGGCAAGGTCTTTTGTTTGTGTAACATGATCAAGACACGCCCAAATGCTGGGCTACAAGCTGGATGCAAGTCAGACCGGGGGCGTAAATCCATTTTTCACACGCTTGATCATGCCAGATAACAAGCAAGACAGGCTTTGACAGATGTTTCAAACAAGCAAGCAACGTCAAAATTTGGAACAAAAGTCCACGGGCTGTTTCAAACAGCATGAACTCAAATTTCTATATACGATCGTTGGCTTCGGTCAAAGTCTTTTCCCTCTTACTTCACAATTGGAAGCATCGTGGTCTCGTCAATGCATTTTGGTGGTTATAACAAACGCTCTCATGCTGAAATGATATTGAGACACTTTCCAGCAGGGGCTGCCCTGCTATAGCCCGGAAGATCACGAAATTGATTCGAAGGTCATCATAGCGCCCACAAAGCGTCGTCTATATGTGCTCACTGTTGACCATGTCTACACTAAAGAGTCATCGGAATTGCTTCCCATGTCAAAACCGCAGTAATCCTTTACAAGATAACGGCTCCGTCAAAGACCGACTACCTCACAAAGTCTTCAGATCTGTTCAAGGCTGTAGCAATTTCCGTCGATATTTTTTTTTTCGTTGCTCAGCCCCAAAGGCTCAAAGAAATTGGATGTACAGGCCTCTCAAAGCCTTCAAAGCGCCGACACAATGGGACTGATCACGACTTGAATTGAAACCTTTGGAGACAGTCAACAAAGCGCATCATATCATGCGGAATACTTTCATCATAAATCGCATTTTCACCCTTCGTAAGGCCATCGAGCATATTTATATATCATCCTTGTCGATCACAGCTCCCTGAGCACGAGCAGATCCCATCCACAACTTTCCAGCTTCCCTCCAAAACCAACCAAGGCAAGCAGAAGGCCATTCGATTTATAGAATGCCAAAGCGTCCAGCATCATCAGACTCGCTCGAGGAGCCGCAAGAAAGCAAAAAGCCAAAGCTGGGTCGTCCTGCTGGGCTAGAGAGCCTTGTCCCAAACGCTGTATCGGAACTGTCGCAGCCATCGGATGTCGTTGAAGCTGAAGAGCACAGTCTTGATGAGCGCTCATTGATTATCTCACAGATCTCCAAACATTGGCTTCGAGGAACAATTGCTGAATACTTGCCTGAGCACGCCTACCCTGCCAATGGTGGGGGTAACATACTACAATGGCCGTTCGCACTGCTTGAAGCATTGCTAGCGCTATCCCTCGTCACTGCCGGTCAGGAAAAAGACTTACGCAGCAGACTGACCGGGGCGTTTGTGTCTGCAAAACGATATTCACTCGCACGTTCTCTAAAGAATATCAGGGCCGTACACGACTCATTCGCAAAGAAGGACAGCACTGAGTCCTCGAAGAGCGCGCCCCCTGGAGTCGAATCTAAGGACGGTGTTGAGGGCACCAAGACAGAGAAAACCAAGACGAAGCGAAAAGCTGGCGATGGTTTTACGCCTTGGAAGCCGGAAGCTGTAGACATCCCTGCTACTGTCCAGCCCCATTGGGGCATTGTACCTCGTCCAGGTGGGTACCGACCTTCCGAGATTCAGCCTCCTGCTAAGGACACAAATGCGGCCGTGCATCCAGCTTTATGGGAGGACCGCAAAGGTGCTGTTCGGGTCAAGCGCGGCAGTCGTTATATCAATGGCTACGATCAGGCCATACACATGTGGCTCCCGCTGATGGATATGCGACCCATCAGTCGGAAAAACCAAGCCCCCAAGCGACAGCCGGTAATATATTACTACAACCACGGGATGCCGACTGATTGGAACGATGTCGGCGCGATTAATGATCTGAACAAAGCGCTGCAGGAAGCTATCAAGGCTAAGTCCAACAAAGAACCATCGTTCACTGCCGCCGAACGTACTGCACTTGCAAAGCTCTTCGCTGAGGACAAGAAGGCATCGATATGGGATATCGCTGAGCAATTCAACGATCAGGTCCATCCTATCACCGAAGCTGAGAAAGAACAGTATCCCAAAGGCCGTTTCACGGAGAGCATTCGTCACGAGTACCTCATGTACAAGTCCACGTACGACAAAGGCGAAGCACCAACCGACGCCACAAAGAAAGACATTGAGCTTGAGAAGCATTATGCAGAAGGGAAGAAAGCTCTGGATAAGACAAGGAAAAGGCCGAAGAAGGCGTTCAAGGCGCCTCCTTCTCTAAAGATGAGCGACACAGCTGATGTGACAAAGAAGCGCACACCGAAGCAGACAGCCCAGAAGCCGAGCAGCAAAAAATCCCTTACCCAGTCTAATGGAGATCTTCAAGAGCCTGTCAAGTCAACTGTACCAATGTCTGAACAGCCCCGTCTCTCCGGGAACGACGAATGTCTTCTCGAAGCAGCAGGCGCTTACACTGTGGAAGATGTTCGACCTCCATCACCGTTAAGCGCAGTATCTCGTGAAGCTGTTGATTCTCTTTCTTATGGGTCTATAATCGCTGCTGCTGAACAAGGGAAACAGGATACCTTTGTGAACACACCCACTGGACTGCACGAGTGGTCCAAAGTCGGGTCGACTGAAGTGTCTAACACCGCTTTCTCTGCTTCCGTTGGTATAGACCAGAATGAGAAGAACTCTGATATCAACCAACAACAAGATGATATAATGGAGACTCAGTTGGAGTCTCGAGTCGAAGCGCAGTCGACTGAAACTCAGACCGCTACTCGAACGGATATCGGTTTCCAGGAAATCCAAATCGAAGATGCTGCTGTCCTTCGCGAAAATGCCGTCGTATCGCAGTACGCGAACGTGAACGGCATCGTGGGGGGTAGCTTTGTTGAGAAGGCAGTTCGAGACACCCAGGTTGACGAGAACTACTCAGACGATGATCAGCCCGGCGACCTCTTTTAGAAGCGGGCTACAGATCAGGAGACAAGCGGTTTTGACTGTTGCATTAGGCCGGATTTGTTTTTATTTTTCTAGATCACCGTGGGTATGATCAGATAGTATGTAAAATTATGTTCGAAGCCTTTTGGGACACGATGCAAGGGAATACCTACCCAGTCTCCGTTAACCTTTGCAGAACGAAGATCGCTGGACTTCAATTTGGGCACTCTGCGATGACGATTGCTTGAGCAGTTTGGTGATGTTTACACTTGCGTCGTGATCATTGGTATGGGTGTGCGGTAGAGTTCAGAAGCGGCCAGGGTCGCCATACTGGCACTGGCACGTGAGCATGCCCTTCATGGCTTGGCGCACTCGGCTGCACGCCCCACTGATAGAGTACAAACAACAACAATAAAATTGCGCTCCAAGGTAATACCTCAGCCTCCCGTTCAACTTCGGTCCACTGTCCGTTTCGACAGATCTTGAATTACTCGCCATCGATACTATGTTGACTCGAGACACGAGCGTTCAATGAAGCTGAACAGTGCAACAGATACCTTTGGGCAAGAATTCAACCATATTCTCACGTAGTCCAAGCGCTCTTCTGGACCCATCAACACAACATGGGCAAACCGGTTGAACCTGACTCCTACCTCCTCGACCGGTACCCGGGGCACATTCCCCTGCCTTTTCTCCAGATCTTCCTCTCACCGCACGGTACCAAGGCCATTCAAAAAGCTCATGGTATCATTGAAGCAATCAACAAGAACGCCAAAGTCAAGCCCATGCTGCATCGTCGCCTGCTAGCACTCAGTGTAGCATGCCGAGTCCCGTGGTTCAAGAGCGACCGCCGGCGCATGCAGTGGCTGCGGCGTGAGGTTTATAACGACGAGCACCGCTTGCTAGAATTTCTCGGCGCGCTCCCCATCAAGGCCTTCTTTGACCTCCGAGAAGCAGATGCACATATCTATGATACTGCCGCTGAGAATGAAGAGCACCTTTGTCTGCATTTCTCCGAGCAGCTTCATGTCGGTCTTTTCACAAGCCTCACAGTCTTCGAAAGCTTCTCATACTACCATGACATTGCGGAAGCTATCGTTGAAGGATTCGGTATCCCAACGAGCGATCCTCGAGGTAGCGAGCTACAAAGCTCTGTTGCTCGCGGCCTCAATGTCGCAGGTCGCATCGCCACCCACGTCGTCAATGTACAACTGTCACTGCCGAGTATCTATAATGTTCATACGGACAACTTGAAGCGTCCATATCTCAAAGGCAACGTTGCAAAGAAGATCATCGCAGCGCTCAGCAACCAGATTGTGAATCTCAATGACACCGATGAGACCGATCTGCGCGCGGCGCTACACTGTTTGACCGAAGGCACCAAACCTCTCTTGCGCGTCCACTACCCAGACGAACAACAAAAATGGCTCCGTGCAGACATGTGGCGCTTATGGGTACTCACTCAAGGTCTGCAACCACTGATCGACGTCTTCGAGGCTGAGTGCCCGTTGGACACTGGCTTGCTGGAACATCTGGACGATCATTGGGTGATGTTGATGTATAACCGCTGGCCCCATGAGGACCCTTTCTGTTCAGACTTTCAGGAGTGGTGGATGCGCCGAGAGGTGAAAGGATTGCCGGATGAGCTGCAGTCTTCTGGCGGCTCACAGTTCTCGAACAAGTACGACGTGGACGCTCTGAACATCATCAATCATCGATCAGCAGTAAGTTTCGTTAGCAAAATTTTCGCAACACAACCTCCAACTGTTGCTATTTCAGGGCTCAGATTGCGAACGACAGCCACCACGTATTAGAATTGCTTTTCATCGAGATGAACCGAGTTGGAGCTCTGAAAGTACCGAGTCATTCCCTGGAGACTTTGCTCTCGATCAAGACGATCCCGTAGATTAGCGGCAACCTCCAGTCACCAAGATGGTTTACTATACACATTCCAGTTCTTTACACTTTTGGAGGCGATGACGATGCTCGTTGTCATCAGAAATTGATTGGAAGGCTATGGTTTAGCGTAAGAGACGGCGCCATGTCTGTCGCTTGGTTCCAGTCGCGTCTCCGGCCGCGCTAATGCAACTTGCTTATAGCGACCGCTGCACCTTCCTTACGACTTCTGCATCACGCGTGCTAAATTGAGCATCTTTTCTAAAAGTCTGTGGCTGCATGCCAACAGTCGAACGACATGCGGAAGCTTCTCATAGAGTAGCAGCGCTTGACTGCACAGCATAAATTGCAACCATTTCCCTCCCCTCGAACGTGCATACATCACACTGTTGCTCCCGAGACGATATGTTACCTTGAAGCAACGATTATCAAGCCAGCTACTCCTACACCCAATTCACAATGTCCCCTTCCTTTCTCATCGTTGGTGCGACTGGCAACACCGGGCGTGGTGTTGTCGAAACCCTCTCCAAGCTCCTTCAAACGAGCCACACGTTTTCCGATCACCGCATCCTCGCTCTGACACGTTCCTCGAACAGCTCCACCGCACACGAACTCTCCAAGTTACCCCATGTCGAAGTTCTCGAGCATAAATGGTCAGAGATCACCGCTCAGTGGTTGCGTGAACATGAGGTAGTTCGTGCCTTCATCGCCTCGCACAACCAGCCCAACCAATTTGCCGAAGAATCCACATTCCACCTTGCAGCCCTGCGCGCTGGCGTCAAGTACGTTGTGCGGATCTCGACAACGGCGGCAAACGTGCGTTCTGACTGCGATGCATACTACCCACGTACGCATTGGGCTATTGAAACAATGCTCGATTCTCCAGCCTTCGAAAACTTGCAGTGGACGTCGCTGCAGCCCAACGTTTTCACGACCTTTTATCTAAGCGGTGCCGCCGAGCTCATCAAGAAATTCCGCGATGGGGGAGAGCAAAATACGCTCAGCATGATGGCAGATGCAAACACACCGGTCGGCGTCATCGACCCCCACGAGGTCGGTGTCGTAGCTGCGCGGCTCTTGCTCCAGGACGATACCTCCACCCACAGCAAGCGCAAGTATGTCCTCAACGGTCCTGAGGACATCACAGGCAATCAGATTGTTGCGATGGTGGAAGAGCGCATTGGTGTCAAGGTCAAAGACGTCAAGTTCAAGGATTTGTCATTCTTGAAAGACATGGTGGCGGCATCGCAAGAGTCGCCAAACGTTATCATGTCCATTGAACACGCCCCAGAAACGGCATGGCAAGGACTGTGCAAAGCTGAAACGACAAGCAAGGAGGTGCTCGAGCTTGCGGCGCCGAAGAAGTCGCCTGCTGATATTCTGGGAGAGATGCTGCAATAGATGAAGAAATCTACAACCTTGCTTTCTCTTCCTCGAAGTCTCTAAACTCCCTTCTCTCAGCCTTCCGTGGACTATCCCCAAACTCTTTAGCCGCTCTTTGCTTCAACTCGTCCTCGCTCTTCCACTTCCATGCCCTGTCCTTCTCTTCGCCGTTGCTCTGCCCGTTTAGAACGTTCAACATGTACTTTCCAGAATTGGGCAAGAACTTGTACGAGTGAAAGCTGCCACCGACAGCTATGTACATATTCTTCAAACGGTCGTCCGGATGGCGAGACATGACCCAGTCCTCTGTAGGTGTGACGGCGTCATAGCATATGCGCCAGCGATCTGGACTGCGTGCCTGGGTCCATTCTGGCATGCTGCCCTTGATGACCTTCTCGCTCTCTTGGATAAGTTTCGCAGGGACTTGCATCTGGTTTTTCTTACTGGGTGCAGTCACCCGCCGCCCAGAAGATGTTGTGATGGTGTTGGTAAACTCAGTCTTGAGGTCGTTGACCTTGAGCGATGGAATATGGTGGTACGGTGGGATGATGTCGACTTCGCCGCCTATGACGACAATAGGTAGCTTGGTGTCCATCATGTGTTTCGACTCTTCTTCGCTGAGATCGTAGTACGCGGACAACCTCCCAACGGCTGTGACTTGTCGTTCAATCCGATCCTTCTCCTCGATCCGCAGCTTGTCTTCGAGAGGTGAAAGTAAGCTACTGGTCCAGGCCCCGACGGCGATGACGACTTTATCTGCTGTCAGCACAGTTCCGTCTTGCAATCTTACACCTGCTACCCCCAGTCCATCATCGCGCATCAACAGTTCCTCGACCTCTCCCGTGACTCGCTCCACACCTCGGCTTTCCGCAATTCTCAGGTAGCTCTTCGTCGCACTCGCTGCATCGCACCACCCAGCTTCCGGATTGAAGTACCCCTTCCCCAACGCTTCACTGTCTAGCCCTTTCAACACATCGTGCTCTTCAATCAGACCGTTCACATCAATACCCTCAACCACGTGACTCCCCCTCTCCTCAAAAGTCTTCTTCACACCTTGGCCAAACTGCTCGCCGCTCGATCCATCGACCACAACCCACCCTGTCTTGTGAAAGTGTCCTTGGACAGCGATGCCCCAGAACCAGAAATGAATAGCTTCATTGGCGAGGTTGCAGTACAACGGTGAAGTGTAGTCGGTGCGGATGATCCGGTTGATGTCCACTGCTGCCGCCGTTTTGTCTTGTACAGGGCCATCTGGCGACCAGCGGTCAATGATTTTGATCTTTGATGCATCGGCGTAGGATTTCGAGGCATGCACGGCGAGCGAGGTGCCGAAAGTGCCGGCGCCGATGATGAGCAAGGACGGCTCCTCTTTGGTTGTCATTATCCTTTTTTTTCGTTTAGATATGTTGACGATTGCTCCAATCTGATTTTCAATTCCTTCAAGGCTCTCTGGCTGAGGAGGCTAGATGTTGATATGTTTCTGGTTTTCTTGGCTAGCCCCGCGTCATGGTGCGGATCCGGCGCACATGGACGGTCGATCGGTACGCCACTTCGGAGCTGCGGAAATCGCTCCACGAGTCGTGAACCGAGAATGCGCCAGAGTAGCGTGGTCTTGCTCAAATCCCTCCTATCGTTCAACCTCAATTCCTTACGTCGTTACTTCTGCTATGTTGTCGTCGTTGAACCAATGAATACGATCAAAACCGAACAATACGCGGCGCTGGCAGCGAACAGCTTGTGCCTCTTTGCGTGAGTGAAAACAGACATGGTGCCGGCGAACACGAGAGTGAAAGCCATTAAGACACCAATCGCTATGTAGGTGGTTTTTGCCGTCCCCATTGTCGAAAGCTTGTAGAAGATTATGATGGGTGCAGTAAAAAGAATAAGGATGATGCTTGCGACGACCAGGTTGACTGCTAGATTGATACGAAATCGCGAATAGCATTCTGTCCAGATCTTCAGAATGAAATAGCCACTGGATCATGAGTTAGGTCAGAGCAGGTTTCCCGACAGCGCTGCGTTACTTGCCCGAAGAAAACGGCAATTGAATCTGTGCAATGCAGCTGCAAGGACGTCCTCGAACGCGGAACCTTCTCTACCATATCTGAGGGAGACAATGTCCTCTCTCTCTGACGGACGGAGTCCTGTCCATCGGCGACTAACAGCGCGGTATTAGAAAGCCAGGATCTGATACTTCTGTACGCCCGGTCTGTTGGCCGCAAGAACGCGTTAAGAGCGTTCGTGTTGATCAGGAGCTCGTCTGGTGGAGTCAGGAGTCACACGGTACCGTCACCCTGGAAAATCCTACCTACCATATTGTGAAATCTTGACCTGCAAATCTTCTAGTATGTCAAGGCGCGTACGATCACCCTCCGCCTTCTCGTGCCGGCACCTGTCTGCATCAACGTCCCAAGAATGGAGTCATCTTTCGCCGGCGTGTAACAAATCGTATTCGTCGAGCTCCTGTTCGAATAGCTGAATATCGGCCTGTAAGTGAAGTAGCAAACGTTTATGGATGGTGGTGAATCCTCTGTAAAGCATCATGATCTGGTTACAATGCGGACAGCCGAGGGTAGCCATCAGGACAGTCATCAACTGTAGGTACGCCTATCTAGTATCTCTAAGGCTTGTGCAGATATTCTTTTTTGTAATTATCCTCTTAAAAGCTGCTTTAAAGGCTAGTAGGAAATCCTCTTTCTTAATCTGCTTAGTGCTGTACTGTGCTAAGCTACTAATCTTATCCCTATATACCCGCTGTAAGGCACCGGTCCTTCCAAAGGTTCCTGTCCTGACTATTCCTATAGGTCTTGTACGAAGGATATTCAAAAACTAACTATCTAAGCCTGCTTCTCCTTGTGCCTTTATACCTTTAAGTACAGGAAAGAATCAGAGGTGCTGACCAGGATGCGGGACGGAAACGGGATGTAAAGGCACTGAGTCGGATATGAGTCGGGTATGAGACGATTCTCTGTTTGACTATCCCAGTGCTCCCATACACCTCGTAGCGGATACCCACGCCTTTTGGAGACTTCTATCATCCTGTGTCGTTACACCCGCTTTAAAGGCAAAACACAACCCAAATTAAGTAGCTGTAGTAGGTGTAATAAGTAAGGAGCTATATAGAGAGTAATAATCTTCTCTTTCTTATAGTATTTATAGAATTTATATAAGTTATAGCTCTTAAAGCTATCTATGATTAGCAGCCTATATAAACCTACACTATACGCCTTTATATAGGTATTAAAGTGCTTTAACTAGGCAAGACTAAGCTTATTTGACGTCTAGCTATTAGGGCTAACCTAGATGACCTAGTCCTAGGGTAGGTTGTAGAGCTAGGAGGAGATAAGGACCTTTTCAGGGAAGATTAGAAAGGGTAGTAGAGTCTATCTGTGAGGCCTCGGCTACGCTGACCAAAAAGGTACAGTAATCCATCAGATAGATTGACTGGGGGTCGAACAGTATGAATACCCGTGACACTATCCTTTAGCATTAATTTCTTACATATCTATAACCTACTTACAGCTCCCTAGCTATAATCCCTTTAGATTTCCTTACTTTTTAGTTTTAGGCCACGGCTCTGCCCCACTATGCCAGGCAACCTTGAAAAGGTATTAGTGCTCACTGATCAAGTTCTAAGTTAGCTGCAGTAAAGCCCTACTGAACATGCCTAAAGAGTGTAAGTGCCAACAAGCCCCTATGCATAAATGATACACGATTGCCTAAAACCAGTACCTTTATTGTATAATCAAACGGGAGATAAATAAATACATGTATAATGGTCAACTACACTGTTGATAATAACTATGGAGAAGCTAAGTTAAGTTGAGCGGAGCTACAATTGCGTTGCTGCTGAAGCCGTTGGTGAGAAGAGCTTTCTGGGCCCTTGCTGTATCGAAAGGAGTGTTAGTTGTACGGTCATAGATCAAGATCGGTCGAGTGAAGATAACAAAGCTATTGTCGAGATTGATCTGTAGCTTCTCATTCTGTGAGATGAGGCCCGACTGCGCCTTTCGAAACGCAGTGATAGCCTGGTGGTCGTCACACAGCCAGAACTTCAGTACGGCGTTGAGCGTCGGGTTGTTATAGCCACCATAATAACCACGTGAGTCCATGCCGGCAACCGAGGTGTGGATACTGGCATTGTAGATGGCTCCAGGAGGAAAGGCTGAGACTAGACTGTCCATGATTGAGCCAGCAAATGTAGCGTTTTCAAAAGAAGAAGTGTTTGCATTGGATGCATTGGCGAAAATCCAATAGAATGCATTTGGAGCACTAGCTTGGATAGGATGCTGACAACTGCTGTTCACGGGGTAGAACACCTCATGGGCATACATGTTGACGGAAGCAGAGAAGTCGCTGAAGGCGGCGCCGTCAGGGCCAATGATTGTCGAGGTATAGTTGTTTGGCGGCGGAGTAGCGAATGCGTCTTGAGATCGACTGTATAGCTCTGTCATATCACTGTGTCCAAAATAGCTGGGATTGATGCTGTTTTTGGTGGTGTTGATGCCATAAGCCGAATCGAAGACGTGGTCTTGAACATATGCAAGCGGCTGATCGACGGTATCTGGAGCGTTCCAAGCCTTACGACCGTGGACAAAGATATGGTGATACTGAAATTCTGAGGTGGTAAGCCCTTCGCGACGGCGTACAGCAGCGATTTGTTTAGGAAAAGAGTTGGGCCATGTAACATTAGCAAGGTCTTGTGCAGCGACCAGACATTGCCCGAGGAGGGCTGCAGAAAAGAGGTTTAGACGCATGGTTTCCTGTAAGCGTGGAGGCCAAAGTGACGGTAGCATGAACAAGCCGAAACCTATATATGCACAAGTCCGTTCTCTTCCTGATTGCTTTAATAAGCGTTGTACGGCTGGTGGTTATATTGACTTGTACGCATCTTCCGTACAACAAGGCAGAGCCAACCACAGAGTCGGCCCGATGTTTGGGGCTTGACCTGAAATGAACTCTTCTCTCTACTTGCTTATGGCGGCGAAATGACCTTGTCTTGCCTTGAGCAGATGTCTAATGACCTTTCTAAGCGATTTATAACAATTCGGCCAACAAAGCCTATACGATTCCAACTTAGCAATAACTGTGCTTGTTGTGTATGCTAACCATGCTGTGCAGTATCAAGCTATAGCTGTTGGCTTGATGCATAAAATAATACATTGTGAAGACGTTTCATGCCTTGACTATCACTCACTACAATCGATATGATACAGAGATTTGCACCTTTGTTCACGATTGTAATATACGTACGTAAAGTGTAAAGGACAGTAGAGTCCACTTCCCGAAGACTCTGAGCAATTTTCCAGCGAGCAATTTCCTAACGCTTGATACTAAGAGCGTCTGTGATATTGACAGTCCGTACTTTTTTGTTCTTCGACTCGTCCCAAGGTGGTAAGACAACCCACTGCGGCTAGAAGAATAAAAAATACTGATCTCACCACTTAGGCTAGGACTGGGTTTGATGCAATGAGATATTTGCACACGTATGGCTACGTCCGATAAGCTTGAACGTGATGGATTAGAATGTAGGGACTGAGTCTGCTCGGAGACCGACAGCGTGTGCAGCTTTTACGTCGATGGCTGCCGTCTACTGCTCACCCCTGCACAGTGAGTCAAGCGAGCTAGGAGGCGAAGATTGTACGTAGAAAGCACGCATCAGATCAGTTCGCATTCCTGGAAGATACACGTGAATCATTGCACAATATCTCAGTGCCAGTGTCCTCGGGCTGAAGATGCGGAGATGCAAAGATACGCAGTCAGGGTGCACCACGTGGGACTGACGTAAAGCCTCTCCGCAATCGTTGGATGGGATTGTAGCAAAACTCGGGATACCTATAACTGCCGGGACATCCGCAAAGAAGGGAGTAATTGTGATCTTCCTGGTAGGTACAAGCATACGTTGTTGTCTGGGGCAGGCGCCGCGACTTGACCTGTGCGGGCAAGCTGCCACGCGGGTGACCCGCGGACTCGGACAACGCGCGCTTGCTTTACAGCCTTTTCCTTCCATCCAACCCACTGTTGATTTCGGAGGGATCAAACGGTGCGTTGCTTGCCATACCCTCTCTCTACGTGAGTTGTCAACAGCTTCTGTCCTTTGATCTTTCTGGTTGGTATCCAGAAGATCTGCCTCAGCTGATTATCATGCACCCATGCACGCCGCCAGCTAAGCAATGCGCACATTTGCGCAATGCGCCTGATAGCCCTCGCCGTCTCCACGAATACTCAGACTATGAATTCATGCATACGTTTGGTTGTCACGATATCCAGTAGAGAGTACGACATCATGGCCCACGAAGCGAGATTTTTTGCTACAGACTTGGGCCTTACAGTGTCGCGGATTCGCAAATTTACTTTTGATAAAAGGTCGAGAAGTGGAGTCTGACACTATTGCACTACCAAGTGCACCACCTACACACTGTCGCCGCTTCTGAGCGCTGACAGGTCGCTTTTGTGAAGGTTTACAGCAACCCAACTCGGCCAATCGGAAGCTTTCGCAGGGTCGCAAACCTGATCCGCTGTGCTTCAGCTGCTGCTCCGGCCTTCAGTTTTCTCTTCTGGACATTACCGTGCCCTCTATATGAAGCGACGATATTGGTCAGGTAGTGTTTCCTGTTTGACTGCGCATGATTATGCCCCACATGTGCTTTGCTAACAGGTTTTCAGAGTGGCTGCGGTGAGCTTTGTGGTGTGAGTTTTCGACTGCGCCTTGTACTACGTCACTAAGCTACGATCTCAAACTCATCACACGCACATTCCGGACCGAAGACAGCCAAGCTCCATCGTGCTCGAAAGCCAGTCGCTCAGCCTGCCGCGATCAATAATGTTTGATCAGCCACTTTACGAGCCAGATCAGTTTAGCGTCCTTGAATGACCCTATCATGCCTGGTGACTCCTCATGGACTTGAAAAAGCACAAAGAAGTCGACCTGCCCACACCTGGTCACCAGTAAACCCACCAAATCTCACTCGTCTTTCCCCCGCGCCTTGCAGATTATTTCGAACACCCAGACCACTATCCATCATGAACAACAACAACAACAACAACGCGCAAGCTGGTGGCCAGCAAGACTACCTCGACAAAGCCTTCAACGCTGGTGCGAAGAAGTTTGGCGGTGCGCAGGGACAGAAGATCGCAGGGAACCGCGGCATGAGCGAGAAGATTGTGCGCCATCCACCGTCCCGTCATGCGCATGCTAGGGTACAAACTAATCTCATTGACGACAGACCGACGGAATGCGTAGCGCGTACGAAAAATTGACTGGAAAGAAAGTCAACCCGAAGTACTCAAACTAGGGTGCGTCTATCTGTGGTCTTCGCGTGATCACTGCTAAGAAGAGACAAGATTGCAGTTTACAGGTTCGCAGCGATACCCAAGACACAACTACGGTGTTACGATCTTCCTTGTTTGTCGTTCAGGACAAGGCGGGAATGGTTTCCTTTTTTTCTTTGATATCCAACAATGTCTTCATGATCCGATACGGAGCATCCTCCGCTTAGTCACGGTGAGGGAAGATGGCTAGTGTCCTCAGTACTTAATGTAATGCATCACTAGCCCTCAATTCTACACGCTCTGTGTTGATCATCGCAGCTATGCATGCCTGTCGCGATGTTACAAACACGTAGCAACAACTGATTCATCATAGGTTTTCATTGAACGTTCTATCCCTAACAAGACGGCGACCAGGTAGTCGGACATCTATGCATCAGAAGACCCTAGTAGGCGAGCTGTAATTGGACCTGCTGCCCACCGATTTGATTTGACCTTTGCAAGCTGCGAGATGAGGTAGTATATCGGATCTGAGTTCGCATAGCTTGAACAAGGATCAAAGGGATGAGGGATTTCTTTTCAAGAGCCACTCCCGCAGATCGTCTAGACCAAACCGTGAGGGATTTCGAATCCTGAATACTCTTGTGTCATCACTCGAAGCGATGTCCTTTGAGAGCACCTCCGAACGACCATCGAACTCTAGCTTCAGCACCATATCGCCATCTTCAGAATCGAAGCTCATCTTACTGGGCATCCAGTCAGGCATCTCTTCGCCGGCCATACAATCCAGTGTCTGCAACCAGGCTCTTTCATCGACTGCACTGATATTTAAGCTAGTCTGTAACTGGTTGCATCTGGCTAACAACCATTGCTTCATTCTCTCGGCTTTGGCGACATTCCTGATCAACTGCGAGGCCTCTAGGGTCGCAGCTTGGGAACCGAGCTGATATGAAGAGAGGTATCGAATGACTCTATGCCAGGACCCAATAGATGCGGCCAATGGCCCTTGCAATCGAACTAATATCAACAACGAAGGTATTGCAGGGAGCCCTAGAAAGGCTTTCCCAAGCTGCATTGCGGCATCCGTGTCCACAAGGTGGAGTTTATCCGGGCCAGGAAGAAGCGACAAGCTGTATGCTTCTGGAAAATGACGGTGTAGTGTATCAATCACGCCAGAAAGTATTATCTGAAGCAGCCAGTAGCGTGTGCAGAACACCATGTTTTGCATGCAGTCAAAGCGTAATCCATGCGAGACTATGTCGGTGATAGTATTGTCAACGAGCTTATCGGTATATGAGATTGATGACGATACAAGGTCTGCATATTCATTTGCTTGAGACAGCTGCCACAGGTTCTCGGCAAGTGACACGGCAGACGCAAGAGCTACCACATTGCGACAGTCTAAAACAGCTTGTCGTGTAAGCAGTACGAGACGGGGACATTGAATTAAAATGTGCATCATAGCTCTTGCAGTGCTCTGTGAAGTAGTCAAGGAAGTACTAAATAGCGCTGCCGGATGTGTTGACGACAAATAGAAGTCGTTGTCGTAACTCGAAATCCGGCCGGCGGTCATGGCAATTGTAATCTTAACCAGATGATATTAGATATGATCCGACCAGTTAAGCGGCGGTTGGTACTCACATCATCAATGTAAGTATTGTCAATGATACTCCAAAGATGTTCCTCATCCGCGCCTGAGGACATTCCAGACTTGAGCAAGTCGATGAGACCAAGCGTATGGACAGCATAATGCATACTTTCAACTCCAAGCAAGATCTGTGAGTATCAATAAATGAGTAATATCAACTGTCAAGGTGTTAATATACCTCGGCAGCGTAGTGCAGCTTCGTGGCGACGAGAGCATCGTAAGTTGGGTTGTTTTGTGCGGCAAGGATGCATAGTCGGAGCTCCTTCAGAGCCTTAGTCTTGGTCTGCAATGCGAGAATCTGGTTCGAGTAAGATTTTTTACGGAACACTTCGAAGCTGTGGACAAAGAACTCAGCGGCCACAGTCACCACCTGACAAGACCCGATTCTTGAAGGGATTGATGATATCCAGTCGCCTAGAGTAAGTAGCGGGTGATGCTCTTCAGGGTAGGTGCGAAGCACGGCGATAAACATTCTCGCTAGTCTAGTCTCGGGTGAAGAAGGCTGGTGTGCTGATACAGACTTATCCTGCTGCAAACGGCACAGATGAGCTTGATGCGCGCTCCTTCGTGAATAGCCTTGTTCTTTCGCAATGCTCTTGGTTGTAGTCGAATTTGAGATCCGGAACAGTCCTTGGCCCGTTTCGGCTTCCATACCATGTGCCGGAATCAGATCGGGAGAGGTGGCTGCGGGAGTATGTGCAAGAGCAAGAGAAGGATTGGAAACACCGGCTAGAGCAAAATTGTTGTTGCAAATGCGCGGGGACTCCAGGGGATGAACAACCGGCGCAACCAAGGACTTTCCATATCTTGTCATCTGGGTTGGATCCTGCATTACTACGACAAGGCCTTGTCCATACAAGTAATGGCACGGTCTTCTTCCTCGTTGGCAATTGCTACATGATGGCTTTTGCTCATCACACTAACACATAGTCAGCATTGATAGCCATGGTGAGATCTTTGATGTGGCCAAGCAACCAACACGTACCTTGACCTTTTGCCGCCTGCATCCATCACATTTACCAAGTCGCCTCATGTGGCAGATTGATATCGTCGCGGGTTGCGATGCCCGTATGGCTGTGGACCTGCGGGCTAGATCAAGTCCTATGGTGATAGAGACTTGAGTTGCATGAAAGGGACGTAGCTCGGTGAGCTATGGGGACACGAAGGGCTAGTGATCTACCCGTCGGCTAAATCCGGATTAGGCAAGTGGGGCGCCGGAGGGGGACCACTTTCGAAGCTTCGCAACGCCGCCCGATCTCACAAACATTAGACGCGCAACTCAGCGTATACAGCAATTGTTGCAAGCGAAGAAATTCAGCAAGCGGATATGTCAGAGGTGCCGACCGACTCCGTCGCAGCTCGCACCGTCCCTACACTCGAGGAGCTTTCCGAGGCGCTCAAGGTTGAGGTATACGACAATGTTGGAGCCAAAACTCCTCTTGGCAACCTGACACAGGGTAAAAGAAGCGTTTTGATCTTTACCAGGCATTTCTGTAGGTCTGTCTGCAAGTCTGATAGATTTTACATTGACACACAAAGGGTGTTTGAATTGCCAAGCCTACGTGCGTGTCATCAGCGAATCCATCCCACCTTCCAAGCTTCCTTCGAACACGCAGCGTATGTTACACTTACACTTTCTCTTATCTAGTTTCTCACTGTAAGCAGTCATCATCATCGGCAACGGCTCATACCAGCCAATCGATACGTATGCCAACACCACGGCTTCCGCATATCCCATCTACACAGACCCAACATGCCGACTCCACAAGATCTTGAAATTCAAATCAGGCTTAAAAGAGCAAGGATCTGATGAGAAGAAAAAAGACTACATGCAGAACGCAGGGACAGCGATGAGTAGAATCTTCGGTGGCATCAAGGGCGCTCTTGGCAATCTTCAGCATACCGCCTATATTGGACCAAAAGCCTTGAATGGTGGCGAGGTGATCATCTCAGCTGGTAAGTAGATGCTTTGATCGTTTCGTGGTGTGACCAAATACTGATTGTTGAAAAGATGGTCAATGCGAGTACATGTACCGAATGCAGAATACGGTCGACCACACCAATGTCGCCGAGCTGGCCAAGATCGTTGGCGTCGGATCCGCTTCGAATGACCAGGAGCAGGGTAGCAAGTGATAAACAGCGATCTCGAGACAAAATTGCGAGAGGAGGGCGCCTACTTCGTAGGTTTGGTTAACAGACGTTACCTGCCTTTTCTGGCCGCTGCGGTGTGATCCTTCGTCTTGGCTGTATGCAATGTTTTTGCCGAAAGGCCACCCCCTCACGTCAGCACGTCGCAAGTGGTTCGTTGATGGGTCAATTCCGGGCCAAAAGCAACAAGGCTCAGTCATTTGAGTCCTGTTCAATCCGTGAGTGCCGGACATGACCTCATTGCTTCTTAATAATCAATGACTATCCCATGCACAGATCTCTGCTGTCAAATATGAGAAAAAGGTCCGCGGTAAACTCGCAGCGATTGGAACTGGCCGTTTCTTTTTTTCCAATGAGTTAATAAATTTGATTGGAGTTGCAGATCAGAAACGATCAATTGCATGATTTCTGGAGTGAGGATATGTTACATGTTCAATGCTATGAGGCTGACTTAATAGTGATGACTCAAAAGTTCAACTTCACAATGCAGTAGGACCCTCACTTGTTGGTACAGTGGAGCAGGTGGTACCCTTCGTCTGCCTGGTCTCCCCATCGAGGGGCACATTCAGACCCAGGCGATCACGAGTGGAATAGCTGCTTATGCCGCCCTGAGGATCCGCTTCAGTGATAAGCTCCTTGCGACGCGTGTCGACAAGCAGGCGAATCAGGTCAGGGCGCATGTAGTGGCCCGAGAAATCCGCCAAGGCTTTGGTGAGGTGGCATTCATTGAGATCGATCTATTAAGTAGTCAGTGTGGGGTTGTTTCTGTGGGGTGGACATACTTACATCTACGAATAGCAGTCCGTCAAAGTCCTTGTCAGGCTTAGCGACAAGCGTACCGTCAGGCTTGTAGATACGAGCATGTCCGTTGTATGTTGAAGGATCGGTCTCCGGCTCCACACCCTCAGGCGTGGTCTTCTTCAGTCCTTCCTTGCTTAGCCGCTGGAACGGTGCGAGGGTCCAAGTACCGGTCTCGATCGCGTATGCCGGTGTAACCAGATCCGAACACGGCTCAGCAACATTGGTAGCTGGGTCTGGGTATTTCAGCGTCTCTCTGCCGGGGTAGACAGGCCATGCAGCAATGTGAATCTGCTCGCCCTCCGAGACGTTCAAAGCTTTCAAGAAAGGATTCATGTTCTCCCAACAGTTCAGCTGGCCAAGGCGACCAAGCTCTGTCTGGGTGACAGACCTGAAAGTGTCACCAGCACCATCGCCATACACGAGTTTCTCGACATGAGTGGGCTTGATCTTACGGCGGTGATTGATGACATCACCTGTTGGATCAATCAAAGTTTGAGTAAGGTAGAGAGTGGCGTGGTCGATCTCAGAGAAGCCAAGAGAGACGTAACTGTACCGTGTTAGCAATAACGATACACTCCAGCGCCCCATGTCTCACATCTGATTGTCGCGAGCAGCACGGCGAATACGCCTGAACTCCTCTGAGTCGATAGGCAGCGAATTCTCGCGGTACTTCTTCAGCATTGGAAGTGATTGCTGGTAGTTGACTTTCCACATCCAATACGGGTAGCCTGGAATCCAGACTTCAGGAAAAGCGATGAGCTTGCACCCAGCCTCGCCAGCTTCGTTAATGAAGGCGATGGTCTTCTGGATACCAGCCTCAAGATCGAACCAACATGGCTCGGAAGTGACAGCTGCGGCCTTGTACTTGGTGAGAGGCATCTTGGAGCTTGATGTTGTTCAAAAGATCTGGAGCAAGTGGTAGCAGAATGCTGATGTGTCGAAGCTGTAATTTTGAATGACGAGCGAAGTTTTATATATCTTCAGCATCGATCTGGAAGCATGCAGATGCCAGCATTATTGTGAGTACTCGATGACGAGCATCCAAACATGTTCGTCCTTCCATCACATGGTACATGCCTCCTCTTTGCCGACGCGCCGTATATATCTCCTGACCTTCTGAATTCGGCTTTATCCGCCTGCAAAGCTGCGGCATGCTACAATATCAGGCTCAAGTAGTGTATGTGGGTCATGCAGTAGCTGATGATCAAGCCCTACAACGCATAAAGGTGTTCGGCGCTCTGGAAGTGGCGATAGCAGGACGATCACTAGCGAGCTCGATCCTTTTCGGATGACGCAGATGAAAGGAGCAACTGCAGCTTCGGCCAGTACCTTTAGACGCCGTCACCAACAATCCTTGTGCTTGACACATGCAGTATGAGGGGCATGTTAGTGTGTACCCCGCTCTATGCTGACGTGCGCTTCTACCAAGATAGCTTTTCATATGACAATCCTACAGCAGATCTGACTGCTTGTTAAGTATAATCTTGCCTTAGCCATCTATCTCTAATCCCTCTATCTTCGAGTCTTATCTTGAGGCCGAAACCTTTGTATAGTTCTTCTGTTTGAAGGTACCATTTGCGTGTTAAGTATTGAAAATTTACTCCCAGGCGTTGCATAACTGCTTCTAATGGGTAAAAGCTTGTTGTTTGAAAGAGGGCGATCTGTAAACCATTGATTGGGGGTTTGCGCTAGCATACAAGAGAGTGCACTACATTATTCGTTGTGACAGGGGTGCAGTGTTTTCGTGGAGTCAACAGGCTCCGGAAGTGCGTGTCCAAAACACGCCGACCTGCGGCATGTGGTCGGCGCCGCTGCCGCAGGTGCCGTCGACATATGGTGCGGCATACTTGGCTCGGCAAAGATCGGCATGTCGGCCGCGGTACTAAGTACCGGTAGTGCTGCGAGCAAAGAGCGAGCAAAATCCGGAATCAAGATGCTCAAACATGTATTGATATATCTGACTTGAACTATGTATATGCATGTATGGAAACAAAATTCCACAGTACAGTGATGGGACCTGGCGCGTGCTGCCAAAAAAAATCCCATGGCATGCAGATAGGTGTACAATGTAGGTAGTCCGTTTGACCAAGAACAGCCTGCAGTTCTCGAAAGCCTTTTGTGGACGTTTAACCATATAATCGTAAATGTTTGCGTACTCGAAATGGGTTTCGGAGACCGGACACTGCTCAGGACTGGACCGTGTTGCTGCAGAACCACCTCTCGCGACAAAGTACCGCGATAGTGCATGTCATCAAGGACACTGACCTAATATCAACACGTTGTTGTAAATACAAAATTCTGAAAGGCTCTAAATATGTCCGTCTTCGTTGAAATCTGGTCAATTCGGGATGAATTTGCTCCAAAGAGACATATTGAAAGACCTATTCAAAGAACAGCATTTCCCGAAACTGATACTCTTGTGGTATTCAAAAGCGACCTGCACGTAGGATGTTTTTAACCTTTGATGCTTGCCTGCGTATTGACGTCGTCGTTCCGGACCCTTCGTGCTTGCCTCTCAGAGCTCCCAGTGAAAGAGTGAAGGGCTCATGCCACGTCACGATTTCGGCCTTGCTGCTTCCCCCCAAAGATCTATGCATGCAAGTGCTTCAGCACCCACATAAAGCATCTTTCTTTCGACTCTATCACCAAATACTCGACTCAGTATGAACAACAACGATATCTCTACCTTGGTGGACCCGCCTGACCATTTGCTGAGGGTCAAGTGCCGAGCGCGTTTCCCTAGAGAACATATCATCAACTTCGCCTTTGCCTCCGTGGGACGGTTCACCCTAGTCCTCGACTCAGATCGTAAGATCCTACGAGCTAATGCCCGACTCCATGATGCAACATACAAGTACTTGGTCGTCGATGATCCTCAGATCCTTGAAGCGTTCGCCGAAGGTCGCGATTCCGAGCAGTACCTGAGTTTCCCTCCGCTAACAAAGTTTCGTCTCGATCCTTTCGATGAGCCTGATTCAAACGACTCAGACGCTTCGCGGCCAGAAACAGCGCGCTTGGTAGACGTCTCGAACCTGCCAATCATGGTGGTGTTTGGACGTCGACCAATAGCATCGTTGGAACCACCCAAAGGAGCAGTGAATGCCCGACTTGAGGCCATATGGGGAAAGGATGTTGGACATCCGATTTCGGGACTCAAGAAGGCGGAGATTTATCATAAACCTCTGATAGACACAGCACCTGTCCGACGCCCAGTGTACAGACGAGTTGCTTCTCCACCAGACGCCATGTCACGATCATCAAACAGAGGACTGACTATACTCACGCTATATGCAGAACAATCGTCACCATTAGAATCAGAGTGCGTGGCTGAAATCGGGCGTGATACTTCAAGAGACACAGTTCCTGCGTGTGAGCCTGGGCTAGGCTGCTCAGTTCCTGGTCATCAGTGTCGCGATCGCAACAATTATACAACTTGTAAGCTCCACAGACGATTAGTGACACTTCATCAACAGATGGAGAAGGGCGGTTATCAAATGCTCCCTTCTGACTCAGAAGCTGCGGGCGCAGGTGAGAAAATTTCGACTAAACGAAACAACACATCCATGGAGCCCAGGTCCACTAGTGGAGCTTTTGCGCTCGCAACTCTTGAGGGTCTAGCGGCGGCTTCAAATGCTCTGCGTGAGGTAGGTGCGCGGTGTGAGTCTGTTGCGGACGCTCAATCTGACAAGACATAATAGATTCTATCAGAGAGCCATGAGGCCGGCGAGCTCCATCCAAAGTTCGTTGAGCAGCCTCAGAACGTCGCCGAGCAGTACAGCCAGCATGAAGCTGCAGGCGCACAATTGAAAGATCGAAACTGGAGGATTCCAGATCAAAACTGCGTCATCGCAAGGGATTTTAACATTCAGCGTGGAAGTGTACTTCAGAACCCTGATGACGTTTGTTGTTGTCTTCCAGCGGAACAAAGCTTGTCCATACTTTCAACTGGGAATGATCGCGGAGCGGATCTTGCCAGAAGCCGGCTGAGCTTGGACAATGTCGATGAGCAAAACACACGTCTAGTATCAATGTCTGCTTTCAACGGGCTTACAGGACTGACAAATGGCGTCAACTTGGGAGATGGCAATGTATCTGTGGGGCTCGATTCGATGGAGTCTGTGCTGCAAAAGGCGACCGCCGGGGCTAGAAGCTCATCTTCCAGCGGCCTAAAGCGCATGACGGAAAGCACCAACATATCTACACAGCTATCCAGAAATCTGACATGGCGCATGCATCAGGCCACCTCATCCAACGTTGTTAGCGACAAATCGTCCAGGAGAGGACCGAAGAGATTTTGGTACGATGATATGCACGAAATAGGGCGCAAGAGTCTTGCTACTGATATTGAATGTTCGTGAAATCAGAGCAAAGGGACTGCCACGTGTTTCCAAAGTATGTCTAACATGGGAGACAGACTGCAAGCATAAGGGAAACCCGGTACCTGATGATGTATACTACGATGTGTGCAGGGTGCATTGAGACTTCAAACTCCAAACAAACCTGGACAGAGACTATTGGACTTTGCAAAAGGGCTACTCGGAAAGAGCTTGAAACTTGACTTTTACTGTTGCAGTAGGAGATCGAATATTCTTCAGCTAGTAATGACTAAAAAAATACCGTTTCTAATCAGGTTGTCCGAAAGACAAATCACTGTGTCTGGAACTAACGCCTATTCACTCACTTCTCGCCAGCTGTTCTTCAAGGTGCATTAGCTTCCCACATATCGATTATCACGCCCTCTGTCCCATTCCGCGTTAGTACACCCACAGCCACCACGTCGTTGAGCCAGTTGTAGGTGCCGTTTGTAGCGGTTTCGAATTTTCCTCGTAAAAGCGTCCTCCCATCTGACTGCGTCGGCCCTTCGGTCTGAACGTAGATCCAGGCGCCATCATCAGTTTGAATGTTATAGCGCGCATCTGGACGGATCTTGCCGTCTTTGTCTGTGAGCCGCCAGTCTGCGCCTAGGTTGAGTACTTTGCCTTGGAGCTCGTCAGCCTGCACGTCCTTGCAATGATGACAATCGATGAATACTGGAGTGACGACCATGCTGCTTTTCTGCAATGACGCGCTAGGAAGACATACCGGAAAGTCGAGGTCCTTTGAAGGTGCCGCCCACGATGGGGATCACAATGCGCTCCTGGCCATTCGGCACGGGCCCTAGTGAAAACCGTTCACCAAGCTGGACTTCCATATGATACAGCAATGTCATTTCAGGTGGTTGGGGGCTACTTTGCGCCATGACGTACGTTGCGAGAGCTGCGACGATCGATAAAGGTCCGAGGATGTGCATTTTGAAGCGTGAAGTTTTGATTGCTTTGTTGTCTGATTGCTAGCGCCTCCGCTAGATATAGGACTACCTGCATCGTACCAATATATTGCCGTTGTGGAGAGGATTGTGCGATGTCGTCATCCAGGAACGGCGGTGTTGGCGGCAGTTGTCGACGCTAGCCCCCACCCCGCACTCCGATCATCGCACCTCCCCTCGGCTACCATCTGCTTTCGCGCCTACAAACTGGGCGGTATTCCAGCTGTACCTACGATGGCCTGGTAGATCGGCTTGTACAAGTTGCATCTGTAGTCCACTTGGCTCTGCGGCAGCATTGTCACACCTCCACCCTTCACTTTTCCTACATCCCCTAGCACGCCTAGATTCCAATCACCAGTTGTCACGTTTCCGTTGCTTCCGTAGTACAGACCACTAACAGCCTGGTCGTAAGCACCGGAAAGTACTGAGCCAGCCTGACCAGTACCAACAGCGTTCCATCCCGGACCGGCCAGGGGGTTCTTTGCAAACCGCGCCCATGCGCCTTGCATGAAAGAAGAAAGCGCATACTCCTGCGTTGTAGTATTGGCCTTGTTGTAAGTACGAAAGATAAGAGGAATCTCAGACGCGTGGTATGCGCCTAATCGCGGGAAAGCCTGGGTGTTAGAGAAGGAAGCGTTGAAGAAATAGCGCCAAGTAGGGATACCAATGGAGGCTGTTGCGTTGGCCCAAAGAGCTGCCGGCTACAAAGACGTCAATACAGTAACAGACAAAAACCACTCAAATTTGGTACGTACACATTGATATGTCAGATCAGTGATGACTGCAGAGATTGCATCGTAGCCATTAGTAATGCCTGGACTACCGATGGAGTAGGCTGCTGCAATTGCTGGTATCAGTGCGGGCGCTGCGCTGAAGCTGGTTTGCAGAAAGGCAGAAAGGTTGGTTTGGCCAACCGCGAAGACTCTGTGAATAATCAGTGACGAACCAAGAATCTTAACTAGGGGCACACACCGTCCTTCCTGCGAGTTTGAGCCTCCTAATACAGGGATGTGCGAGATGTTACCGCTCAACCTGCGTGCTGCCGGGTTCTGAACAAGCGTCACATTGTCTGCGACAGGGCTAAAGACCAACGAGTTCATTTCGACGACTCTCTTAACCTCGGTCGCATTCGCTGCGCGTACGCAAGTCAGGTTACTTCCATATGTACCTGGGCATTTGAGTGATGCCGTGAGATTGTTCCATGCAGAGATACTGGAGGTCTGTGGAGCAGGCCGGTAACTGTATTGGCCGCTTTGCAGGATCGCAGCACGGAACGGAGGCTTGCTGTTTTTGGGGTAGCTGGTCAAGAGTGCATCAACGGAGAAGGCTCCGGCGCTCTCGCCGAAGATGGTAACCTTGGTTGGGTCGCCACCAAAAGCGTGGATGTTGCGCTGCACCCAGTCAAGTGCGAAACGCTGGTCGAGGAAACCGAGATTCTTTCCAGTTGCGGGGAGCTCGGGGGAGGCTGGAAAACCAAACACTGCTAGACTTCAGAAGTTGCATCAACAGCTGCACGATGACTTTACCAACCATTGGTTCGGTAGTTTGTGGTCACAACAATGACATCCTCGTATGCTGCGAATGCACTGCCATCGTAGTTCTGCTGGCCTAGCAGTGGTATCAGTAGTTGTTAAGCATTTGAAACCACAATCGAGCGCACCGGCATTGCCAAACTGCAGCGAGCCCCCATAGATCCAAAACATCACGGCTCTTCCATTACCGCCTGGCGATCCAGAAGGAGCGTAGACGTTGAGATACAAGCAATCCTCAGACTCCACCGGTGGTGGGTTGTTGAACACGCTTTGCGTAAATTGTGAGCTTACTTGCGGGTCTGATTGTTGGTCAGTATGAGCTATAGAGCAATGACTCTATGATCGACCTACATCTAAACTGCTGGATACAGGCTGGCTTCCATTCCGTAGCGTTCAGACGTTGGCTGAAGGCTGTGACATTACGCGGCGGCGAAAATCTCTCGGGTGGTGACTGAGCAAAGGGAACTCCAAGAAATTGATTGACCGATGGTCCTAGCCCATTAGGGAGAGCTGTAGCCTTTCCTAGTAATACTCCTGCATCAATTGTCACGGTTGGTGACGGATTGTAGTCGAGGGTCAAACCCAACGCTGGAAGGAAAGCCAAAGACAGAAGATTGTTGTCGAGACGCATTGTGAGAGACTTTTGGAAGCCCGGAAGTTCACCAAGTAAGACTTAAGGAGTCCTATTTGTAGCTGCGTGTATAGCTTCTGCCATAGCCAATCAACGCGATGGATGAGAAACCGAGGCCGCTTCGACAGGACAGCTTGTGTTGTCAATACTTCCTGTACGCATGGCGTTTTCGCCCAGTCTGGTACCTCTATACAAACAGCTTGGGCGACCTGTGATACCGAGGCATGGCCGTCAGCTGGACCTTGGCTTGCTGATGCTAGTACAGCAAGGCTGTGCGCTAAACAGTCCGTTGTTTTTTAGTGTAGCCACGAACAACCTCTTCTGATAATTCAGACCTTTTTTGCGAAGTTGAAGAGCGGTTATAGACGATTCCTGCAAGGACATGTCTATTACTTCAAAGACGCTTGATGGGTGTAGCTATTGTCGATCATCGTATTGCTGACGAAGGCCGTTCGTGGAGGGAACGGAAGCGGGCCGAGGTGCAAGTCGATCTTTTTGCGGGGTATTATCCCCAGCCACGCGCTACCAGGCATCTTTCGGATTAGACAGAGCTCGGGCTTTCTAGATACATGAGGGGATGCTGTTGTTGTAATTAGTCATCATATCGGCGGCCAAGCAGCAAACAAGATGCCATCTCGATGCGAAGCTTAAACGACGTCATCGTTGACAACGTGAACTGCAATCCCTCACTCTCTGGAGGCAGGATAGAGGAGCGTTGCATGACTTGTGTTAGGATTCCCTAAAGGTAAACACTGCTTAATACACTACGGTCTGCACATGCTGTAATTGATCCCTCCTAGGATTCTTGCTTGTGCCAGTATCAATGTAGCTCAGACTGCACAGTTCCATTTTTTTTTGAAACTGGCGAAGCTCCTCCATAGTCATGTGCGGTACACACACCTCTCCACTGCGGCTCCTTTCCAGCTGCTTGCCTGCCGCATCCATCATCTCCCAGATCTCAGTATTCATCTTTGCGATCTTTCCTTTGATCGATAGCTTCTCGCGTGCCTGGTGTGGGGAAAGTCCGTGCCGCGTTCATCATGCAGAACACGCCCTTCAGAGGAGGCGTTGAAAGGTGGCGTTATCGCAGTGGATCCCAGGGTCTCGATTTTGCGTCGTAACTTTGCCGCTACATTGAAATTCTTGTAGAGCAGCAGCAACAGTGCTTTCTCTACTGGGTGGTACAAAACACCAGTTCTGGAGTTTTTCCATCTCAACGCCGTCTGCAGCTACCAACGTATACCCAAGCTAGTAGAGAGAAGCGTGTGTAGCAGAAACGGTGCTCTTGTTGGTGCCCTCATCTGTAGAGGCAGCTATGTCACTTACTGCCTGGGCAGTCTCTGTAAGTGACATTGTCAGTGTATAATCAGCGACTACATCCTGGTGTAGAGACACGCAACCCACTCGTCCCAAATGATGGAAGTAAGAGTTGTAATCGAGATACTCTCCCGTCGACTTCGGTCTACTCAATTTCAATGACCCGTCTAGCTACAATGTGGTGCTGTTCTTTGTCCCGCAGGCCTTTGCGAGGCAAGTCGAGTGATAGTAAATAAACTTCTTCCCGACGAGTGATCGGACATCGACACCACATGACGGTGTAGAAGAGCGCAGGGACGAGAGACGTGTCGAAGGTAACATTGGCAGCAGCCACTGGAGACGGAAAACGTGGCCGTAAGAAATAGAGGTCTAGTGCTTCGATCAGATGGTTTGCGTGTGATAGTAGTAGTTTGAAATTTTCAAGTTGCGAGTCAAAAATCATTTGCCTTGTGTCGAATATGCAAGCGCAAGCGGAGTAGCTAGAATAGTATCCAGTTTTAAGGGCGCTGATAGCGAGTCTGCCTGCGATGGACAGCTGTTAAGATCTTTCTAACTCTGACAAGGCTTTCAACTAGGTTGAATGTAGGGCTAGTACGCTATCTCGCTCTTGAGAGTCTGACACTGTTGGCGAGACTGCCTGATACAACTTTACTGCGATGCGCCGCGCAAGTAGGATAGCGGCGTTGCGTAGATCCCAAAACGAAGATTCGGCATCGCTGATGCTAATTAAAAGAACTGCGTTGAATTGCTGCGGAAACTTTTTGAAGAAGGCAAAGTTTGTCTCGACATCAACGCCATACACAAGGGCGGATGCTAGTCCTAGAGTAAGGATTGACAGATTCATGAACTTGTTGGGACGGTTTCGAGCTGTTGCCAGCGAACACCTATCGTGAAGCAGCTAATAGAATTGATCTACCATGCAGTGCCACCGTCATATCTCGCACCCTTGTGCCGATAAGATCCGATCCGCAAACAGAGGAGCTCCACAGAAACCGCCCTTGGGGAGCGTTCTCCAGATCTGTCGAATTATAGATCCTGACATGCATGGCTGATAGTCTCTATCTACTATCCCGGAACGCTGATCGGTTGCTTAATCGGTGGATCCATCGGCGATCGGTACGGAAGAATCAAGAACATCTTTGTTGGAGCTGCAGTCGCGACGGTTGGTGCTGCGTTGCAGTGCTCGGCAATGAACCACGAGTGTATGATCTATGCACGAGTTATGAATAGTTGAGGCACAGGTATCCTCAACTCCATCATTCCTATTTGCGCCACTGAAATTGCTGATCACACTTCACGTGGTCAGTTCATTGCGATTGAATTCACACTCAACATCCTCGGAGTCTCCACTGCATACGGGCTCGGATATGCATACTCTTTCTAAGGCGATAGAATATGCTCCCTCATCTAGCGCTTTCCCATTACCTTCCAGATCATCATGCTGATGGCTCTCATGGGCGCTATAATGTTCTTCCATAAGTCGCCGCGCTGGCTTGTGAAGATGGGTCGAAAGGCTGAAGGCCGTTATGTGCTAGCTCGACTCCCAGGCGACACAGGTATATACAAAAAGAAAGCAGAGACCGAGTTCCAAAAGATTGTGTTATCTTGCGAGCTCGAGCGTTCAGACTTCCGTAAGCAAGGTTACTTCGATATGCTATTCGGTATTGATTCAGGCAAGCTACAAACCGACAGGCGCGTCCAGCTAGTCATCTGGATCCAAATTATGCAAAAACGGGTTGGCATTGCTGCAATTCCTGTCTTTGCTCCTACAATCTTCGGCATTTCTGGCATCAGCCCTGCAAAGCGACAATGAATCTCTGGTGTAAACAACATCTGCTACATGTTTTCCACGCTGATCTGCGTCTTCACCCTCGACCGCATTAGCCATCTATGGACCTGCTACTGGCGATCTGCTGATCAAGGTATCGCAATGGCTCTCGCCGGCGTATTCTCATACTTCTGTCAGCAAGCTACAGCCAACGGCGATGCAGCCAAAGCCTCGCAATACGGAATTGCAGCTGTTTCCACAGTGTTCATCTTCATATCCATCTTTGGCGCCACATGGTTAACAGTGCCGTGGCTGTATACCGCCGAAATTTTCTCGCTGGATGTCAGAGCTAAGGGCAATGCTTGAGGAGTCGTTGGTTGGTCTATTGGTAATGGCTGGCTGACCCTGCTTTGCCTCATCATGTTCGAATCACTCAGTGAGAGGACGTTCTACATCTTTGCTGCCTGCAACGCCGTTTCGATTCCAATGATATGGGCACTGTCTCCGGAAACCAATCAGCGCACGCTTGAGGAGAACGACCTTCTATTTGTATCGGATAGCATCTGAAAATGGGAGGCGGAGACGAACACCAATAGTCTGAGGAGTCTGCGGGGTGAGAGCAGCTATGAAAATGTGAACGACTTAAAGGGAGGTCGGTTTGTAAGTTGAGGGCAGTAAACTATTGGCCATTTGCAGCGTTATCTCTCTCTTGTGATTAGTTCTAATGTCGCTGCTGTCAGGTCACTACAGCCGATAGAGTCTCAAGTCACCGTCAGTGAAAAGTGATTTGAGTTCCATACCATTTCCTACAGTTCAAAAGGCCATTGAACAGAACAAAAACTTGTAAGCTGTGACTAGAGTGTAGCGCACCTGAAAGGCTCTTTAGAAATCTCCGCGTGGTCCAAGCGGGTTTGATAGAAGTCAATTCACCAACGCTAGATCCGATATACCTACAGATGTGAACTCTCATGGAACCCAGTGAAGCCATCGTTATGCAATACTCAAGGCAAGCTCTCAAGTTTATAAACAAAGTAGAGAAAAAAATTGCGGGTGGATCTCGTGGATCGTCACAAGAATACAATAGCCTGGCTTTGGCGTGTCCCAGGTAGTTATCATGTCATCAACGCAAATTTTCCGTACTGTTGGTGAGTACGTTCGTGGTGTTGATGTGCGAATCAAAGGTTCCCGTATTTCGGCGATTTTGCCGTTGACGTCACGCACAGACGATCGGTTCGGCTATACAACCGGCCCCTCTACCAACAACAACAGCAAAACGGAACATTTCCATGTCGTGCATCGTGGTATCATTCTTCCGACGCGGGGTAGAGTTTCGCTAGACACGGTCCGTTAGTACCAGCATGGGCTTATCTCCGTCATACCCTGGTATTTCCCCAGACACAACAGTCGTCACCTTCCCCGTATGCTTGCTTTGACATGGATACGATCGTCTTAGCAACGATCCTGGCGGGTCTTGTGTGATGAAGATATGGTTCTAAAAGTCTTGAGTACCTTTTACGGTGATTTATCCGTCGTGCGCGATGTCACGTTAGAAGACCAAGAATGATGCAGCCAAGCTTACTGATGGTATAAGTCATGATTCTCCTGTGATCACAGCAATTGTCTCGAGAGATAGCAGCAACTTTGATCATGGCGGCCTCACTTCTTCTGACTGTAGCATTGGTTGCACCAACCCTGGCAAAGACCGTCCGCTCACCAACGCCACCTATGGGGTGGAACTCGTATAACAGTTACAACTGCTTTCCATCTGAAGACAAGATCAAACACAGTACCGACGGCCTGATTGCTCTAGGCCTCGACAAACTCGGCTACAACTTTATCACTGTCGACTGTGGCTGGCCGTCAAGAGATCGAACGTCGGATGGCAAGCTGCAATGGAACGAGACGCTGTTTCCCTCCGGCGGTAAGGCATTGGGTGACTACATTCACGATCTTGGTCTGGATTTTGGACTGTACTCGGGTGCAGGGTACCTGCAGTGTGGAAGCACGGATCTTCCTGCGAGTCTTGGTTACGAGCAGCTCGACGCTGAGAGCTTTGCTGAGTGGGGCGGCGATAGTCTGAAGTATGCAAGTGTCTAAGACTTGCACTCCAGCATCAGATACTGACACAGCTCAAGGTACGACAACTGCTATTCCACATCCAACACCACTATGGTTGATTCTTCCTCGGCCGAATCACAGTCGCCCGCACGCTTCCAGCACATGGCCGCCGAGCTCGATGCAGTAGACCGTGACATCCATTACTATGTATGCCAATGGGGTATTGGCGTCGACACTGGCGAGTGGGCCTCGAAGATTGGTAACTCATGGAGGATCAGCAACGATATTTACAACGCATGGCGCAGTATCTGGCGTATCACTAACCAAGTTGTTCCTTACTACAGGCACACAACGGTTGGCGCATTCGCTGACATGGACATGCTCATGTAAGCTTAATTGACTCCAAGCGTAACGTGCTGGCTGACAGTAATAGCGTCGGCCTAAACGCACTTTCTGAGGAGGAGGAGCGCTTCCATTTCGGCATGTGGGCTATCAACAAATCGCCCTTGATCATTGGTGCTGCAGTCGACCCAGAAAAACTCAATCAGCACTCGCTGGATATCATGTCGAATAAAGAAGTCATCGCTATTAACCAGGATCCGCTGGCCAAGCAGACTCAGCTCGTTCGTCGCTATACCGTGGAAGAGTACGATATATGGCTTGGAGAGCTTTCCGGCTCACGTCAAATCGTGGGTGTTGCGAACTGGAGGAACAGCTCCCAAAGCATTGAGATCGATATTGCATCACTCGGCATCGAAAGCGCGCAGGCTCGAGACGTATGGGCTGCAAAGGATCTCGGTCGCGTTGAAGGAGTGCAGAAGCTAGACCTCGCTGGTCACGAACTCCGTCTCTGGATCCTCTCCAACACAACCACAGCTGCACCTCTCAAGCCTACCGGCTACCACTCTGCCTCGAATGCTACACTCTCTGGATCAGCGAAGCTGGTTTCATGCTCATCTGGAGCTTGCCAACCCGCCGGTTCAAAGGTCGGCAATATTGCCTTGGGATCCAGCGCCACATTTACATCCGTATCTGCCTCATCATCAGGCAAGAAGACAATCGGGATCGACTTTGTCAACTACGACTACGCTTTCACAACAGCGTGGGAGTGGGGTGATAATGCAAGGAACGCAACGCTTGCGGTCAATGGAGGTGCACCGAAGCGATGGGCATTTCCTCTGTCTGGTGGCAACTGGGAGGAGAGTGGACGCTTGATCATTGAAGTTGATGGCTTTGTCGAAGGTGCGAATAACACTGTTGTGTTTAGCGGGTTTGGCGATGCTACTGCATGGGCACCAGATCTTGTTGGGTTTGAGGTCCTGGAGTAGACCGTAGTAGCATCCCTGCTCCACAGATAACGTATGCACTCAGTTTCACCTCCTTCTTTGGCGCTGACTTATTCGCGTTTGTCATCTTTGTTTGCGATGTGATGTCATGCGCAACATTCAGCAATCGCTGCTCCTGCAATATATGAGCGCAGACATCACGTTCACCTTCTTCTAGTCTCGATCACGTGACACAACGGTGAGATAGGTGCTGAAAGTCCACGCATCTACTGACATACAATATGTCCAGTAGCTTCATCTCAAATTCTGCACCCGATACGACTTCCATTGCACTTTCAGCAAGAATGGGTCTTTACAACATATTGGCATTAAAGCACGTTTACAAATCTGCCTCAGTGTGGACTGTTTTCGTAACGAAGCTTCCTACGTGCCACGTCAGAATTTGGACGATGCTTTCACCTCGACACCGCCAACCCCAGCTGACCACTCTTCACGGTGAAGATGGCTCTTATTATTAGATCCTGGTCACTTCGAGCACAGCACAGTTCATCTCACTGCCACTATAGTTTACTTCCCTTGCCCCACTGCCCAACACAAACACCCATTCTCCATTCGGATTGCTACACTCACGCGTGCGCATCATCCCTTGACTGCGCTCCTCCCTCACATCGCTCTTATACTGTTTCGTAACACGCAATATTGTACAGCTTCTTGTACAAGATCGCACTATACCGGCGCCATGGCAGCCAACAACGAATGCGATA
Source organism: Ascochyta rabiei (assembly GCF_004011695.2). NCBI lineage: Eukaryota > Fungi > Ascomycota > Dothideomycetes > Pleosporales > Didymellaceae > Ascochyta > Ascochyta rabiei. The sequence goes on from NC_082413.1 coordinate 1,835,035, forward strand.
TCGCGCCGCAAAACACCGTAACCAGTCACGCATCGATTTCGAGCGCTCAAGCTATTGGTAGCTCACCAATAGATCCCCTACAAGTCAAACACGAGTACCGATCGCCTTCAACGAGTATCGACTTTCCACTTCCTCCTGCGCCTGCTTCGAGTCTCCAGTCGATCTCTCATAAGAATACCGGTGGTTGCAAGCGAGATGATTCCATTACACCAGTTGGTGGGTTCGCAACTTTTGCATTGTACCATCGTACTCACAAAGTCCAGACTCTGAGGATGCTTCATCGACTTCTCTCTCGCCGTGCTTGAGATCGCTTCTGACGTCTCGTCATATTGCAAAGGCCGCTTCTTCACCTGAACGCCTTGTCGCTCCTGTCAATTTAACTGTTCCAGATTCAGGTGCTGGTGATGCCCGCTCATCAAGTGCCAGCTCGCCCAGCCTTGTTCTCAAGCTGAAACTTCGTGGCATACAGGCTGTCCTCCAGGAGCCACTCCACTCCACCGACAAATACACTTCGCAATTATACGGCTCTCCAGACGGGAAGCGCACCTCATCTGAAGCAGAATTTGAAGATGACTTCGACACCGACTCTGAAATCGACATCATGTCACTCAAGAACAAGGTCATCAAGCCGACGGTGAGGAGAAAGGGCACGCGCATCAGCTCACAAAGGAGCGCGAAGGCGAAGAAACATCGCGATGGCAGCGGCAGCGATTTCAAGGACGAAGATGCCATGTTTGACGCAGGAGATGAAGACAGCTCTCCCATCTCACCTGACAGCAAGCTCATCCTGTCAACCAACATGCTCAAGCGCTCTGAGCGTATCATGGATCCTGCCAACCCAGAGCATGCCAAGCTCATCGCCGCTGCAACCAAGGCTGGTTCTGAGTACTACGACAGCGACATGGAGGATCTGCCTGGTGACGTGAAAGAGACAAACAAGCCGCACCTCTTTCGCAATGTGAAGTGGGGCTTTCTCGCAACAGACTACTCCCAAGATGCTGTCTTCACCACGGAACCTGAGTTGTACGTCCTTGGTCTCTTTCCTTTGCCTTGCCGTACCTACGCATACATTAACACCGATCAGCACACAGTTCGTACCTGGCCGCTTCGAGCGCCTGCCTGACGGCACCGCTTCTGACCAGAAGTCCAAACTCATCATCAAGCTTACAGATAAGCAATACCGCCAGCGCATCTTTCTCAATCCGCCGCCGCGCGACTGGAACAACCAAGAAGCCATCACTGCACTCAACAAGCGCACTGTTCAGCAGATCCGGCGCAACACGTCGATTCGCTTCCGCGAGGTCGTTGAGCCGTACGTCATGGAGGAGCGCGAGTGGATCTTGGCGCACTTGACCGAGGGAAAACCTTCCAACGGATGGAAGACGTTTGTCCATGACTTCAACCGGAAATTCGAGGGTCGGAGGCTGGAGGAGGGCGGCGTGGCGAGGCCAGAGAGGAGCCACAGCAGCCTCACAAAGGAAGTTGAGCGCTTTGGCAAGATGTACAGCAAAGGTATTGTACCAAAGAATACATCGCAGGGTATGGAAAAGACGAAGGAAAAGACGAAGGGAAAGAAGACAGAGTAGGGATCTTGGGTCTGCGGCGCTCTCGTGTACATGTTGATGATCTGGATACCGCGAGATGTCTTGGAATTTGCAAGCAGCTAGACTGCCTTACCAAGCACGAAGATGCGTCCACGAGATGTTGCGTGCAGTTAGTAGAATACGATTACTGTTTCCTTGATTTGCCATTCAGCCACTGTCAACTAGTTAATGGACGTTGTTGAGATCGAGGCGTTAAGCAGTGGCTAGACGACGTTATTTTGAAGAGCTGCTCGCTGTTTCTGGATCGTCCTGGAGACCTCAACTCGCTCACGTGACCATGGAAGGGAGACGTGGGTGCAAGCATCCAAGAGAGCGTCAATGCAAACCATTTGTGAGGCTACCATCAGCTCTGCTAGCTGTCACATTCTTCGTGCAGCTAGCTTCCCAGCTCAGGCGGAACAGAAGGGCTGACGAGGAAGTTGGGTCCAAAGGACTTATTGCTGGCAGCTGGGGGTAAGACTTTTGTGTCGTCAATTTTGAGCACCACCATTTCCTTATCGAGGAAGACCCGCAGCTCACCGGAAGAGGCTAACGCTTACGTCACCGGCAAACCTTCCGTTTGGGTACCGGGAAAAGTCGAAGCAGCAGCTCAACGAGAGATCATAGCACAGCACAGCCCTGCCCTGCAATTTGCAGCGCATCCAATCGAGGCACTTTGCAGCGATAACACTGTTTTGTGCAGCATTGTCCACTCCGAGAATCGATCGCCGTTTGTCAATCGCCAACGTCTGCCCACAGCGCAGTGACTCCAACCCCACCAGTCCTGAGGACCAGCACGAGACAACAGTACTAGCATCGAGATGCCTCCAAGGATCCATATCATTCGACATGCACAAGGCGAGCACAACGCAACTGTAGGTTCCCTGCTCAAGCATCCCGCACATTGGACATCTCACACCATTGCAGCGCAACTACTCTATCCGCGATGCGCTTCTAACCCCAAAAGGGAAAGGGCAATGCAGCACTCTGCAGGCCGCCTTCAAGTACCACAACGACATCGACATTGTCTTCTCATCACCTCTGCGGCGCACTATCCAGACCGCATCATTGTGTCTGGGCCCTGCGTTAGCGCGAAAGGAAGTGCCTTTTGTGCTCTTGCCGTCATTGCAAGAAGTCAGCAACGTTGGCTGTGATGTCGGTCTCGCAGACACTGCAGAGGACGTGAAGCGCATAGTACCAACTCTTTTTGCCGAGGGCGAGCTGCCGTTTGACTACAACAAGATCGATGCTTCACACGTGACTGAGGGGTGGAACAGTAAAGTGAGTACAAGTTGTGAAGCTGCGGCGGTCAGGGACAGCTGACTAAGACTGGCACAGAAAGGATACTGGGCATATGAGCGAGATGCGATATCGAAACGAGCAGCAGACTTGAGGAGCTTCTTGATGCAGCGATCAGAAAAGCAGGTACGCAGATGCCCTTTTTCTCATCGTCTAGCCTGCTGACAACGAAGATTGCACTGGTTACGCATGGTGCATTTGCTCACTTCCTAACCGAAGACTGGGATGTCGCCGACCCAATGACAGGCACAGCATGGCTGAATTGTACGTCGACAAACCAAGTACATAGTAGACACGAACTAACTAGTTTAGGTGAACATCGTATATTCGACTTCACATCTGATTCCAACGCTGCAGATGCCCATCTCGAAGAGACCGATGTAAGCAAATCGTCGAGAGGATTCGAAGAGCGAGAGATGGACCCACATGTGTTTGAAGAGTTGAAGGCCGTCTCGTCCAACGAAAGCCAGAGCTGAGAGTATACTTGGAGAGCACTTTTCGTCGTCGCCAACGAGTCCGCCAGTACGTGTCGTGGTCAACAGGATAGTAATGCAAGCCAATCATCATTATCATCATCATCATCATCATCATCATCATCATCATCATCATCATCATCATCATCATCATCATCATCATCATCATCATCGCCAAATCAAATCGTCACCAGGAGTGAAATTTTCAGAGGCCGAGTCTGGCTGTTCAGCACCGTCTCAACTGCTCGAGGGGTACGGGACGGAGGGACTGCTGTGCCTAGAAGCGCTTACCCCGCGGTACCATTGAAGTCGGCATCAGCATCCTACTCCATCGTACTGTGGATGGTGAGGCGTCCCCAAGCATCGTGAGTCTACCCCACTCGTGTCCAGACTTCAAATCGCGCACAACGCCACCACGGAGCTCCCATCCACACCTAGAGGAGCCGGTTTCGAAGCTTACGTTCCGACGGTCCACGCCGTATCCAGGAACGTGTAAAGGGCCCCATGGTTTGCCTGGGGTACTGAAGGGCGCGCGACACCCGCGCTCTCAAGCTCATTCACGCTCGTCGCCATTGGATCCTCTCTGCGGAGAGTGAAATTCGGACTGGGGCCTCCATGCACTCCAGGATGCGCACGGGGTGCAGATAAGCGGAGGAGCGTCAAGGGCGCGGTTAGCCCATTCTATTACCATTTTGCGCAGCTGTGGGATGAGTGGCATGTTTTCATTACCCTTCCAGAACCGGCAGATGGCTCGAGCATCACGAAGACCATGTCAGAAGCTACTGCTTGCGGCCTAGGCGTCGGCAGCCGTCGGCCTGTGCCTGCAGGTAATGCGCCGGCGGCTGCTCGGCTGAGATGGTTAAGCCGCGCGACCCCGGCCAGTGGCGCGAATCCTGATGCTTGACTGAGCCCACTGCCGCCGAGAGTGGCAAGCTACCGCGGGTAGGGCTGCAGACGTCCGCTCTTGGTGGCGTTATGTTCCCGTCATCGTCATTGTATGTCGGTGCGCTCTGCGTGCCGCAGCGGCGCATTCAACGAATTCGGCGGAGGTTGCATCGCAGAGCGTGCGTCGTCATGTCACTGGCCTTCCGTGCGGCTCGAAACAGCGCGCCCAGGTCCTGCGAGCTGCACGTCCCTCTAGTGCAGGTGTGCGCAACGTAAAATTTTCACATTTTTACGTCAACGGCAGCACACCAAGTGGAGCGCCTCATCCATGGCTGCTACACGGCCACACGACGCACGCTGGGAAGCCTGAGACGCCCACGCCAGCGCAACAACAAAGCGCCCTCACGATGCCGTCTGCTGCGATGCCCGAGGGCGTGTCGTCCCCAGACTATGCTGCCAGAAGGCGCCCAGACCGGTGTCCTGGAGAACGCGGAGTGGAGGGTGGGTGAATCGAGATGCTCCCACATCGATGGAGCGCTCTCAAAAGTTTCTGAACGTGGGCGTTCTGCACGCTTCAGCCTCTCTCCTTGGCAGAGGCTTATCGACTCTAACTGCACAGGTGGGCCGAGTGCTGTCGCTGTGAATGGCCGCTTGGACATGCCCGTTGCCAGCGTCCAGCCCCGAGAATTCACCCCGACTCGAGCTGCTCACTGCCGCGCCCGGTCAATTTCGGTCTCAGCGTCTTGGGACGCGGAGTGGAGTCGCTGATAGCCATCATTCTATTACACATCTGGGGAAGTGCCAGATAAGCTCAGAGGGTACAAAATGGAATTCGGCGCCTCCAAGGCACGAGACCTGCATTGCGGCCCTTCGATTGCTAGTCCGACTTCTCCTCCCCCCTTCGACCGCTAACCACGGTTTGCCGCTATCGCCAATCCGCTTATCCGCCATCCGTCCCAAGGTTTCGCTGCGACCTGCACTGCGACTTCCGCTTTGAGCATCGCCCCAACGTTCAATCGTTCAATCGCTTCACTCCTCGCTTAAACTGAACTCCAAAACGAGGCCATACCCGCGCCTTCTAGACAGCATCGAACTCTCTTCCCCATCATCTATTCCTTTCAACATGCAGGAAGTCCAGAGGTCCTACCCGGAGCGTGGCTACGCAGCAGCGCCCCCCAACTACCGCACTGAGGGCGACGATATCTCGTCCGAGGGCAAGAAGAGCGACCCCGAGCTCAACATGCCGCTCGACAAGACCGCTACCGTCCAGGAGGGCTCCGAGAAGTTCAACCGCCTGGGGTGGAAGCGCCTCACCATTTGCTTGATTGTCGAGGCCATTGCCCTTGGTTCTCTCAGTATTCCCAGCGCGTTCGCGAAGCTGGGCATGGTTGCTGGTGTCATCATGTGCGTGGGACTGGGTCTGGTGGCCATCTATACATCATACGTCGTCGGTCAGGTCAAGATGCGCCACCCGCACGTCAATCACTACTCGGACGCTGTGCAGCTCATCTGGGGCCGCTTCGGTTACGAGCTTGTCGGTGTCATGTTCGCGCTATTCCTGATCTTGTTGGTCGGATCCCACGCTTTGACCGGGACCATTGCTTTTATCAACATCATCGACAACTACCAAATCTGCGCGCTGGTCTGGAGTGTCATCTCCCTGATCATCCTGTTGCTGCTCGCTCTGCCTCCCACTTTTGCAGAGTTTGCCATATTGGGATACATCGATTTCGTCAGTATCATCGTCGCAATCATGATCACCATCATCGCAACGGGTATCCAGGCGCACAATGCACCCGGCGGCCTGAGTGCTGTTCCTTGGTCCGCATGGCCTCCAGAGGGTACCACTTTCTACGAGGCTTTTTTGGCGACCACCAACATTGTCTTCGCCTACTCGTTCGCCGTCTGCCAGTTCTCTTTCATGTCTGAGATGCACACGCCCTCCGACTACGTCAAGTCCGTCTGGGCACTTGGTCTGATCGAAATCTTCATCTACACCCTGACCGGCGCGCTTATCTATGCCTTCGTTGGTGTCGACGTCAAGTCCCCCGCTCTGCTCTCTGCAGGTGACACCGTCTCCCGCATCGCCTTCGGTATCGCTCTGCCTGTCATCTTCATTTCCGGATCTATCAACGGCACTGTCGTCGGCCGATACATTATGGACCGCGCGTTCCCCAACTCGCCTATCCGCTTCGTCAAGGGCGCTCGCGGCTGGGCCGTCTGGGTGTGTTTGATCACCATCATCACAATCATTGGCTGGATTATCGCCGAGGCCATCCCCTTCTTCAACGCCCTCCTCGGACTCATCTCCTCCCTCTTCATTTCCGGATTCACATTCTACTTCCCTGCACTCTTTTGGTTCCAGCTCGTTAAGGAGGGCAGCTGGAAATCGAGCATCAAGAACATTATGCTTAGCATTTTGAACGCAGTCATCCTCATCATCGGCGTCGTCATCCTGGGCGCAGGTACTTACGCGTCTGTTGAAGACATTATGCACCAGTACAACGGCGGCGCGGTGCGCAGCCCCTTTACGTGCTCGGCTGCGTCGTACGCTTAGACTATGGCATTCAAGGCATTTAGCACGGCGTTTGTTTAGACAAGAGTTGTTTTCCACTTATCACTCGGTCGGTGCATCTGGGTATACATTGCATGAGCGGCGAGATACCAGCTCTGTCCTTAATATTTCACGACTATACGAAATGTATATCTTCATTCATATCCTGTGATTCTTGCATCCGCATCGTGAACCCCACTCCACATCAGATCCGCATCCCACAAGGGGCGCAATCACAGTCGCCTTTGCCCTTGCGATCTTCATTTTGCAGACGGGCCCATCCCAACCAACGATCCATTGTCGTCCATCAACTCCACTTCCGTCGGGTCTCGACGTGCGTGCCAAGGAGCCAATCCTTGGTTTGGCTACCACACGGGCGTGATAGGGAGTAGCGGTCCTGACCAGTGAACAATCTGGAACATGAGTCACCAGGCCGACCCTGGACCTCATCCTGCGGCGACCCGAAACCAGTGATTCTCAGCATGCACCGCAGTGAACTCGCGTCCCTGGTTGAGCGAGACTCTCTGGGTCTGCGAAGACTTGTGGTCAACGAACACCCGCTGCGTGGTCTGGATGGGATCGCATCACTCATACAAGAGAGCTAGTATCTCTCAGACACAGCAACCGAGCTGTTGGGTTCTGTGGATACAGAGACGGTGTACTCTGCACAAGCGCGTGGCGTTTCCCCTCGTAAACGTGAGCAGCTCGCACGACTCGATGCATTTGACGTGTTGACGCCGAGCACAGTGGCTTTCCGAGCATGAGGAATCGGGGCTGGTGTTATTGTTCGCAGCAACTCGCATTGCAGGGCTCGTCGACACGTACATCAGCACGAAACCGAGCTAGCTGTGCCTCCACCGCTGAGATCCCGAGTTTTACCATTCTTGTCTCTGCGTTAGTTGCTTTGTTGACAAACGCAGACAAGCACGAGCTCTTTGCTGCATGCGCCGCTTGCGATGCGGTCGGTGCTGGTCGTCTTCGTTTGGTCTGTGACTCAAGAACTTAGCGCGGGTGTCAGGAAAGTCGATGGCTGTGTAGCCTGAGTGCTTGGAGAGCTGATCTGTCTTATAAAGTAGCTTGACGTGCAAGCTGGACACGATTTAATAAATATCATGAACTGAGTCTATTATCAGATTTTTGGGGGGCGGCAGCCTACCAGCTTGACTGCGTGGCAGCAGTCTTGCGATAGTGCTCCAGGTGACATGAACTTCAGCAGTCACTGTTTTGCAGAAGCTTAGAATTCTCCGTGAGCGGTTGGAATTTTTGGTTACAGTGAAGCATGTCCTCTCTTCAGGGCTCCAAGGTACATCATCTATGGCTAGGCCGCATGCCATTTGGCCTTAGGAAGCGATAGACTATAGGCTAGCCATACGCAGCAGAAACACGTTTAAAACATATCTAGAACTCATGTGTTGATATTTTTAATGTGTTTTAAATAGTCATCCCGTACTCCACAAGCTAGCTAATTACCTAAGCAAGCTGATTACTTTTACTAAGACCACATTAAACCTCACTCTACCTACAATGCCTTAACGCAATAACAAGAAAACGCTCCTAGATAAAGCAGATATACAGATTACACTCTAGGCTATCTAACAAGACATAACACTCTTCTTGTAACGCGCTGCAGTAATCTTTAACGTGCCTTAAAGTACTCTTAGACTTATATGTTTATAAACATAGGCGTAGCAGAGGGGGTACTATAACAGGCTAGGCCCTAGAACTACTGCCTTAGCGCATGAACGGCCTTAGGCGCTCTAGCTAACTAATCTCTAGTCCTGTAGGTCCTTAGCAGAACTCTAGTAATATCTGTCTCTACTACAGACTCTTTTAGGCCTCTAGACTAGAGCCTGCCCTACTGCTACAGAGGCTACTGTAACGCACCAGTCCTTCCAAAGGTTCCTGTCCAGACCCATATCCGACTCATCTCCGACTTAGTGTCTTTACATCCCGTTTCTATCCCACATCCTGGTCAGCACTCCAATTCTTCCTGGTACTTATAGGTATAAAGGTACGAGGTACAACAGGTCTAGATAGTTAGTTTTTAAGTATCCTTTCGTACAAGACCTATAGGAATAGAACAATTCTCTGTGTAACTATCCCAGTGCTCCCATACACCTCGTAGCGGATACCCACGCCTATCAGAGACTTCTATCATCCTGCGTCGTTACAGCTACTAGAAGACTGTCCTACTGTTATGGAGGTTATCAGAGGACTACTAACCCTATAAATAGAACTTAAAGGGTTCTACTATACACATATAAATATACATGTTCCTACGTATATAGAGAGGTATTAAATTTATTGAAGTTTTAAACTTGCACACAGCCCTTAGCAGCAAGCTCCTAACAGTAGCTAAAAGAGAAAGGCTTGGTTAAATTACAAAGTACCTCTAGCTTGCTAGTGTATGTTAGGACACGGCTCTGCCTACTGTGCTTAGTATGCTAAGAGGGTATTAATGCTTACTTAGAAGGTGAGACTTTTGGCTAGAACAGTACTTATCGCCAACAATAGGCTAGAGGTAGACGTTGTGCCACGTGCCGCGCCTCTCGGACAGCCATGCCCAACAAAATGCTGTTTATTAGCATATTTCGTCAATAACGAAAACAAACCCCTAATGCAACTAAGAGCTTGGTCGACTTGAGGCAGTAGAACAGAGCACCTTTCTTTTCAAGAGGAGCGTCTAGCGACATTGTGGCGTTGAGTTGTAAATTGGTGAAGTAGAGTGCAATATAGTGGGGGTGCGCGTCACGCGCCCATCTGTGACATTTCACTCAAAATGAAAATATAGACTAGGACTTCATCTCCATATCAGCGCCAGCACCAAGCAAAAGTCTAATCGTATCTAAATCCTCGCGTTCAATAGCGATGTGTAGAGCTGTAAGGCCCAATGCGTTGGTCTCGTTAACATTGATACCATTCCTCAACGCGAACAACACTGATGCCGAATTTCCTGATTGCACGGCAAGATGTAGTAGATTGTTCCCATTCCTATCGACGACGTGGAGGTTTGCGCCGTTCTCGGTGAGAAGCTTTGCAATGCTGTTTTGACCTCGGAGGACAGCCTTCTGCAGAGCGTTGAGAGGTGGAGACTCAGACGACCTTGCTGGTCGGGTCGTAGAAGCATTCTGAGCGGGCAAAAGTTAACAAATGTTTTTGTCGATACACCGTGGTCGCTCACCCCGGAAAACGTGTCATTTTCAACATTTATCCAGTGTGCTAGACTGTTCATTTCATGGCTATTCCGAGTGAACATCGCACCCTCTTGCATGGAAGGCATAAGGGACAGCGCTTCGAAATCATCGGCGTTGATGGCTGACTCTGAGGAAAGGGGAGTTTCTATTGTATCGTCCCAGAAACTGCCCAGCGATGTCGGAGCTGGTGTAGCCGTCGTCGTGCTTCCGTTTGAGTTTGCGGACGAAGACCTACTTACGTATGAGTCTAAAGCGGCTGTCGGTGGCCTTAAGGGATGTCCTTGTGTTGATACTGGTGAGCGAGATGCAAATGACTCGTTGGTATGGTCCGACTCTCGCTGTTGGAGCTTGACATTACGTCCTGACATTGGGTCAAGTGGGAGAAAGGGCAACGAATGTTGGAAAACTTACGGTACTTCCGTTGAGCGATTCTGTTCTGCGCCCTCCTACGCTCGGCGGCATCGGTGATTTCTCTCCAGTCATTCTCGTTTCCGACTGATGTCCTGCTGTCAGATTCTCTCGGCATGTGTCGGATAGATAGATATCGTGCTGTAGATTAGAGAACCTTTGCGTTGGCTATGCGGCGTTGTGCAAATATTTGGGAACGGCAAACATTTTTAAGGGCTCTTCGCCGCACATGTTACAGGGGGAAGTACGAAGGTAACTGAGCTAACAAGGTAATCGTCGCCGATCCTGTGTACTATGTACTGTGCGTGGTCATTACGGCCTCGTCGATGCTGCGACACTAACAGAAAGGCCCGGATCACGAACGCTTTGGGTGCTGTTTGTGTGGGTCGGAGGAAGATGAATTTGCTCTTCGAACCGTGATTGCGTCTAAGATGATGTTTTGCCGACAATTTCACTAGCAGTCCATCATCTGTTTTTGTCAATTATTACACTGATCCTCGTCCACCAGCATCCAGTGCGTGACTACGTCTGACCAATCAATTTTGCTAGCAGAGACTCTACTATTGTCGACAAGATTTTCCAAGTCGGTACTACTAGCCAGAGTAAGTCCGTCAGGCGATCTTTTTTCAATTGTTCTAGCATAAGATCTAGCAACCATGTCCTGCTTAGATCACAAGAGAATCGAGTTATAGATAAATTCAACTATTGAAGCCTGTAACGAATGTAGTCTACGCTACTTACGCGAATGCCTCATAAACGATTGCTTACTTCGACTCTCTCGCGACGATCTTCCAACGGTGGAAATCTTGAGTAGCAAGACAAGAGTGAACTACTGTTTACCGAGAGAACGGTGCATAACACGCGTCTACGCGTATAGAAAGGTATAGATATAACAATATGACTACATATGTTCGTGAAATGCGATGGAAACTCTTCTTCTATCTTATAACACCCTTCAACAAAATGGTTAACCAAGTGGTTCTTCGTCCAAGTTACCGAATAGAGCTGACACGGGCAGGTAAGACCGTGAGCCTCAGGACGCGTCATTTCAGGCATGTCTGCAATATGCCCAAGCAGATGTTCTACAAGGGGTGGACATGAATAGGCGAGAATACGAAAGGCACCTTAATCTCTTTTCAGAATAGAGGTTAACAATCTACTTGGTATCCGGCGAAAGTAAAGTCCCATGGACAGTGCGGTGGGTCTTGTGCAGAAACGTCTATTAATGTTTATAACAAACGCGCACAGACGCTTTTGCAGACAACAAAAGGAAAAGATGTCCGCTAATTGGTGGAAAGCCAAGAAAACCTTGGGAGTCGGACTTGCCAAGCCTCTGCTTTTCCTCCACATTGCACTGGCCATGGGACTCTACTTTTGCCGGATACCATAGTACACAGCTTTATTGGTACATACAAGGGGCGTGCCTGAACAGAGCAGAAATACGAGCTGCTTGCACTGAGCATCTAGCGATCTTTTACAAGAAGAAAACCCCGGCTGTAGCAAATTGCATTTCTGCTCCTTCAGGCACCCCCCTTGTAGCAAAGCGGGAGTGGCCGGTCGTATTCCAAGGGGGGTGCCTGAACAGAGTAGAAACAGGATTTGTCGCAGCTGGGTTCTTCTTCTTGTAAAAGATCACTAGATGCTCGGTGCAAGCGGCACGTAATTCCACTCCGTTCAGGCACCCCCCTTGTCTCGTCCGTTGATACCCAGGCCTGAACGGATTGGAATTCGGTTTGCCCCATCCGGGGTTTTTCTCTTGTAGAAGATCACCGAATACTCAGTGCTACCAGGTTCGTGTTCCAGTCCATTCAGGAACCCCTTTGTACGACGATGCGGCCCATGGACCAGTGGACCGACAACCGCACTTCCGTGCTCCACGCCGGGCCGCGCACGTCCCGCACATCCTCTTCCCGTCACCTGCACGATGTCTCTCATAAACGATCGTTCCCAGCGGTGCCGTCTGTCCACTAATGCCACCCGGCATGCAAGGAATTTCCTTTCTCTTCTTGATCTTGTTAAGACGTCTTCCGCATTGTCGTGAAACAAGTGTGAAGCTGATCTGACAAATCCCGCCATTCTCGATGCCACAGAAATGATCAATGTTCCGATCCGGCCAAGGACAAGGGCCTCACCGCTTGAGAGCGTCCGTAGTGTCGCCGATCGGCTAAGTCAAGTCGTCGAAGCTTCTTTGAAATAGGCATGCACATCCGTCTCGAAGCGTCTGGGCGGGCGATGGACGCTACTGTGGTTAGCAGGGGTGCTCGGCTGTAATATTCGGGTATTTTGAGCTCAGCTTTGTCATCTTTTATATACAAATCTTAGTACTTTGTATAACTTAGCCCGCCTACGCGTTAACTACTGCCTGGCAACAGTCATGCATAGTACCTATGATCTCCTAGAGAGTCTTAGGGGTTATTAATCCTTAAGCCTCCTTCACAATACCCCTAAGCTCATTATAGCTACGCTGCCTCCCTGCAGGTAGGTCAGGGTAGTAGTACTCTATATATTCCTTCATCCTGTTCCAGACCTCCTCAATTGGGTTAAGGTCTGGTGAGTATGGGGGCCAGTAGATAGGTGTTATGCTTCTCTCTTAGAGCTCGTTAAGGGTGTAACCTGCTGCATAACATAGGGCAGAATCCTGCATGAATTGAAGGTCTAGGTTAAGAGTAAGCCACCCGTGAATAAGAGGGACAATCCTCTGACAGTACCTCTCCTTATTAACACTCTTTAATTCCTTCTCCTAGAACAGGGAGGGACCTTTTGTATACCTAAAGAAGCAAGCCTAGAACATCTACCTACGCTTCTTAGGTACCTTATCCAGTATACAGGTAGGATTAAGCTCCTCTCCAGCCTTCCTTGTAACCCATTTTCTGCGGTGCCTTCCCCCAGTTATACAGGTCTCGTCACTCCACAGGATCCTTCAATACTACCAAGGCTCCCATGATAGATGCTGGGTTGCCCATTTAAGGCGGAGATCCTTTACATCAGCAGTAAGAGATGGCTTAGCAATAGCAACTCTGCGTGCATACCCTCTTCTTTGTAAGGCCCAGCGGATAACGTGTTCTGTCACACCCTAGGCCTTAAAAGGACTATTAGCAAGGGTGAAGTACGTCATTTGACGCGTGCGTCGTGACGATAAGACAAAAGCCTCAAGCTTGTTAACTTAAGCCTCTGTGAGGGTACGCGGGCGACCTTCTCGGCGTCTTAGAGTGACCTGCTCGCTAGCAATTGCGTAGCCAACTTGTCTCTCTGTTATCTTGAGAAGGCTGACCATAGACTGGTGGGTATGGCCAGTAAGGGCGAGAGTCTGCACCTAGAGACGCTCATCTCGCGATAGGTACCGGTGGCGGGGGAGGTGGATGGCGGGGATGCCGGCTGAGTTGATGTGGGATGAGTAGACATTCTGATGAACTGTAGGTGTGGGCAGAGACACGTCAGCACAGAAAATTAGGTAGGATTTGGTGTAATCCTGTCCGTAGAGCCATTCCGCGTAATCCGGTTTGCACCCCTGCTGTGCGGACCCACCCACACTACTTATGCCTGTAACTATAGTAGTGTGCATTGCTTGGTCCGCAGCAACGTGCATCATTCAGCCGGCGTTGACGTGAGCACCCTGTCGTCGCTCGAATCAACACACGCATGAAACGGAACTGGCGATGCTGCGCTCTCTGTGGCGAACGGAAACATGCAATTAAGATCGGCCCCCTAGTGTTCGGCCACCCCTAGTGTTCGGCCACCCAACACAACGCGTTACTCTGTTTTTGACGCTCTATACTCTCAACGCCACGCCATCAAAATGGATCCCCGTGAAGTGGCTATACAATCTGCTATCGCTGATCTCAATTCTGGTGTTTTTACAAGCCAACGGCAGGCTGCCAAGGCCTATGGCGTCCCCCGATCAACGATCCAAGAGCGCCTCAGCAGTCGCCAACCCAACGCGATAGCTCATCATCAACAGCAGCGATTGACTCCAGAACAAGAGCAATTTCTAGTAAATTGGATACTTGAAGAGGACTCACGCGCACAGCCACCCTCCCATCCACGCGTACGAGAAATGGCTACCCTTATCCTCCACATGAACGGCGACTACGAGCCACTCGGGCATAAATGGGTAACCCATTTCATCACGCGTAACCCACGCGTCGCCTCTATAGTTGGCCGAAAGATTGAGAGCGCAAGGACTACAGCAGCCAACTATGAGACTATACGCGCGTTTCTAGAGTTGTTTGAGCGTACGCGGATTGAGCTGGGTATACAATATAAGGACATATGGAACATGGATGAGACTGGGGTAGGCCTTGGGGTATGTAGCAACTCCCGTGTGGTTGCTAGCTCGTCAAAGAAGAAGGCTTACGTCAAATCCCCAGAGGATCGTGAGTGGGTGTCTATTATTGAGTCCATCTCAGCCGTTGGCAAGAAGCTTCAATGCCTAGTCATCTTCAAAGGCAAGCATCTACAATCCACGTGGTTCCCAGCACAAGGGGTACCTGATTGGCTCTATACAACGTCAGAGAATGGATGGACGTTAAATGCTATTGGATCTGAGTGGCTGAAGCGGATTTTTCTGCCTCAAACTACACCTCAACCCGGTCGCTGGCGGTTACTTATACTGGATGGCCACGGCTCTCATATCCCGATAGACTTCATGTGGCTCTGTAAGCAGAGCAAGGTCTATCTCCTATACCTCCCGCCTCACGCGTCACACGTCCTCCAGCCGCTAGATCTGGCTCCATTCTCAGTACTCAAATCTCGTTACCGTAGCGGGATCCGAGCCCTCTCAGCACTTGATGACGCAGCACCTATCAAGAAGGAGCGCTTTGTCACATCATACAATAAGGCGAGAGATGAGGGACTATCTGAGAGAGTCATACGAGCCGGGTGGAAGGCTGCTGGCCTCTGCCCATACAACCCAGACCTTGTACTGCTCTCATCTCAAGTATCAGGCCGGCCTATCACTCCTCCACCATCTACTCAAGCCTCAGATGACGTGTTTGCCACGCCTCAGAGCTCACAGGCCTTGTACAAGGCTCAGCAGCTTATTCTATCAGAATCTCATTCACGGAGCACACGCCTGATGCTTGGCAAGGCAGGCAAGGCTATTGCCAGAGCCAACACCCGCGCAGCTCGGCTAGAATTTGAAAATCAACGCCTCAAGTATCAATTAGATAGTGCTACTATTACTCACTCAAGAAAGCGAGTTCAAGTTAATCCAAATGAGCGCTATAGCAACGTTGAGGCGATTAAGGCTGCTATAGATCGGGCAGCAGCATTACAAGCTGAGCAGGCATCACGGCAAGGAGAAGACGAAGCTAAAAAGGCGGCAGCAGCAGCAGCAGCTCTTACGCTTCAGTCTATGTGTACAGAGTGGCAATTGTAATCGTTGTTGTTGAAAAATCACGACTCAAAATAGTGAAGCTTACTTGGGTGAGGTGGCCGAACACTAGGGGTGGCCGAACACTAGGGGGCCGATCTTAGCGGCGCCGAAATCTTGCTCGTGACATGGAAAGTACATCGGAGAAACTTTTGTTTGCATAGTTAGTGCTTCGATGCATGGACGGGAGATCTGAAGTCGTCAGAGCTGACGGCAGTGTGCCTAGGGCTCTGTCTGGTACTCAGGTATGTCACCTACCTTACTTGAATCACGCCATATGCCATTTAGAGACATTCAAAAGAACGTTTGGCTCTATACAGAATCAGTTGGAGCAGTAGCTGTTGTTAGTGCATTTAGGCAGAGTGTTGTCGTGATGTTCTCGATGGCAGGCGTTTCAAACCCATGTCAGACCGGAAACAAACTGCCGACTACGAAGTCGATATTCCACGGAAGGGAACTCCAGGAAGACGTCGAGTGTGACTAGTATTACCATGTAAATGAAGGCAGAGACAGAGATTGATGCCTGTGACCTCTCTGCTTCGTAACTGAAAGAATGCAGCAGCTTTTGAGAGAATGGGTACGAAAAGCGTGCAATCCCTTGCAAGGAGACCGAGTAAAGCCTTGATGAGTTTGTTAGGCACCTGCTACAATTGGCGTACCCCAACATGTAAGCGGTGTTATTGTCCTTAGATCGGACAATTTGGTCGGTAAATTTAAAATTGCGCGTTCCTAGGTATCGAAACCTACGTACACGCTACGATCCGCAAAATACGTAAAAGGAAAGGACAAGGGGGGACAATACTTACCGATGTGACTGTTGATTCATTGGTCACGGGGTGGTCGTAACGTTTTGCAAACAACCAATAACTGCGGGCACCATTAAAGTGCTCTCACATAGACGCAGGCCTATAAGGTCAACTACGCAGCCCATCCATGACTCTTTTAAGGGCCGATGAGCCCAGATTTACAAGTGCTGTAAAACCAGATCCCGCGATCCCGTCTTCTGCTTCTTCCTGCCAGCCTGACCGACTTCTCGGCCTCGTGCATCTGTTGAGTCTTCAAAATGGAAACGAAGAGATGGGTAATGCTTGGCAGGAGAATTAGACAGTTAGAGTGTATTAGTTTTTGGGCAGATACTAACCACAGATGTCAGAGAACAACCCCGACGTGATGAACCAGCTTGCAGCGACGTTAGGCCTGTCGGCTGAGCTCCAGTTCTACGACGTGTATTCTCTAGATGAGCCTGAACTACTCGCACATATCCCGCATCCTGCTTTGGCTCTACTGGTCATCATTCCTCTTACATCAGCCTGGGATCGGAGCCGCAAGGTCGAAGACGCCGAAAAAGGTCCCTATGTGGGCTCTGGCCCTGAATAGCCCGTCATATGGTTCAAGCAGACTATCGGTCATGCCTGTGGGTCGATTGGTGTACTACACAGTCTAATCAACAGTCAAGCCGCCGAGTTCATCATGCCGAATTCCAGTCTCGCAGAGATACGAAGCCACGCCACACCTCTAGACGTGACCAAACGCGCCGAAATGTTATACAACAGCGAGCCGTTCGAGCGTGCTCACAAGTCAGTTGAGCAGTCTGGCGACAGTGAAGCGGATGTGACAGGTGAGCGAGAGGGCGGGCATTTTGTGAGTTTTGTCAAAAGTGGCGGGAAGCTATGGGAGCTTGAAGGATCTAGAAATGGCCCGCTAGATAGAGGAGCACTTTCTGACGATGAAGACGTTCTCAGTCCCCAAGCACTAGAGATGGGTATCAAGCGAATCATCAAGTTGAACACGAACGGAGGGAGGAAATTTCTTGGATTTAGCTGCATTGCACTGGCTCGCAGGTGGGCTGAAGATTGTATCACGCTTTGTGGATGCACGATGCTACTTTCGGAAACCTAGTTGAAATAAAAAGTACTGTTTCCTCCC
Organism: Ascochyta rabiei; assembly: GCF_004011695.2. NCBI lineage: Eukaryota > Fungi > Ascomycota > Dothideomycetes > Pleosporales > Didymellaceae > Ascochyta > Ascochyta rabiei. The sequence goes on from NC_082413.1 coordinate 1,852,728, forward strand.
CGAAAAGAGATATGTGGAAGCATGACGGCTACTTCGATCTTCCTACACGAGAATAAGGGGGGGACATGCTGTATATGGGACTCTAGTCGCGCCCATGCTGTTTAATTACACCTTAAGATTAAGAGATACCTACTGACCAAGCTGCCGTCACAGAAGTCAGTAAGCAAATCATGTATGCCGTCAGGAACAGATCTTACCCGATAAAGCTTACCCGACACCCAGTGAAGTGATTAGTGTAGCCTGGTTGTCGGCGAAAGCACTGTGCGCGAAGAGTTGATATTGTTTGTTTCAAGAAACTCATACTCTTTCAGGTTCTCACCGATATATTACTGGGAACTCGCCTTTCTCACGGCCCATGAAGCTCAAAGTGAGATCTCGGAACTGCCCATTCGGTTTTAAACACCCGGCTGCCAATAACTGCTTTTGACGACTTTCAAGTACAGGATCATCTGAATAACACCCCTACGTATGCTACGTGGCTCCTTGCGATCCCATCGTAGAAGAGAGCTTTGAAATCATCAGGTTCAAGATTTTTTGTCCAGAAGCGTGTGCGGATCAGGTTATGCGTTCCCTATAACCATGGGATCGTTTTGTCACGATCATATCCTGACGCGTACTCGGCATGCTTGCCTTTACATTCCCCTGTCTTGACATTAATAAGATCCGATTATCCATCTCAGATCTTCCTTACGACACTTTGTGTGTGGCATTTTCTCGCGATTCCGGGAGTCACGCTGTGGCCTGATTTTATGATGTCATCTTTTAGGGAGCGGGAAAGATTTGGAACACAGACAGAAGCAAACCAATGCATACAGCTTGAGTCAGAAGGAAACAGTTCCTATGAAATCCAACTACGCTTTTTTCAAATTGAGTCTGCCGATGCCCCTTAAGCCCCAGGCGAAAAGTAAAATTGTAGCGCAAGACAAAGAAAAAAAGTACCAAAAAGCGGCTCTGTACCCTTCCATCAGAGCTAACGGCGATGTCTTCAAACTGTACTGACTGCGAGACGTTACACTGCCTGCTATTGCCCCACTTGTTGCTAGGGATACTGTCTTTGCGAGTTGGGTGATTGTGTTAAGCACGCCTCCTGCAAGTCCCTGCGTCTGTCGAGGAAACACAGATGTGACAACCAAATTAGATATAGTGTAGAGCCCATCTCCGCCAATAGGACTTAAAATAACCGCTAGAAATGCACATGTCCAATACGACCATTGAGGTTGTATAATGGCCATAAGAAGAATACCTACAGCTGTAAGCAACATACCACATGAAACAGCCCATCCAACGTGAACTCTGTGAGCAAGAAATCCTACAACTAAAGTGCTGATCGTCGCAGACACTACGCCGGGCAGAAATCGGAGAGACGTCTGCAACGGAGAGTTACTCTGGACTTCCTGGAAAAATAGACTTTGGTAGGAGTCTGAGCTTGTCACGGCACCCCAGGTCAAGAATAACCCGAGACAAATAGTTGTGAAGATTCGGTTGCGCCACAGTGAATTTGGGATCACTGCAGCCTTTCCAAGTCGTTCTTGACGGCCAACCCAAAACACGAATGCTGGGGCTAATACGACAGATAAGATTAGCGTGACCAGTGTTCCAGGCTTCGTAATGTTGGATGGATGATCCGTTATCGTTCTGCTCCGTTAGCGGGCGGTCCGACATAAGATGCAACGTACTTACGTGAATGCATAAGAAAGTAACCCAACAGAAGCGCTTCCAATGATAATGCCGACCCAATCTACTTTGTGCTTCAAGTGCGTCCATAGGTCGGACCTCTTCTGGTTCCTGAGGGGGAGCGCCCAGAATGCCAAAACAAAGACGATGCCGCTGATGATTGCAGCTATGTGAAAGCCCCATCTCCAATCTGGAAGAAGACCACCAAGCAATAGGCCCACGGAGAACCCAACTGGCTGCGATCCACCTAGCAAGGCAAACGCCATGTTTCTCTGCTTGCCATCTGGGAAGGTTTCAGAAACGATGCTAACGGCTGTGGGAAGGAGGAATGAAGATGCGATTCCGCCAAAAGCGCGAAAAGTAATAATCTGCGCACTTGTTTGTGCAAGACCACAAGCAAGTGTAAAGGCAGTCTGTAACACACAGCCAGCAAGGTACATTGGCCTACTCCCAACAGCATCAGCAATAGAGCCTAGGAGGAGGAGTGTACACCCGCAGGTCAAAGAATAGACAGACGTCGGCCTTATCGCGTAAGCTCAAATACGATAAATCCCGGAACTTACATACCATAATTGTAACTTTGGACTAAGATGTAAATCACTCGCAATCGTTGGAAAGGTAATAATGACCAGACTAGCTAGCAAAGCGTTCAACCCAGTGGCGCAAACCGTAATTACAACTACTGTAACTGGTTTGCTTTGTACGGAACTCTCATTTCCTTCATCCGTTCCGACGGCTAGCGGGCTGATTGGTCTTGCACTAAGCAGTGTAGAAACAGACGGCTCGTCTCTCAGCGGTCCAGGAAGTTTTGATAGTGATTGATCTGTCTCAGCATACGTGGTGGAACCCATTGTTGTGATAGCTCTCGAGGCACGGCGATGAATAGAAAGGGACTAGAAGGCTGGTACGTGAGTGCTGGGGTTTCAGAATTGAAAGTGGGGACGCGCGAAAACTCGCGCCGGATGCAGAGCTTAGGGTAGGTACGCACAGAGAGTGGTGTTAGTATGTCGTAAGAGGGGGGTCTTGAAGATGGAACAGCCGAAGACTCTCTTTTAAAGAAATTGTGAATCTCTGCGATTTCAAATGCATGCTATGCAAGAATAACCTGCTTTTCGGAGGATGTTTCATGAGTGTGCCGAGGTAAAGATGCGCAACCACCCGTCCCGCGGGTAAGCTTACACTGACGATCGTAAGATCAGCTTACAAGATCAGCTTATATCGCTTGGTCTCCAGGTGAGAGGTCGAGTTCCACAACAATCAGCAGTCAATCTCTTCGCGTATCTCGCATGATGAGGAGATGTATTACAGACCGGCGATCTGGACTTCGCTACTGGATACAGCACGCTCTTCAAGTAGAATATCTGCGCCTTTAAAGAGCTACCACTTCTGAAATATTAGTCTCTTGTATACTCAATCTGCTGTCACATTCATCCCTCACCATATCAAACAGATCTTTGCGACCATGACGGCTACCACTATCCCATACGACGTCGAGAGCGTTCGAAAACATTTCCCAGCATTGAACGGCGAAAGAATCCCTCTCAACAACGCCACGGGTAGTTTAGTATTCGATGGGGCTGTCCAAGCGTGAGTATTCAAAATAAGCGAGAACTACCTTTCTGTATGCCTGATTGGCATTTGGAGACATAGTTCGGAGTTCATAGCTGACGGTTCGCTAAGTATCGCCAACGCGATGTCCACCTATCAACTGGACTTTATTGGTGGCGATGCAGCCAGCCAGCTAGAAATTGATGAGCGAAAGGCAAAGTACGTGGAGCTGGCTGGTTTCATGAACGCTGAGCCTGACGAAATTGGTATGTCGTCACCTGCATCGACAAGATAGCAATGCGTCCAAATCTCACCATCTGACAAACACGGACAGCTTTCGGACCCTCGACCAGTGGTCTCATTCGCAATCTGACCGCTTCCTTACGCCCTTTACTCAATTCCGACTCGGAAATGATCGTTTCAACATTGTGCCATGAATCCGGCGTTACATCTTGGGTGGCTCTCGCGCGCTCCTTGGGCATAGAAATAAAGTGGTGGAGCCCGCCCGGAGGGAAAAGAAATAACTCTGCCAAACTCAGCGTCGAGACTCTGAAGCCGCTGCTTTCCCCTAAAACTAGGCTCGTCGCTTGCGGTCATGTATCAAACATCTTCGGCACTATACATGACATTCGCTCGGTCGCAGACGTTGTCCACACGATTCCCGGCGCCCTTCTCTCAGTTGATGGAGTAGCTTGGGCGCCTCACCGGCCCATTGACGTCAAGGCGATGGATGTCGACTTTTACTTCTTCAGCTGGTATAAACTATTTGGGCCACACTTCGCACAGATGTACGCTCGAAGCTCCGTGCAGCAACGACACATGACGAGCTTGAACCATTATCACATAGACCCTACCCCTCTTGACGTCAAAGTCCGCCTGGGCACAAGCTGCTACGAGTTCGAGGATGCTGTTCTTGAGATAGTGCGGTACCTGCAGCGCATCGGTTGGAATCACATCATTGCACATGAAGTAGTCGTCGTCAAACCGTTGCTGGACTACCTCAACTCTCACCCAGAATGGTTCACACTTTACGGTGAAAAGTCTTCAGATCCGGAACTTCGAGTTTCCCTCGTTTCTTTTACGGTTAATGGAGTGTCCTCCAAGAAGGTCGTCAAGATTATCCACGAAACATCTCAATGCCGTATCTTGGCGGGAAGTGCTTATTCGCTCAGGCCGGTTCATGACGTCCTAGGACTGGATGATGAGGGTGTGATCCGTGTGAGCCTAGTTCATTACAATAACCTTCAAGACATCCAAACCTTCGTCAAAGTTTTAGACCGCGTAGTACGGGTCCTTTTTAGAGAATGAGCAGTGTTGGATGAGTCAATGCACCAATGGTATATCTGAACGACAAGTTATCAAGCATCACTCATTTCTGGCGTTCTATGTATGTGTTGTTCAATGTTTCTCAGCATCAGTTCACGATAGAGTACACCTAATTTCAAACCCGTTTTCGAACGCACATATTCTATGCCATTGCTGCACGTTTATTGAGGCATCTGTAACCTGGACCATAGTACGAGTGTAGCATCTAGGCCTGTGCGGCCTCAACTCAACCTGTACCAACGCTAGTAGCGACCCCAACTCAACTCCAACCCAGACCGTGGTACCCCCACCTATTTTGCTAGCCTAGAAATGAGGAGGTGCGCAGAAACCCTATGTGCGCGGACGGTATATAGACTAGCTCACCACTAATAACTGTCAACATGACCATGCGCGTCACACCAAATGTCACCTGTCACAATGGTTTCCGGACCTATGCGTCCGTCTATGCAGCGAAAATAGCATGAGCAGTGGCCTCACAAGCGCTTGTACCTAGTAGCGGGCCTTGCAGGAGTGGGCGTAATCGAAGTGCGGGAGCGGGTGTAAGCGAAGTGCAGGAGCGGGTGTAAGCTGACCGCAGGCAGGTGTAAGCTGATTTTGTTGTGAGCACTACTACGTTCCTTACCGTGGAGACGCTCATAGTCCTCCTACTAGCGCAGGGTCGCGTTTCTTTCCTGTTTTCTATTAACAACAGGTAACCCCTCTTCAAAATCTCTTCCACAACCATTTTGCTGTCTTGAAGTCCTTGAAAATCAACTCAATTATGTCCTCCTCTATTGTCATTTCAATTCCCTTACAGAGCAAATTGCATGCATTTTGTTCTACGAACAATGTTTCGCCGGTATCGATTGCAAAGCTGGCGTTCGCCACAGTTCTTCATCAGTACTTTGATGCCTCCACGTTTACCTGCTTTGAAGGTCGTTCAAACGACTGTGACGAACACACACTCTATCCAATAGCCAAGGGCCAACAGGTTAAATATAACTCAGGGCTTGCATCTACTGCTACGATTCGGGCAGCCTTACATTTCGGAGAAACCCACCAGCCATCTGATGATAACATAACACCGCTTCTCATCCAGGATGCGGCCACAGCAACCTTGAGCGACACTTTTGTTACGAAGAATCTCAATGCAGGCCTCGTGTTCGCCAAAGGAGCTACTAGTGCGCTAGAAGCATCTTCTTCAAGTTCAGCTGCAGCTCTAGTAAGTGATCTTCGAAAGTTCAGTTACTCCTGCGCCTTCCTAACATGAGTACTATAGAATGGACTAGGTCTTCTCCTGCGGTTAGACACAGAATCACTTTTGGCACAGATATCTTACAAAGCTGACCAAGTATCGAAATTTACAGCTGAAGGCTTCGCCGACGCCTTTGCTGCAGCTATTCAGTGCATCGTTACGACCTCTATCGACACGGTTGTCGCAAATTTGGACATCTGCGGAGCGCAAAGCCGGGAAACTATATCTCAATGGAATCAACACTCCACAAGCGTACCCAACAAATTGCTTCACGATTTAGTAGGACAGGGCTTTCGCCACAAACCCGATGCGGTAGCCATCCTATCCTGGGATGGGGAACTGTCGTACTCAGACCTTGATAAGCGGTCTTCGAACCTTGCAGCTTATCTTATGGAGACGTACGATCTTGGGCCAGGTCAGAAGGTGGCTTTGTGTTTCGAGAAGTGCACCTGGGCCATCGTGTCTATGCTTGCAACACTAAAAACCGGAGCGGCGTATAGCTGTCTCGATCCGAGCCACCCAAGTGCCCGTCACGACTCTCTCATCAACGCTCTGAACGCATCGGTCGTCCTCACTTCCACTTTATACGAAAGCCGTTTTAAAGATCATTCTGTTCTGGTACCTACCGAGGAGCTTGTCCGCCAACATCGCCAATACCGGCCCACAGACGTCCAGCCCAGCGATACCTGCATGGTGGCTTTCACTTCCGGTAGTACCGGAAACCCTAAAGGCATCGTACATACGCATAACTCTTTGGTCACGGGTATAGTGTCGAATGCCCGCCCACAATATCTCGATCGGGAAGGCGTCTCAACCTACCAGTGGTCGAGTTTCACATTCGATGTCAGCATGATAGAGATTTATGCGCCTCTAATCTACGGTGGGCGAATATGCATTCCCTCAGATGAAGAGCGCATCAACAGCGTGGAGGAGAGCATGAACAGGATGGCAGTCAATTGGGCCTACTTCACCCCCTCTTTCGCGCGCCTCTTCGCACAGTACAACATTCCCTCCCTGCAGACCTTGCTCATGGGAGGCGAAGTTGTTACTGCCGATGATATAAATGCGTGGAACAATCGCGTGAAAGTGATTCATTGTAAGTAGTCATTGGCAGGATACGCTCCTTTCCTAGTTTTTACTCGACGCTCAAGAAAATACCCTGGAAGATCTCGATATCCCAGAACAGCTGCTACGACTGTACAGCAGTACCTTACTTCGCTGACCGCTTATCCCTAGCGTACGGACCTGCCGAGTCGGCCACATTTTTCTTGGCCGAATTCAATGGTCCTTGTCCCAAGATCGTACCGATTGGACCCGCACCAAATACGTATGCTTGGATCGTAAACCCCAACAATCACGAGCTCCTGTCGCCATTAGGTGCGATTGGAGAGATGGTTTATGAGGGCCCTGGCCTTCTGAAAGAGTACCTTGGAGATCCCATGAAGACGGAACAAGTTCTAGTCGATGCCCCGTTGTGGAGGAAGACTATTGACGCCCCCGCACCATCTTCTAAGCTTTACAAAAGCGGTGATCTCGTTCGCTATTTACCAAACGGTACAATGATGTACGTTGGGCGGAAAGACACGATGGTCAAAGTGAGAGGTCAGAAACTGGAGGTCGAAGAAGTAGAATCCGTCATACGAAAAAGTTTAGGTGGATTGGGTCAAGTGGCAGTCGATTTGGTGGAGTTTCACCATAGTGGGCCGAGGCTGGTAGTATTTCTGCAATTCTCAGAAGGGCGAGAGTTGAATAAAGACTCCAGCGGTGGATCCTCCGGCGCGCTCCACTTAAGCTCTATCTCGGACCAGAAGATGAGCACCTTAACCGGTCAGATTCGCTCCCTCCTCGTCGACACTCTGCCTGAATACATGGTTCCTCGAATTTTTTTACCACTCGCCAAGCTGCCCACCAACTCAAACGGAAAGCTTGACCGTGCAAAACTCAAAGAGCATGCTCGCAACCTCTCGACAAACGAGCTATTGAAATACGCCGACTCTGGCTCAAGCAAAGACATCTTGACCGACATATCCACGGATGATAATGTTGCGCTCGAGATCAGTGACATACTAATCAAGATCCTCAGCGGCTCAGAGTCGGTGGAAGAACATCCTCTCAAGGGGAAGAATGCTACGTTAGAAAATCTAGGTCTCGACTCGTTGAGAACAGTCTCATTTGCGAGGTCAGTAAACGAGTCTTTCGGCCTCAAGATCCCAATCAAGACGTTCCGAAGGGTCAACTTGAGCGTTCAGGATATCGCCGAAATCGTCCGTCGCCAAGACCAGGGCATCACGCAATCCGAAGAACATTCCAGAGCAGCCATCATTTTGCAAGACATTGAGAAACTTGACAAGGAATTGGCAAGCGTGCAGCTTGAGAAAGAGATGCCACCAAAGACAAATATTCAAACAAGCAAGAGCTCGGTGTTCTTGACTGGAGCTACTGGCTTCCTCGGTAGCCAGATCCTTCGTCAACTGTTAGCTCTCGCCAGGGTATCAAAAGTCATTGTGCTGGTTCGGGCGAAGGATATCAGTGTCGGCTTTGAAAGGATCGTAGCAGCCGCCACCACAGCCAAATGGTGGGAACCTGCGTTGGCGAGCCGTGTTGAAGTATGGCTAGGAGATCTCGCAAAGCCGCGATTGGGTTTATCACTGAGTCAGTGGGTACGCCTGGAGGGTACATGCGTCAATGAATCAGAGGCAGTGACCAACATCATACACAACGGAGCTGCCGTGAATTGGTCGTCAACCTACGAGCGCCTACGTGCCACCAACGTCCTCAGCACGGTGCAAATTCTGAAGATTGTTCTGGCGGGAAACGGACACCTGCAGACCTGTACCTACGTGTCGGGTGGTGATATGCACCTTTCAGAAAAGGCCGTAGCGGACGACAATCTACGTCTTTCATCTGCAGACGGCTACTCGCAGTCAAAATTCGCATCTGATATCCTTGTACAGCGGTGCTCTGCTCGAGCTGCTGCCGGCCAGCGTATCAATATGGTCAAGCCCGGTATCATCATTGGTACAGCAACCGAAGGCATCTCCAACATTGACGACTTCATCTGGCGGCTCGCAGCAGGTGTATGTGAAGCCGGCGCCTTTGTTGATGGCGAACAAAATGCGGTGGTTTGTCTTGCAGGTGCAGATCAAGTCGCGCAACGTATCATCCATTCCTGTCTTGGTAGGCAGTGCGACGGAGATAGCCCACCCGAGGTTGTAAGGATGACTGAAGGCATCACCGCGGGTGATTTTTGGAAAGTCGTTTCTGATAGAACGGGTGTGATACTGCGTGCAATTGATACTGACGAGTGGTTCCGGATTATGAATGCAAATGTGTCCCGTAAGGGCTCATTGCATCTTCTGTGGCCTGTCATGGAGTGGGTCGAACAACGAAAAGGAAGAATTGGTGATCCTCAGCTGCGCAGGTGTAGAGCCAGTAGTTGCAGTGGCCACTGTCTTGACCCTAGTGTTGGGCAAGGTGGCGATATCACCGGTTTACAATGCCAGCGAGACGAAAGCACTAGAAGGAAGACTCTGCAAGCATTACGCAAGAGCGTGGAATATCTTTCCAGTCTAGGCTTCTTGCTACCCAACTCTGGTCCAAATAATGCCGGGCAAAACGTGTTTTCTAGGTCTGGAGTAAACAAATAGAAGACGTCCATAGCTATATATGTCGATTTCACCTGATTTCTCTACTGACATTGTGACATGTACTGAACCCCACCACCCTTGTATGGCTCACTACAATCAAAAGAAACGAGGGTAACATGTTGAAATTGCAATTCTTTGGAAATTAGCATCAAGAGTAACCCAGTTAAAAAAGGATCTGCGCATGTGCTAAGCACTTTGATGTCGACTCCCAACGTTTTCCCCAGACAACATAGATGACTACAACGAGCAGAAGATATGACGTGAGTGGAAAATACAGGAGGGGAGCACAATTGGACGATAATTACGGGGTACCCAACCGAGGTTTCTGGAGATTTCTAAATGATCAGTACCCACATTGGGTGGGTCTTTTTGGTCATGCTAGGATCGACATCAACCTTCGTAGTCTTGTCCGTTCGTGATCCCGCCTTGTGGCTTCATGGAAGCGACCGCTACCAGGAGGCTCGATCAGCAGACAAGTGTAACTAGAAGTACTAGACTCGGCGGATTACAAAAAGTGGAGACGTATTCGGATCCATGGCCGAAGTAAGCTGACCCTGCAGCAAGAAAAGTAAGCTGATTTTGTAAAAAAAGTGTAAGCTGATCTGCTCGCGACAGATCATCATATTAGCTGCGTATGTGGCAAGTAGGTGTCAATACCTAATTATTCGGGAAGTTGACAATACGATAGCTTACTAGACGACATCTCTCCTATGACTATGAAAAGCCGAAGTTCATTATAGGGAAAGCAGTAGGCTGTAAGCTTACTTTTAAAGGGGGGGAAGCAGTGTACGCTCGACGACATGTGAACTCAGTGCCACAACACAGTCCCTATGGTTATTATATAGGTCACGATTTCTCCATGGTTCAAATATCTCATAAACGGACGATTCCAAACACTCTACGATTCACATCATCTTGCTACGCTATCCATTTTGTCTGCTCCTTACAGAACATTAAAAAATGGCTTCTCTTCCCCTGATTGACTTCTCTGTCTTCTACAATGGTACAGAAGTACAGCGCGCCAAATTGGCTGCTACAATTGCTGAAGAGCTGAAAACGCATGGTGCGATGCGTCTCATTAACACATCCATTACTGCCGAGACGATTGAGGAAGGATTTAAATGGGTAAGCCAAATATCGTCATTTCCTTATGAGTGCGAGAGAATCAATACTAACGTTGTACGATCCACAATTACAGAGCAAAAAGTTCTTCTCGCTTCCAAACGAGGAGAAAGCGGCTATCCCCAACGAACGCAATGCAGACCCCCAGCGAGGCTGGAGCTATGTCGGATCGGAGAATACGTCCAAACTTGATATGATCAATAACGAGGGATTAGAGGATGAAAAGGTAACGACGAAGCGTTCCAACTGCTTTTAGCAACTGCTAGCCAACCTAGGGGAGGGGGGAACATCACTGACATGGATGTATAGGAACACTTCGATCATAGCTCGGGAGCCGATACCGAGTTCCCCAGCAAATGGCCCGCTGAGTCCAGCATTCCAGGATACCGCGATTTCATGGAAGACCTGCTAGTGAAGTGCCACATGGTCGGGCGCGAGGTGTTACAGAACCTCGAGCAAGGCCTCGGTCTACGCAGCGGCGAACTGCTAGAGCGCTGCTGCGAGACCCCCATCATTGATGAGCTGCGCATGAACTACTACGCGCCCATCTCGACGGCGAAGCTCAACACAGGCAAGTATCGTCGCGCGTGGCCGCACACCGATTTCGGTATGATCACTCTACTGTTTCAGGACGACGCCGGTGGTCTCGAGGTGCAAGACCGCTCTAGCGATAAGAAGGATAGTTTCATCCCAATTCAGCATGAGCATCCGACTGAGGTTAATGTTTATGTCAGCAACAGCCTTGAGTATATGACAAACAATTACCTCAAGGCTGGGTTGCATCAGGTTGCTACGCCGATCGGTATGCAAGATGTGGCCGAAGGCATCTTGCCCGAGCGTCAGTCAATTGCTTGCTTCATCAAACCTCGTCGCGAGGTCAATGTTGGGCCCATGAAGCAGTTCATCACGGCGGATAGGCCAAGGGCTTATGAGGATTTGACCGGATTGGAACTTCACAGGGTTAGAGTTGGCAAGCTTTATGGCGTAGCTGCCGCGGTCTGATGATGTGGCTAATAGACAACTGAGTATGCGTATTGAGTAGGGTTTTGCAGGAAGATCTGGACAAGGATGAAAGTCAAGATAATGTAACTCAAGGGCCTTCAAGAGATACAATCCAACCTTTCAAGCTATGCGAAACGGCGTAGTCTTGCCCTTAGAAGATCTTGGACCGAAAATCCATGTTGGTGTCTTGACAGACTCGAAAACCATTCAGATACATCCAAGCACCTCCAATCAGGTGTAGTGATCACTCAGTCAAGCACCTTCCATCTGCGTCTCGAGGGCTCTTAGTCGGCATTTTTGAGGTCTTCACACCACAAGTTCGATGTGACCAAAGTTGACTTTCTGACTTTCTTCTTGCAGCCCTGCTTCTCGGTCTCAAGGACGGCAGGATTTTCAACTTGTAAGAGGTCTCTGTGGCGTCATGAAGGGTCTACGTTTGACCAAGTCAAGTTAACTCCAGCGTCTAGTAAGAAGGCAAGGAAGTAAGTACGTGTTAAAGGAGGTAAGGTAACCTAAAGATGCTGTAAAAAGTGCTATAACGTAGGGCATAACTTGCGCTTGTGTAAAAAGCCTAAAGAAGGTGTTACTAAATAATATTATATACTGTACTACTATAAACAATGCCAATGTGGGCCAATGCAAGCCATAATAGGGTAGAATGTTGGTGTGGTCTTGGCAGAGTGGCCGACTCCCCCGTGTGGCCGACTTACCCGTGGAATACGTCAAAGGATATTTAAAAACTAAATATCTAAGCCTGATTCTCCTTATGCCTTTATACCTTTAAGTACCAGAAAGATTTAGAGTACTGCCCAGGATGCGGGATGTAAAAGCACCAAGTCAGAGATGAGTCAGGTATGATTCAGGACAGGGACCTTTGGAAGGACCGGTGCTTTACATGATTCATTGCATACACTGCAACAATAGCACATGCCGACGCTGGTAGTCGCGGCTGGGCGAAGCACTTGTCCAAGCATTCATCCTCTAGACAGCAGATAGGTGCCAATTTGGAAATTATGGAATCTATTTTGACTCTTAAAACTTACCCACCAGTGTACTTGTGCCGGCGGCGTAAACTTTAATTCACCATGTCGTCGATTTGTGATATTTAGGAAAGGTCCTTCAGGACTGAGGTAATTTGACCTTTGTATATAATCAAAACACTGACACGTTACTAGTGCAGTCACTTCAAGCCACTCTCTTTAGTTGCATATTCGCGGCTTCCTGAAACAGTGATGGTGAAGTTTGGAAGCGACATGTGCTACGGTACCTAACGGTTAGGTTGCACAATAATGACTCACACCCATCCGTTGCGTGGCGGAACAAGCGCACATGATTTTTTTCTCTCCATATTTATTTTATAACTCAGTTGGCATTGAGGCGCTAACTTGTAGACATGAGAGCACTAGCGAGGTATTCTCGGATGCCCTGGAAACTGGGGCATGAAGTTTTTCTTAATCGCGACTTCGAAATTCTTCATCATCTACATCTGTACCACTACGCAAGAGCCCCATCAACAATCTTGTTCGCCAAAATCTTCATACTCGTAGCAGTATCCAACATTTCCAGCATACTGACATCCGCTCCAAATGCGACGTTGAACCAGTTGCGCAACTCCGCTGCAATCAGACTGTCGACACCGTAATCCGCCACTGTGCGCGAAGCATCGACACCCGAAGCATCAACAAACAGCATCTGAGCCACCGTCTTCACAATCGCGTCTGTCACCAACGCCACGGTCTTGGATCGCTCGGCTGGGCCCGCCTTGACGGTCTCTTCAAATTCACTGCGCAAGCTCGCAACACCGGCGTTGTTGCCTCTTTCGTTGCCGCCGTCACCGCCGTCAGCCGACGCCTGGTAGCGCTCGGCATCGTCAAACGCTCGCATGATGAGCGAGACACGGGCATCAGTGTACCAGCGTGGACTGTTGCCCGTGTTGCCGTTGTTTTCCGCCGCTTCTTCACGCTTGCGGGTCGCCATAGTGGCAGGGTCGAAGCAAGTGACCACGTTCGTCACAGAGAGCGGGTCGTCCACGGCACCAGTATATGGTTCTGTGCTGGCGGCAGGATCAAGCGCCGACTCATTGTTCAAGAAAGCTGGTTCAAGAAGCCGGAGGAAATTGTACTCAGAAATGTCCATGACCTTGTTACGGGCCATCAAAGCGAGTGTAGTGCTGTTGGTACTGAGATGGCCAACATCACGGATAAGGCCGAACGAGACCGTCGAAGCTGGTAGACCCTGTTGGCGTCGCCATCGTGCAAAGTAGTCCTGGAAGTTGTTTGCAGCAGTATAGGCCGACTGCGTGGCGAGTGCGACAAAAGACTCGATCGTCGTGGTCATGAGGAAGAAGTCTAGTGCATGAATCTTGGTGGCTTCGTGCAGATTCTTAGTACCCTGGACCTTGGCCGCCAGCGCAGATGTCCATTGCTCAATCGTGAGTTTGTCGAATGATAAATCCTAGGATGCTTGTTAGACTTAAATCGCGGCGGAAGGTGGAAGTAACCGTCTTACCTGGTAAGAGACTGCAGCGTGGACGATACCTTTGATGGGTCGGACAACAGCAGCGTCTTGAACAGCCCGGACAACGTCTTTACTGTCACTAACATCGCAACTGACGCACTCCACTACAGTCCCAGAAGCGGCGAGCTTGTCAATGAGCATTTGACCCTCCGAATTGATCTTTCGACTGCGCGACAGGACGGTGAAGTGTCTCGCTCCACGTTCGGCCATGAAGTTGACGATGCTCCTGCCTAGGCCGCCCAACCCACCTGTGATAAGGTAATTGGCATTCCTGGCGAACTGAGCATGCGGCGCTGCGGGCACCATCTTGACCAAAGCGTCCGGATTCTGGAACGTGACGACCAGCTTGCCGACGTGTGTACCCTTAGAGAAGGCCATTAGGGCTTGATCTAGCTGTGACACGTCATACGTCGTGATGGAGCTCAGCGGCCCCATTTGTCCAGCTCTGACACGTTTGTTGACAGTTTTCATAAGAGCAGGACCGAGAGCCCGGTCTGCGTCATCCGCCACAGCCAAGTCAAAGGACGTGAAAGTCGCATTGCGCTTGAACAGCTCAAGGGCTAACGATGTGGAGTTCTGCACGTCAATACGGCCGACGTCGATTATTCGACCCATGGGAGCCAGCATCTTGATGGAGTCATAGAGCAACTCTCCACTCGACGTGCTCAGGATGACATTGAAACCTTTGCCGTCAGTGGCTTCCATGAGCTTGGCAAAGTCGGCTGGGTCGCGAGACGAAAAGACGTGCGAGGCGGGGATGCCTGCAACGTCGATGAGATAACGACGCTTCTCTTGCGTTCCCGCTGTGGCAAAAATCTCTGCTCCCTTGGCCTTTGCCAGTTGAATGGCAGAAAGACCAAGCCCACCAGTGGCTGACTGAATGAGGAGCCTCTCCTGTTCCTTCAGTTGGGTAACACATTCGAATGAGTAGATGGCTGTCATCCCAACAAGGGGAATCGTGGCCATCTTGACAAAATCTTCCCCAGGCAGCATACGGTAAGCGAAGTTGGCTGGCGCACGTACGTAATTGCCAAAGTGACCTCTACCGTATCCGTATACACGGTCGCCGACTGCAACGTTTGTCACATTTGAACCAACCTGGGCTACGACGCCAGAGTACTCCGAGGAGAAGGTGTTCATATCAAAGCGGCCGGCGGAAGTGAGAAGATCCTTCCAGTTGAGGCCGACTGCAGCCACCTTCACTTGGATCCAGTCATCAGGCAAAAATTTCCATGTCTCTTCGTACGGCTTGAAGTACAAGGATGTCAAGAGACCAGGCGTCTCAAAGGCGGCTCGGACGCTTCCTTGGGAATCCAGAGGCAGCATCTCAGCGCGGCTGGGTCGACCCTCGGATAGCTCGAGTTTATCTTGTAGTGCGACATCGGGAACCAATCTGCTGACCCAGAGACACTCCTCTTGCCATACAAACTCGTAGTCTCGACTCTCGCCGGCGATGCGATCGGACAGGGCAAGCTCCTGGTCGAGAATGGTACGGGTCAGCCGTATCTCTTGGAAGTCGCTGTCGGGACTAACGTCAATTGATAGGAATTGCGAAGTAGGGTTTTCGGTCCCAAGCGTGCGTAGGAGACCCGTAGTGATCGAAGCGTCGGGATCATGGCCGTGGACGATGCCACCAAAAGTTACCCAAACCAAGTTTGCGGACTTGCGGATTAACGCTTTGAAAGACTTGAGATGAGTCTCGCTTGCATTGACGAGCAGACTTTTGCTGTCGGCAAAGGCAACGGTGCGTGAGTTGTCGGGCAGATGAGTCTCAACGTCCCCTATGGAGATGACCTTAAACTCAGTCCCACGCTCGGTGAGCTCATGTTCGATTCGACTTAGTAATTCGGGTTTGTTGTCACCATGAACAAGATGTACTGTTCCGTTCGGAACCTGGCCAACCTTCGCAGGCTCCTCGACTGCGCTAGATACAATTGTGCGAGCAGTGGTGTATGGAGAAGGGTAATCATCCAAGACGAGCTCAGCGCCGGCGAAGCCAGTCTGGTTAAGCGAAGCATTCCAGCCCTCTAGGTGCAGAAAGGGACTTTCGACACGACCATCCGGAATTCCATCCCAGTAGCCCGACAAGTGTCCAAGAACCAATCCGTGGCCGATGACCGCCCGTGTGTTTTCCACAACGACAAGTCTGCCGCCCGGCTTGACCAGCTTCCGGCAGTTGGTCAAAGTCTTTACGATACTCGGGGTGGCATGCAAGCACTCGCAAGCCACGACCACATCGTAAACTGCTTCGTAACCGTGCTCAAGCGGGTTCTCTTGGATATCCAGCACGGAATACTTCATGTCCTGGAAATCGGCAAACGCCTCGCGAGCTTGCGCCAGGAAACCACTCGAGATGTCAGTGAACGTGTAGTCCTGGTATCTTTTGATGCCGTGGGGCTCAATTAACGTTTTGAGGATCTTTCGTGTAGCACCACCGGTTCCGGCACCGATTTCGAGGATGCGCATATTGGGATTCGCGTATCCAAACAGGTCGAAGAAGCGGACGAGCTGAGGGTACGCTCCTGTCATGATGAGGCCGTCTTCGTACATGCCGTGTAGAAGGTTGTCCTGGATCACGACTTCGAGACCCGTCTTGCGCTCGCTCAAGATGTCTTCCATGCTGTTGAATACTTTGTTGGCGATCTTGACGTCCGAAATGTGCCCGACCTCCGCGAACAGTTCCTTGATGAGTATACCGCGTTGAGAACTTGTTAAACTGTTAGCCTCGGCAACCCATTTGTTGTCGTCCGTCATACGCCTTCGAACCCAGGACAGGAACTTGTCAATATGCGCTGGCGCTGAAGAAAATTGGCCCTGGCCCGCATAACGCTCATGTATCTCAGCAACATAGAGCGTCCCAAGCCGTTCCAGTTTGTCAAACAGGTACGCTTTCTCGACATTCTCCGTAGGAGGGGGAAATCGTCGCTGAACTTGCTCATTGTCCATGGCACGAATATCGGGTTTCCACGACAAACGTAGGAAGGGGCTGGAGAACGCCTCTTTGTCAACGCCCGTAGAAGGCAAGACTTCTGTGTAGGTGACGCAGCGAAGGTTGCCCACGTCTAACGCTACCTGTTCCGATTTGTCCAGCACTTGCAGTTTCGCATGAGCACTACGCAGGCCCTTCATCGATCCAAGAGCGATTGCTACGGCCGAGTCCTGTGAAACTCCATTGCGGACATATAGCTGGTCTATATGAACCGGCACAAAGGCATTGCGAACTCGGTCGATCTGGCCACCATGACTGGCAACAAGTGACAGTTGGAACACAGCATCCAGAGATGCAGGGTGAAGCGGGTAATTCGACTCTCCTCCCTCGACGGTATCACGTGTAGTGTGTAGGGCCAACTGAGCAACAGCCAAGCCCTTGGACGGATCAGCTCGAATGTTGGACAAGGGCTGAAAGGTAGGGCCGTAGCCCAGCCCAATCTCGGCAAATTTCTTGTACCAGGCTTTCGTGTCCAGGGTTCGAGCGTCCATCTCTGTAGACATCTTCTCATTGGCAACGGATGTTCCGGCAATCACCCTGACCCGACCAGAACAATGTTCTGTCCATGTGCCGGCCTCACGTGCGACGGAGCTAATGGAAAACATGGCCCATGTGGGTGCTTTGGGATTTACAGCGTCGGCAAGCTCTAGGCTCGTGATAATCTCGAGACCAAAGTCATCATCAGGAAGCCTCATGGCCGAAGAAAAGGTGACATTGCGGAGCTTGTATCCAGTAATGTCAAGTGGCTCACTCTGTTCATTGTATATGCGCGAAGCTGCCTCGATTACTGTCGCGATGTAACCCGCAGCGGGGAACACAGGATATGGGAGGAGCTTGTGGTCGTTGAGCCAAGGGAGATCTTTTAATCGAAGGATATTTCGCCACTGTGGCCGCAACTTGGCATTTCCTGGAAGCTTTGATCCCAGCAGGTCGTGCCGAACAATATCTCGCCCACGGAACTCCTTGCTGAAGCGGCTTTCGTGGTATATGACCGGTCCATATGCGTACTGATAAGGCGGGAGGTTGGTTGCAGTAGTGCCATGGACAAGCTTCAACTGGTTGGCGCTAATCACATCAACGGCGTTCACGGCAGTGAGGTCCACTTCGGCATTCAGACTGAATAGACTACCGGCGAGTTGAAGCAAGCTGATCCCTCCATTTGTACCGCGGTTCAAGGTCGAGAAATACGGCAGTGACTTGTCGACGCTTCTCGAGATCTGGCCAACGGGACCTTTGAGAGCAGGGTGTGGCCCGATCTCGACGAGCACGTCAAGCGGATCTGGAAGATTCAACATATTGGCCAAGGCCTCCGAGAAGCGTACTGGGGATTCCAGGTTGGCGCGCCAGTAACTTGGAGAGACGGGAAGATTCTCGGTACTTTTGCTTGGATAGACAGATGACATCCATGGCCGTGTGGCATACAATTGTGACGGTTCAGCCTGGCCCAGAGACTTGACGTAGTCGAGGCCTTCGGAGAGGGTGCTGTTATAGAATTCACCCAGAGCAAGCATATGGTGGGAATGATATGCGTTACCCCCAGTCTTGAGCTCTCGGCTGAACACTTTGTCCTCATTGAGCTTAGCGGCAACGTCCTTGATGGTAGACTCATCACCAGAGAGCGTTACGCTGTCGGGCGAGTTGACAGCAGCGATTCTGACGCTGGACTCCAAGCCAGAGATGTATGCCTCAGCTTTGTCTAGGCCCAGTCCGACCGCCAACATAAGACCTTTGCTCTTGTTCTTGGATACGGCTTGGCCTCGAAAGTAGGCAGCAGCAATCGCCTGTGCAGCAGTGATCCGGCCAGCTGCGTACGTTGCCGCTATCTCTCCTGACGAATGTCCAGCTACTGCAGAAGGCCTGACGTTCCATGTATAGAGCAGGTCGACAAGGCCGATTTGGACAGCGGTACACACGGTCTGGGAGACCTCCGGCTTGTGAATATCATTGGGATCGCAATTCCCTGCCAGAACGTCTTCGATCTTCCAAGGCGACGGTGTTGGCAGGCTGGCGAGAATAGAGTCGAGATACTCGATGGAGGTTCGGAAGACGGCGTATTCGAACAGGTCTGCGCCCATCGCGTGCCACTGGGCTCCCTGTCCAGTGAAAACAAAACCAAGCCTTGCAGTTTGGGTGCCGCTGGCGAGTACCTTCTCCTTGACTGCAAAGTCATTAGCGGGGCTTTCACTGTCGACGATGCGGAAAGTTCTCTGCATGAATCTCGAGCGTTTTGCCGCCAGGGTGTAGGCAACATCCGCCAGATTCTCCCTCTCGATAGCCTCGGATATCGCGGTAATGTTGAGGTCGAGGGAGGCTTCATTGTGTGCGGAGAACGGGATAAGCACACGTCGTCGAGGTTTGGCATTGATGTCCTTGACCAGGGTGGGTTTATATGAGAAGGGATAGTGGACCTTGTCCGCTTTTTCAACCAAATGCGATGCAGAATTTCCATTCATTCCGTTTTGATGATGTCCGTTGTGACCATTGGACGCATGGGTGCCATTGGTGTGGCCGTTGGTGTGGCCGTTGTTGTGACCAATGGACGTATTTGCTGTTCTTTTCTTGTAATCAGGCAACACATTCCTGACATCGTCAATGATACAATGTCCGTTCGCACCGCCATAACCGAAAGAGTTGACGCTGGCTCGGCGGACTCTGCCGTCGGGCCAAGGGGTGTTTTCCGTCAAGATGTTGATACGGCCACCCTTCAAGTCAAGATTTGGATTAAGCTTCTTGATGCCGATACTAGGGGGAATGAACCCATTCTCAAGCGCCAGCACCACCTTCATGATGCCTGCAATTGCGCTAGCAGGCTCCGTGTGCCCGATGTTGGTCTTGATGGAGCCCACAAGAAGCGGCTTCTCTGGCGTGGTCGCCGAACCGAAGACATTGCCGATGGCTGAGATTTCAATCGGGTCACCGACGGGCGTGCCTGTGCCATGGCACTCAAAGAACGTGGTATCCTTCATTGGAAGATTGCCGGCGTTTTCGTAAGCCTTGCGGATGACAGCTTCCTGGCCCTCCCTGCCGGGATGGGTAATGCCACCGGTGCGACCGTTGGCATTGAGCGCAGAACCCCTGACAAGAGCACGTATGGGGTAGTCGCCGTCAACAGCGGTTGACGTCCTCTTCAGGTACAGCGCAGAGAAGCCCTCGCCGCGCGCGTAACCGTCCGCCGAGGAATCAAAAGTGTGACTCGTCGAAGTGGGCGAAAGAACACCGAGTTTCGTCATCATAAGTTGTGTACTGGGATCGATGATCGTATTGGAGGCAGCCACAATTGCGGAGTCGCAATCGCCATTCCTAATCGCACTAATGGCCAAGTGTAATGCGTACATTGAGGAAGAGCAAGCTGTGTCGATGGTGACACTGTGTTTAATCAGCACTGAACCGCCTTGTTGAGAAGCAGTTGCTCAGAGCTGTGGTTGAACTTAGTGAAAGTAATGAATACTCACCTGGGTCCTCGCAGATTGAATATGTAATTGATGCGGTTGCTGAGAATGCTTGTGCCGGTACCAACACTCGCGTACGGCCTGGGATGATCCGTATCTCTGCCTTGAATTATGAGATGATCAGAGCTGAAGTTGCCGACAAAAACGCCAGTGGTCGATCCCGAGAAAGAATCCCATGGCTCTCCCGAGTTTTCGAAAGCTTCGTAGACCACTTCAAGCAGCTTTCTCTGCGACGGGTCCATCGTCTCCACCTCGAGCGAACCAATACCAAAGAAGGCATGGTCGAAGAGCCGGGGATCTTCAGCAAGCAAGAAGCCTCCTTTGGTGGCAACAGTGCCTGGGTGCTCAGAATTGGGATGGTGGAATCCCTTGCGAGAGAAGCGGTGGTCACCGAATTCTCTGTATCCCGAACGCTTGTTCTTTAGAAGCTCCCACAGACCGGACGCGTCTCGAACGCCCCCAGGCCATCTACAGCCTGCAAAAAATGGTTAGCATGTGAAGTTGTTGTATAGCATAGTTGGGCCTACCCATGCCAACAATGGCGATTGGCTCTGGGTCTGCAGAAGTGCCATTGGTTCCGTATTGGGAACTCATCGTCAAAGTAATATCTGGCGATGAAGCGTCAGATCAGGAGAGTGTTGATCAGTTCTTGACTTCCTCGCCTATGTGAATAGCAAAGTCTAACGAGAAAACGAGAGCGTGTAACGAGCTTTAATGTTTCACTCTTCAGGTGTCTTATAGGCAAATTACACCCTCGCATCGGACGGCACCCTAGGTTATGGATTTGCTCCACAGTATCCAACCTCGTTTTGATACTGCTGAGATATCCCGCATCATGCAGATACCGGTAAGCTCAACCATGCAGTGCAGAATCTTGGGCCGACAATTAAATGCCCGTATACCAAGAATCGAACACTGGCATAAACTACTCTGACACTGATAAGCAGCAACACGACGTTACTGGCTATGTTTTGGATGGCGCATGTATTCTTTGAGGATGGGCGACCAAGAGGATACACTCAAACCGATGGCTGAGGGTCAATCTACGGCGTCAGCTCGTCTAGGTCCTAAATGCGGCTTTACCAGTACGGGTTTAAGGCTTCGGGTCTTTTGGGTCTTCGCTTTATTCTTGATAGACGTTCGTCTAGTAGCCTTGTAAGTGATATAGCATGTCACGTGATATCTTGTCGCAGGCGTCCACGGTCTCTTCTCCAACCTGGTTTGTAGGTGGACTGCGCCACACGAAGCCTTTTGAGCTTACGTTTAAGAGCCGTCAAGTCATCATGCATTGAAAAGAAAGATGCTCCAATGAAATGACAGCATGTCATGTGAACATCGAGGCTTCAGGAGCTCACCGCCTGTCAGTCAGACCCACCACCCCGCCAGATCCTTCTGTGAACGTCCACAGATTAGACCGTTCCGCCCACGCCCCGACGGGCATATGGGTAAGGCAGACGGTTCGCTTGAAGATCGATGATTCGGGTCGAGATAGGTATTGGGCCTATCAAAAGGTAGTAAAGTAGCCACACTTATGCAGTGAGAATTGCTGACAGTGCGCCGAGGACCGAAAAACATCGGCCTAAAAAGGCGTGGGCTCTCGGTCGAAGAATTACACGAGCTGTCGGCCGTTTCCCAAGACACATGGTATCATGCACCGGCCGTTTCGTCGCTTTTGCGGTCTTCGTTTGGACGAAAGAGCGTGCATCGGAGGTACGAGATGTCTTACAGCATTAGTTACCTGGGTTGCATAATGCTTTGATCGAAATCGACGTCTAGCTGAGACGGAGGTTGAGAGGGTTCAAGACATAAGCACCTTTTCTTCGTGAATTCGAAACCATAAACCTTCTCCCTTTGCGATCAAAACGTGCCGCAACCAGAGATTCATCCTACCCCCCACCATGGCGCTAAAATCCACAAACGGTACACATGCTGGTCCCACCGCCTCTGCGACCAGCTTGGCCTCTTTGGCAGCCAATATCTCCGAAAAGGCGGCAAGCCTCAGCACATATCTGGAGTCCCAGGGCCATGCACAGCCCAGCTTCCTCCCGGGATGCGCGGACCCTCCTGAGACTGAAGGGTACCTCACTCTTCACACGAGCCTCACCTCTTCTCTAGAGGATCTTCAGCGCCTCGTTGATGGCCCAAGGCGCAGCCTGCGCCCATTCATCATGATTGGTAACGACTTGGCGGCGCTGCAAGTAGCCTTCGATTTTGGCTTTTTCCAGCTGGTTCCGCCTGAAGGGTCCATGGATGTCGAAACACTTGCACACAAAGTAGGAATTGACGCCGATCGAACGGCGCGTGTGCTGCGTATGTTGGCAACGCATCGTATCTTCGTGGAGCCCAAACCTGGATTTTTTGCACATACGGCGGCTTCGGCGGTGTTCCATGATGACGAGGAGCTCAGATGTGCCGGACACTACATGTATGTTTGTGTCACATGCATGCAACGCTGCATTGATACTGGATGTCCTAACCACATTCTAGGCTCGATGAATGCTTCAAGGCTGCCACGGCTTGTTCAGATTGCATCAAAGCATCGCCCGACGACTCCGATAGCACACACTCTCCCTTCAACACCTACTTCGGTGTGCCAATGTTCTCGTACTATGAGCAAAACCCCCAATTTGCGGCGCGTTTCGCAAAGGCAATGGCCGGGGTTACTCGAGGTATGTAGAATCCGTGAACCCACACTAGTAGGCCAATCCCTAAGCTGTTGACAGTGGATCGTCAAATCGCCGAACTGAGAGACTGTTTTCCTTGGGGCGACATCAACGGCACCGTAGTTGACGTTGGAGGCGGCAGTGGCCACATCTCCATGGCTTTGGCTCGCGTAAGCTTTTCCTTCCTCGCATCTGCAATGATGCTTGATCACTTCATTTCTTGACTGACATCTCAATTCCGCACCCAGAATTTCCCTAAACTTGACTTCATCGTCCAAGATGACTCCGAAAAGATGCTCGCGCAGGGTCGGGCGCGCAACTTGAGCGACATCGAGGGCCGCATCTCCTTCATGAAGCACAGCTTCTTCCACCCACAGCCTATTGGCGGCGCCGGCGCGTTCTTCATCCGCCAGTGCACGCACAACTGGTGCGACCGCGACGTGGTCAAGATTCTCAAGTCTCTCGTGCCGGGGCTAGAGAATTCTGCACCTGGGACGCCACTGCTTATCAACGACACTGTGCTCCCGGTGCCGGGGTCAAAGCCCTTGCATGAGGAGCGCGCTCTCAGGCAGATGGACATGCTCATGTTTGTAGTTCTGGGTGCTAAGCAGCGAACAGCAAAGGAGTTCGAGGCGTTGTTGAAGGAAGCCGATGCGAGGTATGAGATTCGTCGTGTTCATGCTGATGGCAGCATGGGTCTAGTCGAGGTTCATCTGAAGATTTGATGACGTCACTGTGACGTGCTCAGGCCGGCGAAATGGGCTGCAAACCTGACAGTCCCGATGAACATGAAATGGAACCTTTATGACTCCTGACCTCCAATTATGTGCCTAAGTGCCTGTCTACTTCACACAATTTATCCGATTTCTGTAGAGTGTGGTAGGTGCGTTTTAGTCAATTTTAGCGTAGTGAGCACCTACTGGTGCCTGCTAGGGTGACGCAGCAGGAGTTGTAAGGGCACGTTAATAATCAGGTAGGAGTGTCTACTTTAATTAAGCCTGTAATTTACATAGTACTGTGTAGTATTTTAAGACTATCTGTAAGGAGTTAGTGCTCTACCCTACCCTTTAAATCTCTACAATCCCTACTAATTAACTTAAAACATTAATAGTTAATCCTTAGCTAACTCTTACTAGTTGGAAATTTAAGCAAGCTATCCTATATATCTTGCCTTAACTAAGTCTTATTAAGAGCGTTAAATTATAGCTAAGACAGATATTTAGCTAACGTACTCCACAAGCAAGCCGCTTACCTAAGCAAACCGCTCACTTTTGCTAAGACCACACCAAACTTCATACTACCTACAATGCTGCAACGCAACAACGTAAAAAAGCCCTTAAATGAAGCAGATATACAGCTTGCCCTACAGGCTATTTAATAAGACACAACACTTTCTTAGCAACACGCTGCAGTAATCTACAACATGCCTTAAAGAACACTTAGTAATTAACTTGCTAGAGCCTCTTTATAACGCAATTGCAAGCCTAAATTAATAAAGCTAACAAGCACTAAAGAGGAGGTAATTGTCCAGTATGTATTAAAGCTAGACAAGTAAGGATACTTGCCCTAGCTTACTAATGTAGAGGATATGGCCAATTCTCTGCTTACAGAGCGCCACTAGACCTGTGTTAGTAAGAACTAGGCTGCTAACTTTGTTAAACGTTAGCTAGAGCTTAAAATTAAGTTTAATTGTAAGTATAACTACAAGAGAGCCCTGTGTAAGGATCCTAAGGTGATTAGAGACTGGTTCTAGTTAGTAGAGAATACTAAAGCTGAGTATAGTATCCTAGATAAAGACACCTACAACTTTAACAAGTCTGGCTTTATAATAGGTGTTATATCTACAGGAGCTGTTGTTATAGGCTCTAAGCGTTAAGGGAGACCAAAGGCAGTGCAGCAGGGCAACTGAGAGTGGACCAGCATTATCTAAGGCATCTGCGCGAAGGGCTGGTCTATCCCACCCTTTATTATCCTCTCTAGCAAGCACTACCTCTTAGCCTGGTACAAGGAGCCCAGTATACCTAACAACTAGGTTATTAGTGTCTCTAACAACAGCTAGACTAACAACAAGCTTAGAGTTAAGTGGTTAAAGCACTTTAATAAGCACACAAAGGCGCGCACTATTAGCAGCTATTAGCTGCTTATTCTGGACAGCTATAAGAGCCACAACTTAGTTAAATTCTACTAGTACTATAAGGAGTATAAGATTGTTACTCTGTGTATGCCTCTACACTCGTTACACCTACTGCAGCCACTTAACGTAGGCTGTTTTGCCCCAATAAAGAAAGCCTATGGCCGCTAAGCCAAGTAGCTAATACGCAGCAAGATCACGCGTATTACTAAACTTAAGTTCTTACTATGCTTTAAAGCGGCTTTTGACGCCTTAATTACTGAGAGCAACATCTAGGGAGGATTTAGAGGTGCTGGCCTAGTCCTACTTAACCTAGAAGCTGTAATCTTAAAGCTTGAAGTGCAGTTGTGTACCCTACCACTACCCCTTATAGATAAGAGTACCTGGGAGTCTAAAACACTAAGCAACACCCTAGAGTTTAGGTCTTAATCAAAGCTGATTTAAGAGAGGATTGAGAGACACGCGAATAGCTCACCAACTTTAATAGTTAACGCTCTTAATTAGCTCACTAAAGGCGCAGAGCTGATGGCGTATTTACTAGTTTTAGTGCGCAACTAGGTTACTAACCTTTAGATAGCTAACAAGGCTGCTACACAACGTAAATTACACAAAAGAAAGCAATTATAGTAAGAAGGGACTTTAACCTTTGTAGAGGGAGTGCGGCTGACTACTTTTAAGGAGTTTAAGGCCTGTAGTAATAGGAAGAAGGCAAAGAAGAGGTTGCGTGTTAATAGGAGCACTTAGTCTTTAAGGCGCTGTAGTACATGTAGCAAGACAGGACATAACGCGCGAACATGTAGTAAAGATGCGCAGAGTACTGTAGATTAGTGCAATATACTATGTAGTATAATATATTGTTATTATATACTATAATGTTGTAAAGTAGTTGTAGTGTTGGTGTGGTCTTGGCAAAAGTGAGCGGTTTGCTTAGGTGAGCGGCTCGCTTGTGGAGTACGTTACTTCTAGTTATGCAAGAACAATTAGACAACTTAATTAATATTAGGTACCTCCCTAACATAATCTTAGCTTTATAGACTAAGACTATAATTATCTTATTATCTATACCTTATATAGTTAATAATATAGGTTAGTAACACTATTTATTAGTATCTGCAGCTAGAATACCACCGTACTAGTGTTAGATAATATGCTTAATGTACAAAGATGATAATAAAGGTGATTAATTAATAATTATCTGTCTTAATGGCTCATTTTATGTGTGTGTGCTGCTAGCCCCTAAGTTAACCAAGGTTAACCCTAAAACCCCAACTTGGCTTAGTAAGGTTAGTTATCTAACACACCCCCTTAGCTTTAAGGCCCTTTTAAAGCTAGACACAATTAGCTCTTATTATACTTTTAGGTTAGCAAGCTTTTAGTTAAGTAATTCTATCTAGGTGTTAGCTAGCTTTCTTTGTTTAGTATGTTTCTTTAGTTCTAGCTACCTTAGTGTTAGGCGCTAGGCCTAGGGTTACCTCTGCTAGTCTTAGCGAGCTACTATAGGGCTAGCCAGTCCAGACTATATAAAGGTGTTAGAGGTTATTGCTAATACTCTAGTAATTAGTCTTGTTACTACATACTACGTACCTTAATACACCTACTATCCTCTTTAAACCTATCCTCCCTTATAATTACTTTGTATATTCTTTATATTCTAATTACTCTTATATTATAATTAAAGATAGACCTAAGCTACTATAAGTCTTAAACTAAATTATCTAGGCTTACTGTCTTTAGAGAGGGACTAAGACAACCTACCTGTAGGAGAGCTAGTAGAGCGTAAGGTAACACCTCCCTCTACAGATAAGGAGATACCTTAATAGACACTAAGTGTCTATAGTGCCTTAAGAGGATCTGTAGGTCCTCTAGGCAGTACACCTTACCCTAGAATTTGCATCTGTAGGGCAGCTTCAGCTAGAGAAGGCCAGAATAGCCTAGAAGTAGGTAATTAATAACAGGAGTTAGAAAACTTACGCAAATAGTTGTAAGAGACAGAAGACTATAAGGAACTTTCCTCTCTTTATAAACTTAGACGTAAATACAACAAAGGAGATCTAGTAATAATCCTATCCTTCTAAAAAGTACTAGAAGGGGTAGAGAAACTACAATCTTCCTTATCTATAAACCTTCTACAACCTAAACCCCTATAGAAGTATATAAAGCACAACTGCGCTAAATACAACTATTAGAAGAGAGATAGGGATACTTCTTCTAATTCCTAGTTAATTTCCTTATAGAGGAATAAAAGATTAACTTTAGCGTAAGGTACCTCTTAGAGAACCTAAAGACGTTATAGCAGGCCTACTGCATAACTAACTACTATAATCAGCTAACCTAGGAACTAACGTAGTAAGAGCTAAAAAGAAATATATTAGATACTCTAGGAACACTAGCTAAACACAAGTAAGCAGCGTATAAATCCTTAAAGTAATATAAGCAGTAGAAATCTTAGTCCCCTATAGATCTATTAGATTTTATACATCTACTATAGAAGGAACTAGGCAACTTACATACGCTAGAGCTTTAAGTCCTAGAATATATTACTGCACTGCTCCCTAGCATATAAAAGGACTTGTTCCTTATCCCCTACAATTAAAGGGACATAATCCTAAAGGTAGAGGAACAAGCTAACATTATTAACTAGAGACTAGGTTAGCATAGCTAACAGCTACCTAAGAAGACTCTAGCTAAGGGCAAGACAACTAACAAAGGACTACAGAAGCGCTAGTTTAGTAACTCTAGGTTAGAAAGGAACATAAAAACCCTAAGTAAGTTGTTTAAGTCTAAGAAGTTCTGTAAGGAGCTAGTAAAGGGTAAAAAGGGCTAAGATAGGCTATATAAGGCCTAAAACGCGTGCCTTAAGTATAGAGAAACTAGTTACTACTGCCCTAACTACCTGGAGCTAAAGTTAAACTAGAAAGACCCTACTCTAGATAAGTTAGGAAAAGATAAGGGACCTAAGAGCTAATCTCCTCTCTTATAGCCTATATTAAATTGTCTAAGAAGAAGAAGGAAAATATCTCTCTTTATAAGGCAGTGTACCTAGAATATATACGCCTGCTTACAGTTAAAACATCTATAGGCAACGCAGAGAATATAGAAGCCTTAATAGATAGAGGGTTACAACTAAACTTAATTTTAGTTCTTCTAGCAAAGGAGCAGGATCTAGAGGTCACACTATTAAATAAAATAGTGGCTAAAGGTGTAGGCAGAGCAGAATTGCCTATCTACAGAGTAACTACAGCAGAAGTATCTATTGTTAACTCCTGTGGAAGATAGGAGGTCTAACAGATACCTTTTGTAGTTACAGACCTACAAAGGTACAAGATATACCTTAGATTACCCTAGATTAACTAGATAAACCCTAAGCTAAGCTATTTAAGCTAGCGTATGCTCTTCTAAGGGAAGAAGTATAGAAACTCTCATAAACTAGAGAAAATAGCGTTAGAAGATGCTAAAGAGTTTAAACGCACTATAAGAAGTCCTTTAGCAGACGTTTATATATATATAGTAAACTTAGTAGGTATATATAACCTAATATCTGCTAAAAAGGGCCTAATTCTAGAAGTGTATTGCAAATATGCGCACTTAGGATTAGAGGATGATGCTTAGGTCCTACTAGAGCATAGAGAGCACAACCTAGCAATTAATATTGTAGAAGGAGCTACTTCCCCCTACTAACTGTTATACAGACTATCTGTAATAGAATTAGAGATACTTAGAAAGTATCTAGCAGAATATCTATAACATGGCTAGATATAACACTTAAGGTCGCTAGCAGGGGCGCCTATTC
Source organism: Ascochyta rabiei (assembly GCF_004011695.2). Lineage (NCBI taxonomy): Eukaryota > Fungi > Ascomycota > Dothideomycetes > Pleosporales > Didymellaceae > Ascochyta > Ascochyta rabiei. The sequence continues at coordinate 1,881,820 of NC_082413.1, forward strand.
TCTTTTTAAAGAAGAAAGACAGTAACCTATAACTGTGTGTAGACTATAGAGGTCTAAACAAGATAACAGTTAAAAACTACTATCTATTGCCACTAATTATAGAGTTACTAGAACAACTAGCGCAAGCTAAGTTCTATATTAAACTAGATGTACGTAAGGCATATTACTATATCTAAATTAAGGAAGGGGATAAGTAGAAGACTGCGTTTTAAACTAGGTATAGACATTTTAAGTACATAGTAATACTATTTAGACTTATAAATGCTCCTACCTAATTTTAGGCCTATATAAACAAGGCACTAATAGGATTAGTTAATATAACTTATATTGTGTATCTAGACAACATATTAGTATACTCTAAGATAGAGGAAGACCACATTAGACACGTTAAGGAGGTCTTAGAGAGGCTTTACAAAGCAAACCTCTATATACGCTTAGATAAGTGTAAATAGTACTGTTAACGTATAGAGTACCTTAGGTATATAGTCTTGCCTAAAGAGGTAAGCATTAACCTAGACAGGGTTAAACCAATCTAAGAATAGCTAATTCCGCGCATAGTTTGCAATATCTAAGTATTTATAGGCTTTATAAACTACTATTAGAGATTTATTATAGGGTTTTCTGAATTAGCCTTGCTATTAACCTAATTAACCTAGAAAGGGCTAAATTTGGCCAAATCTAGTTAAGTAATAAGGAAGAAGGAGAGTTAGCCTCTTAAGCTAAGTAAAGAATCCCTATAAGCTTTCTAGAATATAAAGGATTTATTTATTAATGTACCTATCTTAGTTTATTTTGTACCTAGGAGACAGACTAGGATTAAAGTAGATGCCTCTAGAGGCGCTATCTCAGGATTCCTTAGTTAACTAGTCCCTAGAGAGGGGAAGCCAGCCTAATAGAGGCCTGTAGACTTCTATTTGAAGAAGTTAATCTAAGTAGAGTACAACTATAATACTTATAACTAGAAACTTCTTATAATTATCTAGAGCTTACAGTATTAGCAAAGATACTTAGACAGTACCTTCTTTAAGATCTTAACAGATTAATAAAACCTAAAGTAGTTTATAGAGACAAAGGTTCTTAGCTATTAGCAAGTAAGGGCATACTTAGTGTTATCTAAGTTTAACTTTGTAATTACTTATTACCTAGGGTCTATAAACCCTGCAGATAGACCCTTACAGCATCCTAATTATATAAGAGAGGCTTAAGACCCCTTATAAAAGTACAATAGGGCTTTTATACAACTGCTTTAGGAGATCCTAACTAGAAGGAACCCTAATACTCTCCTAGTAGCAGCTATAACCCTTTGTTTGTCTGTAAAAGGAAGAAAGGATATAAGGGATCTTAAAAGAGAAGAATTAAGAGAGAACAGTTAGATAGAGCTAACAACGGACTTAGACAACACAGACAAACTCTCTAGTACTAAAAAAGAGTTAAGTAACGTTAAAATAGGACAAAATAACCTAGAAAAAGACAATATAGCTAAGGAGAGGCGTATCTTACTTATAAGGCTAAAAGATAAAGTGTAAGTTATTAAAGAGTATTATAATAACCTAATATTAGGACACTTTAGAGCATAAAGGACCTTAGAGACGATTTAGCGCAGATACACCTAGAGGGGCATTAATAAGGATATATCTAACTACTGCCACAACTGCTTAGTATGTAGGAGATTAACTACTGCCTAACACAAACTATACAGGTTATTATAACCTTTACTAGTGCTAAGCTAACTATAGGAGGACGTAATAATAGATTTTATTACAGAACTACCCCCTAGCAAGGTAGCTAGGTTAGTGTACAACTTAATACTAGTAGTAGTATGTAAATTAACTAAAATATCACATTATATACCAGCCAGGGCTAATTAGGATAGAAAAGACCTAGCACACACCTAGATTAGAGAAATTATCTGCTTACACAGCGCGCCAGCACAAATTATCTTAGATTAGGGGTTGCTAATAAACTTAAAGACGTAGGAAACCTTTAACCACTATTTAAACTTAAGACAAGTCTTAACGTTGGCCTATTATCCCTAGACAGATAGCTAAACAGAAAGGCAAAATCAGACTCTTAAACAGTACTTACGTTGCTATTATACTCTAGAATAAGACAATTAGGCCCTATAGATTTTAATTGCAGAATTTATGTATAATAATAGCATTTACGCATCTATAAACATAACACCTTTCTAAGCCTGTTACAGTATAGATCTAAGAAGTATAGATTAGCCTACTTTAGTATTAAAAGGCCGAGAATCTCCCCTTACAAAGGAATTAGCTACTAGAGTTATTGCCTTATAGGCTACTTGCAAAGTAAATATAGAAAAGTTAAATAAGTATTAAAAGAAACACTTAGATAAGAAACAACTACTAGCACCCTTTAAAGTAGGCAACAAAGTACTAGTTTCTAGTAAGAACATTAGGACAGTACGCCTAAAAAAGAAGCTAGACTAGAAATACCTAGGACCTAGGACTATTACAGCCTAGATTGGCCCTAGTGCATATAGAGTAGACCTGCTAGGAATAAAAGGGATCTATCTAGTATTCTATGCGTTACTGCTAGACCTATACATACTAAGAAGTTAACTCCTAATTATATAGAAATAAATACAAGAACCTATAGTTAAAGGGGAAGAGAAGGTATAGGATGTAGAAAAAGTCCTTAACAGAAGGTAACTAGACAATAGACAGTAGGAATACCTTATTAAGTAGGACAGATTCCCTAAATTAGAAAACTCCTAGGAAATTAGCACAAATCTTTCTAAAGAAGTGCTAAAATAATACTAGAAAACTATAAAGTAACTGCTTAGACCGCGTAATAAGACGTTAAGGTTAAAGTTTAAAAAAGGGGGGGACTAAAAAGGCTAAATACCTTTACTTAATTATAATTTTTCCCTATAGGGGTTTTTTAACTAATAAGTGTTTAATAGTTTACGCTAAGGGAAAACATAACCCTACCTTACCCTAAGAAATACAGACTAGCTAAAGCAGGCATCTTTTAGCCTATTATAGCTATTTCTAATATAAGGAGATAAAGAAAGTTATACGCTACGTTATATAGTTACAATTGTAAGCAAATATAGGAGAATTGGTGTAGAAGAACACCTTCCTAGTATTATTTAGACTATCTAAGAGTGCAATGCACCTAATTGCCATATTGGCCTGAAACCATCTACTGACTACAAACTTAGGTATTATTAATCTAAACCTTCCATTATAGGGAACATCTATTAACCACAACCTCTACTACAGGCATGAGTGGCAGCCTTGCGACCACTACGAGGCTTCTTAGCAGCATCAGCGGCAGCCTGCTCGGCGGCCTCTTGCTCCTCCCGCTCCTCTTAGAGTTGACTAAGTGTCTTTCTAGTGCCTGTAATCTGGTACTTTAACTATAAAAGAAGTTAGATATTGTTAAAACAGGTTAAAACATGCTATAATACCTTCTTGCGGGGGGTGATGGGCGCATCTGGATCAGACTTGCCACCGCTCTCCTCTAACATCTTCTTTCGCTTTATCTCAGCCTTAACAGCGCTAGCCTTAGATTAATCTTACTTCTTAACGTAGATGCTGGACAAGGTTAACTTACGTGCGCAAGTGTTGCTATTATAGAGTGTAAGCAGCTCTTTCTGCAGCAAATAGTTCCTATAAAGGTTAGATTATGCTAACGTACTCTACGGGTGAGCGGATCAAACGGGTGAGCGGATCACTCTGCTAAGACCACACCAAACCTCCACCTTACCACGCAATGCCTCAACAACAACATTAATCTACGCCCTTAAGAGAAGCTGCGATACAGCTTGCGCTCCAGGTAATTAAATAAGACGCAATACTTACCCTATAACGCGCTGCAGCTATATATAACGCGCCTTACAGCACACTACACGCTTAATACACAGGACAACCTACACAAGCTAATTGTACGCTAGTTTAACAGATTATAGACCAGACTAAGGAGGACGTAATTGCTAAGTATATCCTTAAGCTAGATGTACAAGGATTTGCCCCTTAGCTAGCTGCTATAGCTAATATAGCTAATTCTTTGCGTACTAAGCGCAATATAGGCCATGTTAGCATAAACTAGCCTAACACGTTTGTTAAGCGCCGCCCTAACCTTAAAGTAAGGTTTAATCGCAAGTACAACTACAAGAGAGCCCTCTGTAAGGATCTAGAGATTATTAGGGGCTAGTTTAGGCTTATAGCGAATGTCAAAGCTAAGTATAGCATCTAGGACAATAACACGTACAACTTTAATAAGACAGGCTTTATAATAGGCTAGATATTAACAGGAGCAGTTGTTATAGGCTTAGAGCGTTAAGGACAGCTAAAGGCAGTGCAGTAGGGCAATTAAGAGTAGACAACGGTTATATAGGGCATTAATGGCATAGGGTAGGCTATTCTACCCTTTATTATCTTTAAAGGCCGCAACCACCTCTCTGCCTAGTACAAAGAGGACAATCTGCCCTATAACTGGGTTATTAGAGTCTCTGAGAACAGATGGACTACTAACAAGCTTGGTCTAGACTGGTTAAAGCACTTTAATGCCTATACAAAGACACGCACCTAAGAAGTACACTAGCTGCTCCTTATTAACAGCCACAAGAGCTATAACTCCCTTAACTTTTAATAATACTATAAGGAAGCAAAGATTGTTATACTATGTATGCCTCTATACTTATCTTACCTCTTATAACTACTAGATATAGGTTGTTTTACCCCTCTAAAGAAGGCATATAGGCGCTAAGCTAAGAATCTTATACACAACTATATTACTTATATTACTAAAACTAAGTTCCTACTATGCTTTATAGACGCCTATAAGGAGACATTTACTTCTAGCAATATCTAAGGAGGCTTCTAAGGCGCTAGAATAGTCCCCCTTAACCCAGAACGGGTCATAATAGGTCTTAATGTCCGCCTACGTACCCTACCGCTACCTACTGTAGAAGATAAGCCCTGGCAGTCCTAAACCCCAAGCACTACCCTGCAATTAGGGTCGCAATTAACACTGGTTTAAGAGAGGATTCAAAGGCATGCAAGCAGCTCACCAACTTTAATAGTTAAGGCCTTTAAAAAGCTTGCTAAAGGCGCAGCTATAGTAGCGCATAAGCTAGTGTTAGCTTAAAGGGAGATTACTAGGCTTTAAGCAGCAAATAAGGCTGCTATGCGACGTAAATCGCATAAAAGAAAGCAATTACAGCAGGAGGAAGTTCTAACAGCTAAGGAAGGCCTTTAATTAACTACTCTAACTAAGTTTAGGGCGCGTAGTAATAGTAAGAAGGCAAAGAAGCAAGTGCGCGCTAAAGGAGGGGAAGTAACCTAAAGACGCTGTACAAAGTGCTACAATATTAGACATAACTTACGTACATGTAAGAAGGCTGTAGAAGATATTTCTAAATAATATTATGTACTGCACTACTGTATACAAGGCCAAAGTGGGCTAATGCGAGCTATAATAGGGTAGAAATTTAGTGTAGTCTTAGCAGAGTGATCCGCTTACCTGTTTGATCCGCTTACCTGTGGAGTACGTTAATAGCTAGTGTCTTAGTACAAGCTTGTATTGTAGATCTAACCTAATCTTAAAGGTTAGCATTTTATTCTATCCTAAATTGTACTATCTTAGCAATTCTATTACGTAGGGTAAACTATTCTAGTGCTTTATCTTTATAGACGTAGTAGCAATCTTCTAGTCTATAGCGTTGTCTATAAGTAGGGCATTTTGCTCCTCTAGCTGCTACTGTATCCCCTCTTAGGGACTGCTTAGATATAGTTATTTAACTAAAGTTCTGTTTTTAACAAGGTCTTCCCTAACTCCCCTATGTAGTAGGAGTAGATAATGCATCTTTAATAACATAAGAGGCGTCCCTGTTAGTGTCTAGGGTAGATTTACTACGAGTAGTAAGAGTTAAGTTATTCCCTGCAGTAAAGGCGCCCCTTTACTATCTCCCCTTAGGGTAGTACTTACTTATATGCTCTTAGAAGCGTTTTATTATTTCTTTATAAGTTATATTTTATTCTTATCTATTATAGTTCTAGAATATTATTGCCTAGGTTAGTACTATCTTTATTACTAAATCTAAGAAGTCTTAGACAGTGTCTTATATATTGTATATTTCAGTAATACCCTCTATTTTAGTGTTAGTTGCAGCATAATTATACTTAAGGAGCTAGGTATCCTAGCTCCTAGGTTATCTTATTAGTTTAAGGGCTGCTAGGTATTAGTAGCGTGTGCGTAATTATTCTTCTTTAGTATTAATACTAACTATATATTTAAGGCTAATAAGCTATGTTTAAATTAATTTACCTAGTTAGCAGTAGTTCTTTATAAGGTAGGGTAATACAAAGCTTTACATAAACATTACTACCTTGTCTAGGTTAGCTTGTTCCTTATAGTAGTCTCTATCCGCTATCTTGTAGGATTTAAAGCAGCTCTTCTAATAGTTATTATCTTCCTTCTATGCCTTTAGGCTGTTAGCTGATAGTTTAGATAGGATTTTAGGAAGCTAAGGGTTTCCTTGTTTATTATTACTAAGGGCTAGCCTCCTCTTATAGTTGGTAATATCTAGGGCGTTAGGTACTTGTGGCTTAGTCCTTAGAGGGATAGTCTAATTTAGGTCTATCTTCTCCTATACGTCTAGAGAGGCGCAGTAGGTCTACGGTTAATATAACTAAGGTGTGTAGGTTATATAATCTATAAGAATTATTATTAAATTATGTATAGTTAATAGCGACATATTAAAAGGGTATTTTAGTAGTGTTAGTAAGACTCTTAATTGTTAGATAATATGCTTAATGTGCAAAGATAATAATAAAGGTAATTAATTAATAATTATCTGTCTTAATGGCTTATTTTATGTGTGTGTGCCGCTAGCCCCTAAGTTAACTAAGGTTAACCCTAAAACCCTAACTTGGCTCGGCAAGGTCGGTTATCTAACAACTAGTAACTAGATAATGTAACGTACCCCACAGGCGAAAGAATCAACGGGCGAGAGAATCAATTTTGCTAAGAATTAGCCTTTTCCTTAATTACTTAGCGAAACTATAAGCAACTAGGCTAGAATTTAAGAAATAGATATATAGATACTATATGCTAAGTGTATTAAAGTTGCACTTATCTTACTTCTAGATTACGTAAGTTATTAAGCCTTAAAGTAGGTCTATTCTAGCTCTACTAATACCCCTGTAACTACTATCTAGGCTTACTAATAAACTTAGATAAACTTATATAATACTATTAAATATATTTTCTATTATACCTAAAGAGCCTAAGGCTATAACTCTAGTAGTTCTAGAGATATAGAGTTATAGTAGCTTTTTAAAGTAGGGTTATTAGACAGCTATGTCTAATATAGCTAATAGAATTCTATAGATCTAGTTAATTACTCTTTTTATATATAAAAATACTCTCTAGCAATTTTAAAGAATTTTATCTACTAGATCTAGAGTTATTAAGTGTTAGATTCTTGGTTTTCGCTAGTAAAACGGAGTGATTCTCTCGCCCGTTGATTCTTTCGCCTGTGGGGTACGTTAAGTAGACAGTAGACACCCCTATCGAATTTTACAAGACACCCCTCACATCGTCCAATTGATCTGATTATTAGATCCAAGAATTGGATATTTCGTGTGAAGTAGACAGACCCTAAATTCAAGAAAACCAAAAATCTGTTAGTATGCAGCTCTGTTGTATAAGCATTAGCGAAATCGCTCCGTACTGCATTGCACCCTTCACATCCAACAGCACAGCAATGAAAAACCTGTTCTAGATGGCAGAAATCCGTATAGAAAAAAGGGAATTGTCATGCTCAATTACCTATCAGTCTAACACAATACTCAAGCACGGGAGCAGGGAAGCCGGAGGCGACCAACGAGCAGGCATACCATCTGTTGTCTAAAAGCTACAAGCCGCTCTCAATGTCCACGCTCGGAACCTTCTCCTTGAACAAGGCGATAGTCTCGTCCCAAATCCTCTGTTGCGACGTCTTGCCCTCGGTCGAAAGCACGAAAGGAGATGGCCTGCATCGTATTAGTATGACCTCTCCACACCGCTACTACAATGTCGGGGGCTTACTTGGCCAAATGCTGCTCGGTCAGGTACGCACCAGGCTCATCGACATGCTGAGTCGCGGCGTACGTCAGATTGTGCCCACCCTGGGCGGGTGTCCAAGCAAAGATCTTGTTGAGATAGGCCAAGCCTGGAGTCGGGTCAGAACGGTGCAAGGCACTGGCGCAAAGGCCTGGGTTGACCGCATTAATGACAACGTTGCCGGTAACCCTGCTGCTAAGCTCGCGCATCCAGAGGATGTTCAATAGCTTGCTCGTATTGTAGCGTTCCATGCCCTTGAATGAGTCCTTCTCATCCAAGCGAGCGAGAATGGAGGGAGCCTTTCGCTCGTCGAACGGGGTCCAGAAGTGGACCTCTGATGCGACAACAGTGAGGCGTGAAGGCGAGCCCGTCTTCGCAGCCGTGTCTTTGAGCGGCTTGAGCAGCAACAGAGAGAGAAGAGAGGTCCCCAGGTGATTAACCTACAGGGGATCAGTCAGTATGACGTGGTCAGACGTATACAGAGCACCAACCTGAACGTTCTGCTCGTGGCCAGTCTTGGAGAGGGAGAAGACAAGCTTCTTGACACCAGCGCACAAGATGACAATGTCGAGGCGATCGAGGGACTGGGCGCGCTCTCCAAACGCCACCATGCTCTCGAAAGACTCGTGATCAACAGGCCAGACTTGCACATCGCAATCCGGAGACTGTTTGAGAATCTCTTGCTTTGCAGCCTCGCCTTTCGAGACCGTACGCACCCCAAGAATGACTCTGGCCAAACCATGGCTGGCCATTTCCTTGGAAGCTTCTAGACCAAGGCCGACATTGGCGCCGGTGACGATGGCAGTCTTGCCATCAAGGCGAACATCTTGGGGGAGCGGCTTCGGCGTGAAGGTGAGCTGGCGAAGGAAGAAACCAAGCATACCACCCATGTTGGCGATGAGGGGCAGGGCAATAGGACTAGTATAATGCAGAAGATGGGCACATGTGCTTCACCTAGCTGTTTGTGGTAGATTTGGGAGGAGGACAGGAACAATCCAGCAACAGTAGGGCCGAACGAGCGGGAAGCTGCGAGAAGATAAGTGAAGGATAAATTGGCGCGCCCAGCTGACGTTGACAGGTCGCGAGGTGGAGGGGCATCGCAAGGTCTGGGAAATTCTAAAGGGAATAGGTAACAAAGCCAGCCGAGCCGAGTCGGCTGCCTAGCCGGGCTTTGCGGCCTTAACGGACACAGGCGTGAAGGTGAAGACAGGACCGTCTACTCGGTACCCAATCATGAGCTTGCCACGCCCTGTCACGCTTCTTCCCGTGCATCTGCACCGCGACGCTACGGCCGTGTCTGCTCACGTTCATAATCCCTTAGTAGTTCACCGTTCTATGCAGACTTCTCTCTACTCCATCGCCTAAATAAAGTATCACAAGCCCATATTCGGTTGTAATTCGCTCATTTCATGAAGCTGTTCCAAGCCTAAGAAGCTTGGATCGAGAGGTAACGCATCAGTGGACAGATCCCACAGCATCAAGCCTTCAAACACATTGCTGTCAGTTCGGAACGCATTCGCCGTGGGCCCTTCCTGCCGCTGGAAGGTAAACGGCAGCTCTGATGAGACCCCGTGAGCGTGGCCATTCCCATAGGATGTTGAAGAGCTTGAGTTATAGGTTAGAGTTTCAGTCGATGGCATGGATCGTGTCTGTGTGCCTGATCTAGCCAGTGTTGCCTGGACATGATCTACTAGTATACCCAATTGATGCGCTCCCGTCTCTGCCATGACGCTACCTAGAGACATCATCTCGAGTTGGCGCCGGGCCTCCTTGATAGCTCGCAGGCACTGGCTTTGGGAGATATCGATCATGTTTGGAGACAGCGGGCTATGCAGGCTGAAGAAATTGATGTGTTCCAGATCTTGCATGCCATTCGAATCACAGGCTTGTAGTATGCACAGGCTCAAGACTACCGCCGTCTCAAAATGATAGAAAATAACCAACGATAGCTTGGTCTGGTTGAAGCTCATCATTGCATGCAGTGATGTGACGCTTTGGAATAAGCCCATCGCAGCGGTGGCCAGTGTGTGCCGGTGCTGGGTGACGAGGGCCATCCTGGAATTTGGCAGGCTGCGTAGGTGATGCTGGTCTAAACGGAGCAGTTGCCTGAAGTTGTGCATGACTGACTCGAAGAGAGCGACATGGAACAATACTCTTTGGCGAGGAAGTTCGGGTATGTGCTTGTCCCAATCGGTGTTCGGTTCCAAGGCAAACGGGGCAGGGAGTTCTGGAAGGAACTCATTACAAAACCTCTGATAACGTTCTTCAGCAATAACGGGATCGTACGGCCGAGCCCCAGGGGCGCTATTGCCGGCTTCGAGCTTCTTCCAGAACCGTACCAGTTGTGCTTGAAGTACTCTCTCGGTGAACAGGTCCGGTGCTTGGAGGTTGGCGATGGTGGGGTGCAGATGCATCTGCGGCAGACTTACGGTGCAGTACGCATCTACAAGAAACGGAACGCGGTCAAGGGCTTTTGCAAGGCGACTAACGACATCGTTAGCATATGAAGGGAGAATTCGGATTCCCGTAAACTAACTAGTCCCAAACGTACAGGTTGCAGAACATCCTGCGCCGCAATTCTCTTTCTAGATCGTCCATGCCATCGTCGCCCCGCTTCGGAGGCTCCCTATGGAGTCCTACCTCCTGAGCTTCTCTGATGGCGCAACACAGAGTAGCCCAGGACAACTTGATGCGGCTGTCGCATTCATAACACATGGCCGTAAAAGCCATGTACTGAACCCGCACGAGCGACCCACGTAGCACTGCGGCGTTGCAGATGCCTTCAAGTCGTCCAGCGAGCCGGTCACAGTTACTCCGAATATCAGACAGTGGTCTACCCTTGATCGTATCTACAGTATACTTTTGCGACGGTAGGAAGTGGGAAGCGTATGCGCAGATTCGCAGCATCAAGACAGCGAACTCCAGGTCTGCGACCCGGCTTATTGTATCCATTTTCCACCAGTCCTCGTATTGTGCAAGCAGGCGAGGCGGATGGACGATCTGGTTGATCCAATTGATGTCTTCGAAGAAGTACTGTATCAGGAAGTCCACGATGCCTCGAGCTGGCAGATCCTTTAGTTCTTGTTGGACGTCGTTGATGAGGGTGGACGGCATCATCGTGTTGTACTCATGTGGTTTGCTCCTGTCGTGCAATCCGCACTTGACACATATATCAGCAGGGATACATAGGCAGGTGGACACACAACGGGGGGTGGCACAGCTGCGAGAATTTCAAGGCAGGAGAAACGAAGACCAGCACCCCGGGTTTACTCACTTGGCGTAGGAGGGCCCATGTATTGGATTCGCTTTCTTCAAAGTACCCGTAAACGTTGACCAGTGTTGGCAGGGCTTGGTTGTTTCTGCTTTCGGATCTCTCTTCCCCACTCTCCATCTCTTCCCAGGGTGGGCTTGCACGTCGTTCTGCCATACCCGCGGTAGGATCGTCAAATTGCAACATTTTATTGCGATAAGAATCTGATTCGTGCGTAGGACTGTCTGTGGTTCTAGAAACCCGTGGTTGAGGTTTCGATACATAGGTACATAGTTCGGGACGACGTCTTCGTGTGCAATGGTCGCAAGGATATTGTCGGTTACACTAGCAGAAGATTTTGGTGTCAGTTTCGGGGTTGGGGCGTGCGACGCCTTGCGTACCTTTTGTTTCTTCGAGTAGCAAGGTATGCAGGAGAGTACGGCACGTTTTCGTAGTGCCTTTTCTGACATTGTCCGGTCGGACTTATGAAAAGCAATGGCGAATGGAATCTTCTGAGCGACGCTGGCTCTACGCCGTGAGTAACAAATGGGCGATGTGTGTAACTTTACTCTGCCGGGTATGAGAGTCCAAGCTACCTAGGCAGTAACGAACTGCTGATCTATGTCCCTCTTTGATCCGCTCCGCTTACTCTTCACACTGTGTTATTCAGCATTATTCATAAGTAAGAATCTGCATCGACGCCCTGTCACTAGGCACTGCATGTAGTTGATAGGGTGAACGCAGTGAGATTTTGGCGTCTTTGGAAGCGGCTGCGGAACGGGACGACCCCCAGCAAAGATTCCAGAAGTCTCATATTCTTCGATTACAATCTGTAGAAGCTTGAAAAGAAGCGCACTGTACGTTCTATGTGTATGTAAAGTAAAAAGAAAGCGCAAATGTGCCGCTACTATAGGTACTCATCCAATGACCGTTCTAACCCTTCCTTGAATCCGATAGCCTAGACTAGACTAGTTTGAAGCCGCCGGGAACCAATTCCTGAAACACGCGGGTCGGGTCGTACTTCCTACTGGCCGCCTGCAGCTTACTGTAAGTCACAGCCCCATAACTTTGCAGCGGCATCTGCGTGCTGAAGGCATCGTTAAGGAAGTAAAAAGGTAGGTGCAAGGCCTGAGACTTGGTGTACTCTTCAACCTCAGCTAGGGCGTCCAGCATGATACTCTCCGCTTCAGCGTCATCTTGGGCCAAGTTCCATCCTGAGCTAACCACGAACCCTATAAGAACTCTTGTTAGTCGGCAATACCAAGAGGAGTGCTTCCTACGTACACAGCTGCGGCTGGTCCGCAACGCCCATCGGATCCGATCCGCGTGCACGGGCCTCCTCCACCATAGATACTGAGATTGGCTGTGGCATAAGCATGATATCTCCACCTTCGAGCTTTCGCATTCGCGGGATGTATTTGTGGCATATTTGTTCAATCTCCAAATAGGCCTCCTTGTCGTACAACAAGTCTGTGGTGGCATAGGTAAACCTGGTCATGTTGTAGGGAATCGGTGCTGTCACCATGGCCGCAAACGTGTCCCAAACCTGCGTTAAGTCTTGGATAACTGGAATATCGTAAAAAGCTTCGAACGCTTCGGGCCTCTCCACAGGTTCCAGATAGGAAAACTGCGCGACAACTGCGTCCGCGATAAGCCCGACATAAGGCAAGATGGCAGACTTCTTGTCCAGCTGACCCTTCGCTTGGTAGTCCGCCAAGGCAGCCATGAACTGCGCTGAGGCATTTCCTGGGAAGATCATGGAACCTCCCCATATCTTACCGAGTGGGTACGTCCTCTGTACGATATGCGTAACAATGCCTGTTGATTGTAAGCAACATGCTGTAGATGCGGACGAGGACACCAACCAAAATTGTTCGCGCCAGCTTTGACGGCAAAGTACAGATCAGAATTTTCCTCCTCACTGGCGATGACGATGGAGCCATCAGCCAGAACCATTTCATACGAGAGCACATTTTGTGCAGCCCAACCATAAGCATTAGATAAGTGCGAAAGCCCACCTGCAGCAATTCAGTATGTTCGTCATATCCGAAGGTTGCACAACAGCTTACCTCCAAGGGTGAGAGCCAACCCAACGCTGCCGGTGCGGCCGCCAACGACGGTCCGTCCCTGTGCGTTCACGTGTCGATAGACATCTTGCCAGAGGTTACCAAATCCGGAGCGCTGGGTTTGAGCGTCTGCATTATACTCCAACGTCTTGATGCCAGCCAATGAAATGAGGACGCCCCCGTCAATGTTGGCGAAGTACTCCATTGGCGAATGCCCTCCGCTTCGGATGGCAAATTTCGCCTGTACGAAAGTGGCGACCTTGACGCCTAGAGAAACACCTTTAACATCATTCGGTGTATAGATGCACGCTGGGTTCTTTGGTGCCGTTGCTGAACTGGAAGTTGATGTCAGTCCAGAACGGATGCCGGATGTGGACATTCACTCACGCGTGTGCCTTATCGATCTGCGTATACAGTTCCCCATCACTAGGAAACACGACTGCAGTCTGATTGGATGCTTCCAGAATTGCGCAAGCGAGATGTACTCCTCCAGTGTGTCTGGTTTCTCCGTTTATTGCTGCAGGGTTTATTGCATTCGATTTCAAGAACTTGTTTAAGTTCTGAGCTTCTTGGCGATGCGGTCCAGAATGTCCGACGACGGTTGGGGTAATCCCAAGGCTCAACAAATTCAAGATAATGAAACGCATCTTGTCAGATTGGCGTGATGTCAGTCAATGCTGAGAAATGAAAGAGAACTAAATGAATTGTTAGACAAACTGTTTGGATGAGCTCTCGTGTGTTCTTTTATCCAACTCCAAGCACGTCAACATATATACTAATCCTCTTTCCCTCCATCTTGGCTCGGCCTTGAACTAAAACGCCACGACTACCAGCAAACAAGCCTAAGGGTCCATCAGCGGGCGTAACCACAGTGGAGACAGCTACGTCTGCGTAAAACCCTCCACGATGCTCACCAAGTACCATGGGAGGATCTGATATCCAAGAGACATGACGCAGCTGAAGAAAGTCGCCCCAGGGCGCCTTACGGATTTAACCGATCGGCCGATTTTTCTCGGCTCTACCACCAACAGGCGTGGCGCCACATTTTAACGAATGTTCGGCTGACTCAGATTACAGATTCGGCTCGAAGACTAGCGTTCTACCACTGGGCATCCGGTAGATGTTCCTTGGTGTGCTCTGAAGGTTGGGTACGACGAGGACTTTGCACCGAAGCTCTGAAGTTACCATGTCAAAGCTCAATGGCACTTACGAGCTTTCACTGTCGCTCTGAATTCAGATTATGTTTGTCCCTGGCAATATGGGCTGGCTCGTGCTGAGTTGCGGCCTTTTTGTTGCCTACTGGGTTCTACTGGCCATCTACCGCCTTCACTTCCACCCGTTATCACGATATCGGGGACCAAGGGTAGCCGCAGTGTCGAACTCATGGTACGAGTGGTATTGGAATTATCATCTCAACGGACAAATGATATTTGAGATTCAGAGGTTACACAAGCAATACGGTAAGCTAGAAGCCTGCTTGGAGACCGCACATTGCTAACGACTAGCTCAGGACCGGTGGTACGGATAGGCGTGAACGATCTCAGCATAGACGACCCTGAAGTCTATCAGGCGATGACCAAAGTGAGCTCGGGCTTCACGAAAGATCCTCATTTCTATCGATGCATCTCGTTTCCAGGAACGTCGATTGGAGAGACCGATCCCGCAAAGAGCCGAATTCGTCGCAAAGTGCTAACACCCGCTCTGTCTGGCACCCGAGTCCAAGAGCTCGCCCCCGCGATCCTCGGTAAGGTAGAACGGCTACTAAGAAGGGTGGACCTCTGTGCACAGTCTGCAAAGACCATCTGCATCACCAGCGCTTGCAAAGCACTTACCATGGATATCATCTCCAAGATTGTTCTCGGGCGTGAGATTGGATGCATCGAAGAGCCCGACTTCAGAAACAGTTTCATCGAGAACTTGAATGCAGCTTTCGAAACGGGATGGATCGCAACTGCCTTCCCCAGGTTAGCTACGCTCGCACTCTGGATGGCTTCGATGAGCGACTTCTCGGTCATTCCTAATCCTCTTATCGATTTCAAACGGGTGAGGCGGGTGCGGCTACTCACTCATAGACCACATTGCTAACAACATGTGCAGAAATGTCGAGCCATCACCAAGAGCTACCTGGAAGTTTTCGATACACATTCAGACGTCTACGTAGCCCGCAAAGACGTCAACGTGCCATCAGCCATTGCAACCCATGCCGACAGATCAGCTGTGATAGACATGCTCATGGATCCCCTCACCGTCAAAGGCCACACCGTACCAAGCCTAGAACAGCTAAACGACGAGGCTGTGATACTTCTCACCGCAGGTAACGACACCACTTCGAACTCGATGATCTTCGGTCTCTATCAAATCTGCAACAACATGTGTGTATACAAAACCCTATTCCAGGAACTGCAGGGACGCTTTCCCTCAGTCGACCAGCAGATCACCTACGAAGATGCAAAGCAGCTCCCGTATCTAGTGTGTAACCCACCCATCACCTCCGCTCTTCGAGTCAAGCTCACCACGTCGTGTGTACAGACAGCTACCATCAAAGAGATCTTACGACTAGGTACCCCTCTACCTGGTCGTCTCCCACGCTTGATCCCATCTTCCGGTTTTCAACTCTACGGTCAGGACCTGCCTCCGAAAGTAAGATGATTCCTCAACCCGCCTTGCATCCCACACCGCTGACGCACCAACAGACGAGCATCCATACATCGCCCTACCTACTCAATCGCCATCCCAGCATCTGGGATAACCCAAACGACTTCAACCCTGACAGATGGCTCAGGAAGAATTCCCGAGACCTGGACAAGTATCTTGCAACCTTCAACAGGGGTGCGAGACAATGTCTCGGCAAGGAGTGGGTACACTCCTATCAAATCGCAGGCTTGTGGCAAGATTACTAATTGACGGGATGACTAGTCTTGCGTGGTGCGAACTCTGGGTCTTCTTCGCGAACTTATTTCGCCGGTATCATATCAAGACGCTACCAGCGAATATGCAATGGCGGGATTTAATCTTAGTAAAGTAAGTATCTAAGTTACAATGTGCGTTCGCTGTACGGGTACTAAGAGAGGCTTAGGTTCAAGGATAACCTGTGCGCAGAGGTTGAGAAAAGGGCAGATTAGAAGGCAATTGGAAGGTTTACATGTCTGGAATCTTTGTCTAGCTACACAAACGCGATCTCCCAAATCTTCTTGATAGGCTAGTTCTGAACATTGGTGAAAGCGGCGAGGATTAGGACTTAGGGATCAATAACGTGGGAGCACACTGACCAGATGGGCGTCGTACATTGCGTTCTCCTCCTCGTTATCTTAGGCTAGCTCGTATTCGGACTATTATTACAATACTTCACTTAGTCCGTGTATCTACTATATCGCGCGCTAACACCACTTAGGCGTATATATAATTCTTTGCATTTAATTGTCTTATCAGATTCATGCTGCTGTTCTGGATGGTAGCTACAGGCCGGCATCTACCCAGGACAATTACAGAAACAGCCTTCATAGATCTCCGTCCTACCTCCAAGCTCCCACCGCTGACTTAGATGCATGTAGCTCAGTAGTTCCGGTGCCCTCCTCAAGCTGCACACTTTCAAAGATGAAATCTTTTCACTCCTCACGCCAGTCATTAAGACTTCTTTCAGTAATGTACAAGCCGTCTACAAGCGGCATACTCTCAAGGAAACCTTTATAGAGGACTGTCAATGGGTCGTCTCCAGCTATGCTCCTCAGCATGTCTGGAAGCCACTCCGGCAGGTGGCACGGCAAGGGAAACGTGCGCAATAAATCGACCAGTTCCGTTATGCTTGGTGGGAGACAGATGTTTCGTTGTTGATAACCCTCAATCAATTTGGTCTGCATGCGCACTGCAGCGGATAATTAAGTCCAGACACATTGATCACTATCATCCTCAAAGTGGAGGGAGATAAGACTTAGTGGCCAGGCCTTTTGCACCAAGACGGCGCGCTTCGTCTAGCAATGGGATCAATGCTCTGAATAGACTTTCAGCCTGGGCTCTGCGTTCCAGAAATTGACTAAAGCCTCCTCCTTAGCCCATCCGGCCTCCATGCGAAAGGGAGGCAGCACCGTACCCTTTCGCCCATCTTTCGATCTGTAATTTTGGGTCTGGTTTGTCAGAGGAACAAGACCTTGGGCGTGGCATTTGGGTGCATGTACAACGGCAGAATCTTCGCGTATCACATTTGATCCCACGTTGTTTAACGTGCTGAGGTGGATCGATTAATTGATTGATTGATTAGTTTAACGTCCTGTGTGAGTCTAAGACTATATAAGACGAGAGCAGTTAAGCTACTCTAGTAATATAAGGAGTGTGTTTGTATAAAGGGATAGTAAATATATGTTTACAGTCCTATATTAAGAGCCTATGCTCTTAGTAATAAACAAAGGATTTTAGGTGTCTATTGTTTGTTGTAGGTACTACTCACGTGTACCTACTTTAGTCTCTAAAATAAAAGCTAAGGTAGCTGTAGTTCCTTAGTTTGTGTGTAGTAGTAGGGCTATTGTTAGCCTTTGTCCTTATAGGCTGTCTTGCATTATTTTTCTTACTTCTCTATATTCTTTATAGCTAAGTAGAAGGTGTTATAATATTTATATGTAGGTGTAGATACATCTATTATTATCAACCTTCTATATATTGTGTAGGTATGCCTTATTATAGCTATATCCTAACTTTAGTTAGTAATAGGCGCTTACTACCTCTCTCTTAGTGCTTTTTAGTAGTTTTATGTTATTTGTTAGTTCTAGCTAGTATTTTGCTACATAGGTGCTAATTTTTCTTAGAACTACATTAGATGTGTAGGTGTCTAGTTTGTGTTACTACTCTTTTATTATAATAGCTTTAATTTGTATTCTAGTTATAGAAGTGCTTGTTGTTTTAGAGGTAGGCCTCTTTTTAGTTGCTTCTTTCACTAGAGAGTCTGCTTTCTTATTTCCTACAATGTCTAAGTGTCCTAGGGCCTATTTAAGGCTAATCATAGCGCTATTGTTTTTAATAGTTTTAGCTGCTTTTGTGCAGCGTATTCGCTAAGCCTGTCCAGGCTTGTTTAAAGGAGGTTTTAGTCTTAGGACTACTGCCTAGTTATCTGCAGATACTTAGATGTCCTATATTACTGTAGCTTTAGTTGTTAGGCTCTCGGCCTTACTCTCAACCTTAGGCATGTGGATGTGTCCACCTCTAACCTGGGTAATGGCAAATAAGTACTGTTCTGGCCGCGGTCTCACTATTAAAGTGAGCATTGTTACCTTTTTAAGGCATGCTTGGCACGGTGGGCAGAGCCGTGGCCTTGACATTAGTAGCTGCAATTTAAAAGCCTTTTATTATACCTTCTAGTTCTCTATTATATATAATTTAGCCTTTACTAATGTTATAGCTTATAGAATAGAATTCTTTAGCCTCTTACTTATAGTTTAGGACTGTAACTCCTACTTCTATTCCTGTGCCTTTCTTTATAGAGGAAGCATCTATATAGATAGCTAGTACGTTGTTTCTTACTTTTTATAGCATCTGCGTTTTGTGTATTTTTACCTCTTCTTCTTTTAGTAGCCTTAGAATTTCAGCCTGGTATGCCAAAGCCTTGTTCCAGAGGTAGAAGTAGTAGTCTTTTAGTTTTTCTTCTCTTATACTAGGCGTAGCCTTTTCTTTAGACTATGTAATTTACATAAGCTGTATAGAAGGTTCTTTTTTTAGCCTAGTAAGAGTAACCTCTTCTTACTCTATACTAGAGTCTAGGCCTATATCTTATAGCGTAGACTTTAGCCTTATTGTAGTAATATAGATAGGGTAGTTCTTTAGTAGCTTTCTAGCTCTAAAGGCGTACTTTCTTATAGAGGTGTTTAGCCTTATAGTAGGAGAGGCTAGTACTGCTTCTACCTCTTAAAGTATTATAGGTAAGGTTTGAAAGGTGCCTAAGATTTTCCTAAGTATTAGGTTCTGTAGTCCTTGTAGTTGTTTTGCTATTCCTACTTATTACTTCTAAAAGACCAAGCAGCTATAGTCTACTATTGTGCCGGTGCACAGAGTAACTACCTCGGTAATGCTGGTGAACAGGGGGGATAACCTTGGCAATCCCTCAGATGCCAGGTATAAGAGGGGCATCCATCCATCTAATAGACGGACACCTTACCACCTACCTCACTATTAATCTATTACTCTCTCTTTCTCTCTCTCTCTCTCTCTCTCTCTCTCTCTCTCTCTCTCTCTCTCTCTCTCTCCTGATGTGCCTGCTAAACGAGATGCTTCGATACTTATACTAGAACACTATGCTAGTAATACAGGCTAGGTATAGTTGTCTAAGGGCAGAAGGTGTAAGGCCTTTACTACTGTTTACTAGTTTACACATTCTATAGAAGGCGTTCCTTACCTAGCTAATCCTTATAGCAGCGTGCTCTTTAAACAAGAGTCTGTTGTTAATGTAGATTCCTAGCTATTTAATAGTCTTTTTCAGTGCTATTGTAAACTTGTCTAGCAGAGTAAGGATAGAAATTTCTGCTTAATAGCTTGCAGTAAAGTAGATAAGTTTAATCTTTACTGCATTTAACTGTATTACACAGCTAGATTGTTTTGCAAATAGGCTAGCTATATCCCTTTCTAGTAGGTAGATGTTCTTCTTTAGACTTGTAGACAATTTTGTAATAGCTAGGTTGTTTAGGTTAGATAGCGAGTAGTTAGTAATCAACTTAAATAGGGGTCTGATATATATTAGAAACAGAATAAGTACGACAGGGCTTCTTTATAGAATTGCAGAGTATATATTACTAAAATTTTCTATTTCTCTATTAAAGAACAGTTAAAGTTAGCGCCTAGATAGGAATATTTAGATCTAGGCTATTAGACTGTAAGGTAGCTGTTAGATAGAATAAGCTCTAGCAAGGTCGGATCTGTACAATCGAGCAGCGACCAATAGGCTTAGCACACTAGCGAAAAAGCTAAATCTCACTAAACACAGGGGAACAGCAACACACAACAATAATTAATATTATTAAGTTACCTTATTACACATTCATTATACTATCTAACAATTAAGAGTCTTACTACTACAACTAACGTAAAATAGCACAATTAACCTACTATAACTCTATAAAAACGCTAAGGGACTATACAGACTACACAGGCTAGTTAATATAACTACAGGCTAGATACATAGTCTATAACATCTAGAACACAATAAATTTAAAATTAAGTGTCTAAGAAACACTAAAACTACTATCTATACGTGTGCCTATTGTTACAGGCTATACGCTAGCTTCTAGCATTAAAGTCCTAAAAAGACTAACCAAACTATTAACTAGAGGTTAGAAGGCTTTTAGGGAAGACCTTAAATATTACAAGATACTTCTTAAATAGTAGAAGAGTAATTAATATAAGTATAAGAAAGAACAGAGCAGTATATAATAATTTGTTGCGTTTATCTATTTAACTGTGTAACTACACTTACTACGCACATGTTGTCTTCTAGACAAATTACTCTTACAGTAGATTACTAACCTGCAATTAACAGTTAGAATTAATAAACAAATTAAACAAGAACAAGCCTACAACAGATACTTCTTAGCTCTTAAGCTAATAAGAAGGACGTTATAATAGGACATATAGCTAGCTAAGTACAATAAGGCAGCTATAGAGGCAGAGACATATTAAGTTACTAAAATATTGTAATTAACGTACTCCACGGGCGAGTCGCCCACACAGGTGAGTTGCCTACTTTTGCTAAGCCCCTACTAAACCTCACCCTATTATAGCCTAAAACACCACAAACTAGCTGTTAGGACTTCTGCTAAGGTAAGATGGTAACCTACTAGTATGTGTCACAACCTACTAGCAGATTCCATCAAACCTAGTAGAACCTTCCTTCACTTGCCTTCACTTTCACTTGCAGAGAGCACAGGCCTTACTACTATAAGTAGGCCTCTCTCTCCGCCCCCTTGTAGCTCGCTGTCTGCTATTTTGTTCACTCCTCTTTTGAATCTATTAGTTCACCAGATCGCTACTTTTATGCTTGTGAAGTCTGCCTTACACTAGCGCTGCACAAGGCAAAACAAGCTGTAATACTACTAAGAGACTACTTTATAAATTAATTAATTAAGATAGTATAATGAGATAGTGGTCTGTGCTTCGCAAATACAATTTCTTTTTGCAAAAGAACATGTTGAATAACCAGGCAGCGTGCAGCAACCAGACACCTAGACGCTCTAGGAAGCTTAGGAGAGTATATCCTCGCTGAGTTAAGGTAGATTCCGATGATTTTTCGGTGTGCAGGGTCTTATGTCTGTATTTTGCTTTGTCGTGTGAGCAGTGCTTTGATGAACACATAAGAGGTTGAGCAGTAAATAGATTAAGTAGTTACATTCTAAATCCACTTTCCATCTTCCACTGCATCAACCGCTGTACTGCTTAAACACATTTTGAGCTTCCGCACACTCTTGATCGATTATCTCTCGGTGCTTTTCAGAACGCACATGAATGTCTAGTGCGAAAGGTTTTGGAGCTACAAGAAACCCGTCTGTCCACGCAGTTGCCATAGAGTCATCAAAATCTTCAAGAAGCTGAGACTGTCCCGACGGATTCTTCTTAGGTGTTATCTCAAAGGCCCAGACAATTTTGCTCATGTTAATGACCTGCAAGAAGTTAGCTGTTAAACCTTTGTCGTTATCGCGAGTTCTTGCTATGCCAATCAAGAGTACAAACCTAGCTACAAAAAAGAACTTACGAGCGAGTTTTCTGCTAAATGTTGCCCCGGGCAGATGCGTCGGCCGGCACCGAAAGCGTACGTCTTGCGTAAACCGTTGGCATCAATGTCTGGTTTGTATCCCAGGTCATGATTTTCGTAACGCTCTGGTCTAAACTCTTCTGGATCATCGTATAGGTCCGGGTCGTGGTGGATAGCCCTACAAAATCATTATATTGGTGTAATAATGGGTGGTGATGCAGGACATGAACATACCATGTGTTTGCTAAGAAGATGGTACCTTTGGGAAAGAAATAGTCGCCGTATGAATCGTCTGCACCATGTCAGCTCTGAAGTCCGATGATGGACTGTAGAATTAAAAGAGTCTAACCTTGAATTAAGAGATGGGGAATACCTCCGGCAGCTACCGGCCGCCAGCGTAGTACCTATGATACCAAGATTCAGTGTTGATTTTAAATATGCAAGGACATTAAGTGCGAACCTCTGTCATGCAATGCTTGATGTACGGCATCTTTGCCAGGTCTTCGAAACTTGGAGATCTCTGCACTCCACACACTCGATCAACCTCCTCTTGTGCCTTGCGCAGTACTCTCGGATACTTAACAAGGGCAAGTAGGAACGATAACAGAGTTGATGAAGTTGTGTCCGAGCCACCCTCCATAAGTACACCTCCGATGTAAGCGATGTGTTCATCGTCAAGGCCATTTTTAATGGGTTTCGACTCTTGCAGCAATTTATCCATGAAACAGTTACGTTTGGCACCCGCTGCAACACGCTCTTTCGCCCCTCGAAGAAGCTCAAAATAGAGACTTCGCTGTTCTTGCCGGATTGCTAAAGCCCAATTTCGCCACGGAGCCAGGAACGAAGGAAGTTTCTTCAGCCAGGGGAATATGTCCACCGGTGGTGTTGCTCCTGTCTCAAGGATGGCAGTGAATTGATCTTGTACTTTATACAAGTGTTGAATGTTGGGATGGCTGAACTCAGGTCCACGAATCCCGAATACAGAAGATAAAATCACTGCAGTTGAATATCGTCGAATGATGTCGTAGTAGTTTTGAGGAGCATGCGCTAACTGCTGCATTGTGAGGATTGCCTCGGCCGACTGCAACGCTTGCAGTGATCCTACGGCATTGATGTTGAGAATAGACTGGTAAATCTTCCTCTGATTCCTCCAATTGGGACCATAGGGCATCAAAAGTAAATGAGTGTCGTCGCGAGTAATGAGCTCGGAGCCGATGTGATTAGCAGGTCGACTGGAGTATATTGCGCCTCGTTTGTCAAACAGACTGCAAATTCCATACTTAGTACGAATGGTGACGGCTGGTAAAAACTTCGAAGCCACTTACTCGCGAACGGTAGCCGCTGAATTCAGGACTACTAGATTTTGAGGACCAAGCTTTACAGAAATGATTGGTCCATACTTCTGGGACCAAGCAAAAAATCTAGACACAACATTAACGACCGTACTTGCATCGAAACATGGCCACGAACATACTTGAGGAAAGCTTTCTTGGCTGGGATCTGATGCAGGTTTCCTGGGAGAAGGTTATTGACTACTACGATAATGGCGACGCTGGGAAAGGTGACCTAGCAGTGGGAGAGCTGATGGACCTGGGGGGCATGATTGAACACGCCTGGTAGCAAGAGAGAGGCGCAGAAGAGCTGTTACTACTACGACAAATAAGAAGATGGTGATGCTGAAGGCTAAAGTGAACATGGTGGGCATATATCTCGAGGGCGATATAGGAAGATTGATAGATGTTCTGCATCGGTGACTTAAGCTAGACCACTCCATTATAACAGGGACGATGCGGGTGTTCCGCGTTACATTCGAAAAAAGTCGATGTTCAACTCGCTAGCGGCAATACGCAATGCGGGTGACAAGTAACCACTAGCCGCAACCCCGCGCGGGGAGCTGAGGTTGCCCCTCTTTTGAGGAAAGATTTTGACATTGGGGTCGCTCATGAGATCCATGCAGGCAGACCCAAAATCGATAAGGTGAGCAAGAAGTGCAAGATCTTCCGACAAGACAAGGCCGAAGCCTGCTGTGAGTTCTGACTGGGTCATTATTCTAGCGCATTGATCAGCAGACTCATTGTCAATGTGATTAACGTACCTTATGAGCGAGACATTCTACATAGTAGTCGAGTAGATAACGTATTCCACTAGTAAGCGGCCCACACTAGTAAGAGGCCCACCCTACTGAACTTGACGCGACCCTTCACACCACAACAAGATTCTCAACAGACTTCTCGTGAAGGCAGAGTCCTTCTAGCATTTTGGTCGCTTTGAGAAAAACGCGTTGTAAGCTAGTGCCAGGCTGTCTCATCATACAAATGTTGGAGCTAAGATAACTAGGTAAGATGATTTAAATGTAAGAGAGTTAATTAAGTCCCTTATCTAATTAAGTATTTATATATTACTATCTACACACTAGTCTTAAAATGTTATAACGTACTCCACAAGCAAGCCGCTTACCTAAGCAAACCGCTCACTTTTGCCAAGACCACACCAAACTTCATACTACCTACAATGCTGCAACGCAACAATGTAAAAAAGCCCTTAAATAAAGCAGATATACAGCTTGCCCTACAGGCTATTTAATAAGACGCAAAACTCTCTTAGTAACGCGCTGCAGCAATCTACAACGTGCCTTAAAGAACACTTAGTAATTAACTTACTAGAGCCTCTTTATAACGCGATTGTAAGCCTAAATTAATAAAGCTAACAAGCACTAAAGAGGAGGTAATTGTCTAGCATGTATTAAAGCTAGACAAGTAAGGATACTTACTATAGCTTGCTAATGTAGAGGATATAGCCAATTCTCTGCTTACAGAGCGCTACTAGACCTATGTTAGCAAGAACTAGGCTGCCAACTTTGTTAAACGTTGGCTAGAGCTTAAAATTAAGTTTAATTGTAAGTATAACTATAAGAGAGCCCTGTGTAAGGATCCTAAGGTAATTAGAGACTGGTTCTAGTTAGTAGAGAATACTAAAGCTGAGTATAGTATCCTAGATGAAGACACCTACAACTTTAACAAGTCTAGCTTTATAATAGGTGTTATATCTACAGGAGCTGTTGTTATAGGCTCTAAGCGTTAAGGGAGACTAAAGGCAGTGCAGCAGGGCGACTAAGAGTGGACCAGCATTATCTAAGGCATCTGCGCAAAGGGCTGGTCTATCCCACCCTTTATTATCCTCTCTAGTAAGCACTACCTCTTAGCCTGGTACAAGGAGCCTAGTATACCTAACAACTGGGTTATTAGTATCTCTAACAATAGCTAGACTAACAACAAGCTTAGAGTTAAGTAGTTAAAGCACTTTAATAAGCACATAAAGGCGCGCACTATTAGCAGCTATTAGCTGCTTATTCTAGACAGCTACAAGAGCTACAACTTAGTTAAATTCTACTAGTACTATAAGGAGTATAAGATTGTTACTCTATGTATGCCTCTACACTTGTTGCACCTACTGCAGCTACTTAACGTAGGCTGTTTTGCCCTAATAAAAAAAGCCTATAGCTGCTAAGCTAAGTGGCTAATACGCAGTAAGATCACGCGTATTACTAAACTTAAGTTCTTACTGTGCTTTAAAGCAGCTTTTAACGCCTTAATTACTGAGAGCAACATCTAGGGAGGATTTAGAGGTGCTGGCCTAGTCCTACTTAACCTAGAAGCTGTAATCTTAAAGCTTGAAGTGCAGTTGTGTACCCTACTACTACCCCTTATAGATAAGAGTACCTAGAAGTCTAAAACACTAAGCAACACCCTAGAGTTTGGGTCTCAATCGAAGCTGATTCGAGAGAGGATTGAGAGACACGCAAATAGCTTACCAACTTTAATAGTTAACGCTCTTAATTAGCTTACTAAAGGCGCAGAGCTAATGGCGCATTTACTAGTTTTAGTGCGTAACTAGGTTACTAACCTTTAGATAGCTAACAAGGCTGCTACACAACGTAAATTACATAAAAGAAAGCAATTGTAGTAAGAAGGGACTTTAACCTTTGTAGAGGGAGTGCAGCTAACTACTCTTAAGGAGTTTAAGGCCTGTAGTAATGGGAAGAAGGCAAAGAAGAGGTTGCGTGTTAATAGGAGCACTTAGTCTTTAAGGCGCTGTAGCACATGGAGCAAGACAGGACATAACGCGCGAACATGTAGTAAAGATGCGTAGAGTACTATAGATTAGTGCAATATACTATGTAGTATAATATATTGTTATTGTGTGCTATAATGTTATAAAGTAGTTGTAGTGTTAGTGTGGTCTTAGTAAAAGTAAGTGGTTCGCTTAGGTGAGCGGCTCGCTTGTGGAGTACGTTAAGTCTAATTACCTAATCCAATCCTAATTAGGTCTGCAATTAAATTAATTTACACTTAGCTTATATTACTATTATCCTTTACTATAACTTAGCCTCTATAAATAGTAATAATTCATTAATTCTCTTAGTCTAGTAGGTCTGTTATTGCGTCGTTTTGTCTATTAGGAAAATAATCTAATTACTTCGCTTAACGTACTCTACAGACCACAGGTAAGTAGATTACTCTGCTAAGACCACACTAAACCTTTACCCTATTATAGCTTACATTAGCCCATTTTAGCCTTATATACAGTAGTATTATATATAATATTATTTATAAATATTCTTTAGAGCCTTAGTATATATACGTAAGTTATGTATAATGTTATAGCACATTATACAGCGTCTTTAGGATACTTTACCTCCTTTAGCACATTCTTACTTCTTTACCTTTATACTATTACTACGCGCCCTAAACTTAGTAAGAGTAGTTAATTAAAGGCCTTCCTTATCTGTTATAACTCTCTCCTTCTGTAACTACTTTCTTATATTTTATTTACATCGCATAGCAGCCTAATTTAATGTTTAAAGCCTAGTAATCTTCTTTCTAGCTAACACTAGCTTATGCGCAATAATAGCTACACCTTTAGCAAGCTTTTCTAAAGGCCTTAACTATTTAAGGTAGTAAGCTGCTTGTATGTCTTTAAGTATTCTCTTATACTAGTATTAATTGCGAAGCTAATTATAGGGCATTACTTAGAGTTTAGGATTGCTAGAGAGTATCTTCTTGTTAGATAATATGCTTTATGTGCAAAGATAATGATAAAGGTGATTAATTGATAATTATCTGTCTTAATGGCTCATTTTATGTGTGTGTGCCGCTAGCCCCTAAGTTAACCGAGGTTAACCCTAAACCCCTAACTTGGCTTAGCAAGGTTAGTTATCTAACACACCCCCTTAGCTTTAAGGCCCTATTAAAGCTAGACACAATTAGCTCTTATTATACCTCTAGGTTAGTAAGCTTTTAGTTAAGTAATTCTATCTAGGTGTTAGCTGGCTTTCTTTGTTTAGTATGTTTCTTTAGTCCTAGCTGCCTTAGAAAGGTTAACTACTTGCTTACAGGCAGAGCCTTTATAAGTCTATTAGCTAACATCTTAGTAGATAGGACATAGGTTACTATTATAGTGCCTTTGTTTACCTCTTGTTGTAGCTAGTAGTTGTAAATGTCTATATATTGTAGTTTAGTTTAGAGTTTTAAGACTTCCTTATTAATTAATTAGATAGTCTAGGTATTATTATATTAAATAGTAATTGTTAATTATAAGAGGTGTATACTAAGTTCTAATAATAGCTGTAAGATAAAGATAGCTTCCTTAGCTACCTGTGCTAGGGTAAGTAGCTCTGCTTTAGTTGTTAATGTAGTAACTGTGTCTTACGTATTAGCTCTCTAGGTAATAGGTCCTCTGTAAAGTTTAATAGTATATCCTTAGAAGCTCTTCCTATTAAGAGTATTATTAGTAAATAATGCATTACTAGCAACTACTAGGTGCTAGCTGTAGAGAATACAAACAAGCAAGAAAAACAATGCAGGACAACCTACAAGGACAACGACTCTTAATAAACCTACTACTCCACACAACCTAGGGAATTCTAGCTACTCTAACTTTTATTTCAGACACCAGAATAGGCACCCGCAAGTGGTACCTACAACAAACAACAGACACCTAAAAAATGCTGTTAACCCCTAGAGCATAGGCTCTCACTACAGGACTCTGAACCTATATTTACTACCTTTTACAACCACGCTCCTTAAATTACTAGAGTAGCTTAACTGCTCTCGTCTTATATAGTCTTAGACTTACACAGGACGTTAAACTTATCAATCAATTAATTAATTAACTACTAGGTGCTTATTACCTCTAAAGGTAAGGGACAGGTCTTGTGTTCCTTGTAGGTACAATAGCACTTAATCTGCTACGTCCTAGTGCTGTTGTCTAGGGTTAGTTAGAAACTGTGCCAGCTAAGATGTGGTAAAGGCAATGTCTGGCCTAGTAGTGACTGCAGTAAAGAGGAGAGATCTAATCTTTCTCTACTATTTGTTAATTTCTAATGCTGCAGCTTCCCCCTTATTTAGTAGAAGCTTAATACTTAATATTAGTGTGTTATGTTGTATGTCTGTCTTGTCTGCTAGGGAGCTAATTTTGTCAATGTATGACGCCTGTAAGAGAAGGATCCTTAGGTTGTTTTAATCTTAGGTTATCTCTACTCTTAGGAACTATTGCAGATTATTTCCTTCTATTACAGAGTATTTGTTAGTAATATAGCTAAGGGCCTTGTCTGCCTTATATTTTCTAGTAAGGTAATAAGCTATAATAATATTGTCTATATAGAAGTAGATAGTAACTCTATTCTTAAGTAAGTAGTATGGTTTATAGGGAACAACAGCGAATCTATAGCTTGTTAGAGTAGATATAAATTCCTTTTACTAGAGGAGTAGAGAGATTCTTAGTCTATATAGTGCCTTGTGTAGCTGTAGGACTATACCTAGTTTCTAATACCTACGTAGCATCCTTATATAGACCTCTCTATTAATTAATATATAGACAAAGGCGTTTATAATATTAAACTACTTAAGTTCTAGGTTATATGCTGCTATAATTGCTATAAGCATTCTAAAGGACCTGCTAGCTAGTGTTGCTGCGTAGGTATCTTTAGAAGTAATGTTTTATTGCTAGTTACCTTAGACTACTAGTTGCGCCTTATATTTAAGTAGGTAGTAGTTCTTATTAAGCTTGTACGTGTATACCCACATATAGTTAAGTATCTAGTGTTCTACTACCTTAGTCTTTATTAGGGGTACTTTAGATTATAACTTTATGTTCTAATAGCTGCTAAGGTGTTCTTGCTTAGCTTCTTTAAACCATTAGTGAAGCAGGTAGTCCTCTAGGTTTAATTGTGCTGTTAGCTCTAGTAGGAGTTAGCTTTAATAAGGCTTAAGCCCTTTTATTAGCATTTGTTTTAGCCTAGCCTTATTAATATTATTGCCCTAGTATGTGCCTATGCATCTACCTTATGTGCTAGCTATAGATGCAGCTTTCTACAGGATAGTTTATAAAGTTCCTTAAGAGTACGCTAGCGTTAATTCTAACTAATTAGCAGTTAACTAGTGCTACCTGCCAACTCCTGATTAGCTGTTACCTCTTGCTAACTAGGATAACAACAACATGTTTATTAACAACGTAACTAGCAGCAGAGTTAGAGGGGGAGTTAGATATATATGTCTAGCTTTCTGTCTATTATTATATCCTAGTTAATCTTCTGTAGTATTAGAGTGTGTAATAGTATTGTCCTTATAGAATAACTAGATTTTAGCCTTATTTTAGGGTAGAGGTAGAAGCTCTACGCTTCTTGTCTATGTTGCTATTTCTTTAAGAGTGCTGTGCATAAGGTTGTCTATTAGGTCCTAAGTCTAGCTACTAAAGACAGTATCCTTATTAAAGATTACATTTCTTATAGTAATAACTTTTACTAAGGTTAGAATCTATATCTAATATATATTTAAGGATTAGTATCCTACTAGGTATCCTACCTATACTCTTAGGTCTAGTTACTAGAGTTATAATTTTCCTTAAAGGGTGTTACTTATAAGAGTAAAGGCTTTACATCTATATGCTCTTAGATATAACTAGTTTAGTTTCCTGCTTTATATGTTTAGACTAGCTAGTTAAGCTGTATAGGTAAGGAACACATTATAGGGTGTTTTTTAGTTATTTAATAACCTTAGTGTTTAGTTGTGTAGGTACACTGCTGCCCTTATAATCTCTAGCTATATTTCCTATAGTAGGTTTGCGTCTAATCTTATAGTGCGTACCTTATCTTTTATTACACCCCCTAAGCGTTTAGCACCTCTGTTCTGTGCTTAGGGTTCTGGTACAGAAGGCTTAAGCCTAATTAATTATGCAGCGTACTATCTTAATAGTTCTAGTTTTATTGCAGTGATTTTACTATTACACTTGATTACCTTAACCTAGATCTAATATTGTTTTAACAGGAATTGTGTAAGAGTGTCTAGGAAGTAGATAATTGTCTTTCCTAGTTAATTATCTTTAAAATAGAAGTCCTAGAGGAAGCTAGATTGCCTGTTAACAGTAAGTAATTAGCTCTTTTCCTTAGTAAATCTTCCTTCTTTATATAAGTGGAAGTTAATTACTATGCGTTCTCCTAGTCCTTTATTGCTTGCTTGAAGTATTTAACTAATTTGCCTCTTAGTCTTAGCGTGTCTGTAAGCATTACATTAGACTGTAGTAATACCCCTAATTCTTACCCCCTAAGATTATTAGATAAGGTGTTTAATAGTAGCAGCTCTAGGGTGCCCTATTTGCTTGTGCTATAGCAGAGCAGTAGCAGTCTTAGGTGTTTAGCTTTGTGTTAATTAAATTGCAAGTGCTGTCTGTAGCTGTTCCCTAAGTACCTATTGTCTATGTTGCTTATCTAAGGATATAATAGCTGTGTTGTCTACTTATCTAAGCTAAGTTAGATCTCCTTTTGTTTCCTACTAGATGCCCTGTTAACATAGTTGTTAGAAAGAGACAAGGTTGTAAAGTATGTCTAGGCACTATGCTAAGTTATGTAGTATAAGAGTAGTTAGCTAGCTTATATTTAATAGATAGAGATAGACAGTGCTATTTCCCTATATCTATACCTAGGAGTTTCCTACCTATAGGTAGTTGTTTAATGCAGGTAGAGTAAGGTCTTTTATCTAGTCCTTATTGTTTATAATATAGATAGTTAATCCTAAGTTAAGAATAAAGAAGTTCCTAAGAGGGTAGCTTAGTAGCTCTATATTGTATAATTCTTTAACTAGACTTATGTTAATTATTAATATCTTCTGTCCCTGTAGTTATCCTAGAGGTGCCTTTAGTGTTTAGGATGTCTTAATAGCTAGTGTCTTAGTGCAAGCTTGTTTTGCAGATCTAACTTAATCTTAAAGGTTAGCATTTTGTTCTATCCTAAATTGTACTATCTTCGCAATTCTATTATATAGGGTAAACTATTCTAGTGCTTTATCTTTATAGATTTAGTAGTAATCTTCTACTCTATAGCGTTGTCTACAAGTAGGGCATTTTGCTCCTCTAGCTGCTGCTATATCCCCTCTTAGGGACTGCTTAGATGTAGTTATTTAACTAATATTCCGTTTTTAATAAGGTCTTCCTTAACTCCCCTGTGTAGTAGAAGTAGATAATACGTCTTTATTGACATAAGAGGCGTCCCTGTTAGTGTCTAGGGTAGATTTACTACTAGTAGTAAGAGTTAAGTTGTTCCCTGCAGCAAAGGCGCCCCTTTACTGTTTCCCCTTAGGGTAGTACTTACTTATATACTCTTAGAAGTGTTTTATTATTTCTTTATAAGTTATGTTTTATTCTTGTCTACTATAGTCCTAGAATATTGTTACCTAGGTTAGCGCTATTTTCATTACTAAATCTAAGAAGTCTTAGATAGTGTCTTGTATATTGTATATTTTAGTAACACTATCTATTATAGTATTAGTTACAGCATAATTATACTTAAGGAGCTAGGTATCCTAGCTCCTAGGTTGTCTTATTAGTTTAAGGGCTGCTAGGTATTAGTAGCGTGTGTTATGGACTGGCCTTAGGGTAGGATGTAATAAGGGTCGATATGGTATTGTATCTCTTAAGGAGGTAACACGTTGCGTGTCCTTCTAATATGTCTGTAGGGCACGTGGCCGCCCTATCTTACTTAAGGCTTAGACCTTGTCTAAGCCTATAACATACCTCCTTTACCTATCTCTCCCCAGCTAAATGTATTTTGCAGGGTCCTTTCTACATTTTTTGTAGATTAGAGGGACGCTGGTAGCAGGTAAACCCTAGAGCTAGTTGTGGTTGCGTAAGGGCCTGCCTCTTAGTAAGTCAGCTGCTAGTCTAGTCTGTAGTTTACCTAGGGTGGTCCCTACGCGCACCTAGGTTGTTTTTGTTTTATCTAGCGTACCTGCCTAAGTTAGCTACTATACCACTCTACGCTCTTACCTAACTTACCTATCTTACGCCTACCCTATTTTTTTGTATTATTCCTACGTTTAACCTACTATATCTGTTGTCGCTTCTAGTTATAGCCACTAGGCCACCAGCTAAGAAGCTAGTAGTCCCTCTAGAGGGGGCGGTTGTAGTCTGCTACAGTCCCTCCCCTCTACCTATAATGTTCCTCTAGTATTTTTTTTCTATAGTGTCTAATTTAGTTATAGGGCCTAATAGTGTATATAGAAAGCTTGCCGCTGTTATATAGGCAACTATAAGGTTAAGAGCAATTTAGATAATAAGGACCTAGTCCCTGTCTCTGCTAGCGCTATCCTATACTGCCTATACCGCCTTCTTACTATCCTTACTAGTTAGCCTTATACGTGTCCTACTTCTGTTATAGGCCTACCTGCCTACTAACCTTCTATAGCTAACTATGTTTCTAGTACTAGTAAGATATACTGTACCTGTACTAAGCGTAAGCGCACTTACATGTATAACAATAACTTCTTTACTATAAATACTAAGCTCTACTATACCTAGTGTAACTTTAAGCAGTATATCTAAGTATATATCTCTGTCCTAGCCCTATGTTCCTAACTAACAGTAGTTAAGGTATTAGTAAGCACTAGTAACGCCTATATTAAGACGCCTAGCACCTAGAGAGTAGGCGCTAACAAGGCTAACTAAGGGTGTTAGCCTGTCTTCTACTATAAGTTACCCCCTTAGCGCCCCTATAGGTCTTCCTTTCTAACGTAACAGTCTTATTAGGTGCCTACTATAAGCATTAGCAGGTGTATAAGGCTACCCTTAACTTAGCCCTAGCTAACCCTACGCTAGCAAAGCGGCTAACTACCTCTTACGCTGCCTATGCCCCTACTAAGCCTAGTACCTAGGTTACCCTACCTACTATGCTGTTGTCTAGGCGTTATAGCAGTAACCAGCTTAATACCTACCTCTAGTAGTTTGTAGCTGCTATAGGGTTAGCCTTCTAGTCCTAAACTAAGCGTATAAACTAGATAGAGGTAGTCTAGGCCTATACTACTATAACTTTTCCTACCTATATTAGGTATACAGCTAACTTAATCTAAAAGATGCTTTAACTAAGTTAAGCGCCTGCTTACTATGCCCTGCTGCTGCCTAGAGTACGCTCTACTATCCTGCTTGTCCTGCTACTGCTGCTCTAACTCCTCTAATAAGCGTCGCTTGTCTGTCTGTTAGCTCTGCTTACCTCCCTACTGTTACTGCTCTCCTTCCTCTGTTAAGTTGCCTATACCCCTGCGCTGTTGCTACGCTCCCTCCCTTATAGAGTTGCCTCTACCCCTATACTATTACTATTTCCCCTCCCCTATAGAGCTGCGCTTATTTACCTACTATTACTACTTACTATCTATTATAGAGCTGCACACGCCCTACTACAACTTTAAGGAGATATTATAGCTAACGTGTAGCAGCACTATTAAGGCAGATAAGGTAGATAACAACAATAACTATAAGGTTAACTACTACTGCTGTATTACGCAGAACTAGGCCTAGAACGTAGCTACTGCTGCCTATTACTCCCTGTCTGTTAACAACTCTATATTTTTTTAAGCATTAAGGCTTACTACTGTTTGTCTAGTAGCATAGAGTATAAGGTAGCGTTATGCTAACGTTGTAAGGTCCCTAAGCTCTCCTACGCTAGGCTGCGTGCCCTATACAGCATCTCCTAATAGGACCCTATAAGGGTTATTATAAATAGTAAAAGTTTCTCCTTTTCTATATCTATTCTTAATATGCTGTATGTGTTACTGTAAAGACCTCCTATACTGTTGTATCCTATAACGCCTCTAGTAGTTCCTATGTTAGCTTTGTGTATCCTTTCTATTTAACTAAGACCTATAACATGTTCTGCCTACAGGCCCTCTTTTCTTTTAGGATAGACTCTACCTCCTATTTAGCTAGGGTTAGGTTACCCTCCTCTAGGACAACTAGCAGGCCTAGTCTACTTTCCTGCAGGCGTTGCGTTAGTAATAGGTTAGAAGCTGCTTGTTCTAGTAGGTCTATATGCACTGTCTTGTAGAAGTTACCTAGCAAATCTAGGGTAACAGTTAGAGGGGTAGGAACTGCAACTACTGTGTACTAGGCTTGTAACTAGTTAAGCTTCTAGCTTAGCCTATTAGTTTTTATGTTGCAGAGGGAAAACTACACTCTATCTCCTATATAGTACTGCTCTGCAGGCCTATAGCTACAGTCTATTACGTCCTAGGTGCATTGTTATACCTATGCTATAGCTACCTAAGTAAGCTCTATACCCTGCTAGAGGTAGTCTAGGAAATAGACTGCCTGTCCCTGTAGTATGTTCTAGCTAACAGTTAGAAGTACTGTTGTCTGTAGGAGGTCTACATTATAGCTTTAGAGGAGTAGGTTAGAACTAACCCTAGTAACTAAAGAATTGCGGTTATTAAGAGCTAGTTAGCAGGCTAGAAGGCAGTTAGGCTAGTTATCCTGTTTAAAGTTAACTATAACCTATAGAACTGCCTACACCTCTTAGTTAGCCTACTCTGTCCCTCTGTCTGTCTAGGGGTAATAGGCTGTAGAGAGTAGCTAGTCTACCCCTATAAGGCTACACAGAGTTGTCTAAAATTTTCCTACCTAGTCTAAGCCGCGGTCTAAGATTATAGAGCTAGGAAAGCCTTAGAACTACTACTACGTGTTGCAGAAGACCTTAGCGTAATATTCTGTAGTTATAGAAGTTATTACCTTAAGCTACACATACTTAGAGAGGTAATCTATAATAACTAAAAGATAGCGCAGTACGTCCTTATTAGCCTAAGGGAGGTTAACTATAAAGTCTATTAAAATTTAGAACTAAAAACAGTTAGTAATAGGCAATAGCTAGAGTAAGCCCTACTGTTAGCGCTGTAACACATACACGCTATAACAGTAGTAGTTATAGATATAACGCTAAACGTCCTATAACATCCCCTTCTAGTAGAAGTTACGTCTAATAGTGTAGAATGTGGCATTAGCACCTAGATAGCCTATTAGGTTAGATTTGTGTGCCCTTTAGGTTATTGTAGTTGTAAGTAGCTTCTAACACAGAACCTATGTAACCCTACGCCACAGCAGCGTACTATAAGCACTAAGCGTACAATCTACAATTTACTAAGTAGTCTTAGCCTTAGGAAGGAACTAGTAGGCTCTATTATAGACAGTAGACAGGCGTGCTATATGCCCTACGTCCTGCTAAACGCCTTTATCCTACAGTAATTACATATGCGCGTTAATAAAAGGTAATAGCATACTAGAGCCTAGTATACTAATTACTAATACTAAAACTAGGGTTATTATCCTATAGACCCCCCCTAACCTCCTATTATAGTCCTGTTCCTAGCAGCTTAGCACATCTAGTTAGGCTGCTAGGCGTCCTAGGCAGAAGCAAAGGTAGAAACAGAACTTTAACAGCTTCTCTGCCTATTAGTGCTGCCTATTACTTAGCCTGCGCGCTGTAGTAAAGTACTAGAGGTTCTTATAGTTAGTTAGGATAGTAAACAGCCTAGTAACAGACCCTAATTTAGCTGCCTAGACCCCTAGGCACTTTATAACAGCAGTTAACTCCTTATTATAGATAGTGTAGTTCTATTATTCTATTATAAGTGTAGCAGAGTAATACGCTACTAGGCAAAGCACCTTCCTATGCTATTAAGAAAGGCAGCTACCTAGCGCCTTGCTAGAGCAGTCTACCTCTAATAGTGTTTCTCGCTTAGGGTCCTACTAGGCTAGGACTAGTTCTGTTATAAATGTGTTCTTTAGCTAGTAGAACGCTGCGTCCTCCTCCTACCCCTACATAAACAGGATATCCTTCCCTGTAAGTTAATTAAGTAAGGCTGCAATATTAGAGAAGGCTAGGATAAAGTCCTAGTAGAAGTTAGCAAACCCTAGGAAACTGCGAACCCCACGCAAAGACTGTAGAGCTTCCTAATTACAGATAGCCTTTACCTTTTTAGGATTAAGACAAATATCCTTTCTAGCCTCTATAATATATCCTAGGTAGTGTACTTCCTTAGTTGCAAATATACACTTCTTAGGATCTAAATACAGCCCTGCGTTGCGTAGGAGCGTAAGGACTCTACTAACCTTCCCTAAGTAGTCTGTCCTAGACCTGCTACTATAAACAAGGACATTATCTAGGTATACAGTAGCATAGTTACCTAATATCTCCTAAAGCGCGCTGTTAATGTAGCGCTGGAAGGACACTAGTGCTCTAGCCAGGCTAAATAGACAGACTAGCTACTTAAAGAGCCTAAAATAGGTACAGAACGCAGTAAGGTGCTTATCTCCTTCTACAACACAAATCTAGTAAAATGCTAAACAGACATTAACCTTAGAGAACTAGCAGGCACCCCCTAGTATACGCAACGTCTCCTTAATAAGAGGAAGTAGGTACTAGTTAGTAATTGTAATGCTATTAAGTGGGTAATAGTCTACGCACATACACTACCTGCTAGAGGACTTCTTAACTAGCAGGACTAGAGCCCCTACTAGGGAAGAAGAGGCGTAGATCTACCCCTTGTCTATAAGTGCTAACACTTGTTTCTGTAGCTTAAGTAGCTAGTCCCTTAGCATGTTGTACAGAGGGCCCTAGGGTAGAGGCTTCTCCTTTCTAGACTAGTTGCGTTGCAGTTATATGTAGTAATCTATCTAGCTCCTATGTAGGGGAAGACTAGAGGCTTTGCTTTTATTAAATAGGTCCTAAAACTGGACTAACTTAGGGGGAAGAGGGTCTACCTCCTCCACTGTCCCTTGCGCTCCTGGGGATTAAACTAAGAGGATTTTAGTAATGTTGTAGAGGCTTGTAGAGACAAACTAGTCCCTAGGTAAGCGCTTCTAGAGCCTATTAGCTAGGGTCTTATTAAACTTAGTTACTAATAGAAGAGCTATATAAATATTTACTATATACTGTAAGGACTTATAGACTATAAGGTTCCCTACCTATTATATCCTTAGTGTGCCCTTTTCTACGTCTAACACTACACCCTCTTGTTAGAGCTAGGGCTTCCCTAAAATAACATCCTAGCTTAGACCTAGCACTACGTAGGCTACAGCCTGCAAGCGCTACCTATCTAAGTTATACCTAAACAGGACTAAATAGAAGATTATAGACTTCCTACTAGTACCTACTACTTACGCTAAGCGTTATAGCAGCACCTTAAAAAAGTCTCCTTCTAAGCGCGTAGTAAAGTTATTACTTACTATACTAAAGCATTTACACCCTAAGTCTACTAGCATGTTAGCCTAAATTGCCCTATTAATAAATAATAGAACATAGAATAGGGGCTTGTCTATAGAGTCTGTAATAGCTTCTCTAGCAGCCTGTAACGCCCCTGTACTAGTAGTCTCCCCTACTAATATACTCCTACAGCGCTCCTAACTTAGACTTATATTAGGAGCAGCTAGTTTCCCCTATATAAACTAGCCTCTTCCTTACCTTAGATTATTGCTGCCTGTACTATAGTTACTACTATATTAGCGCAATCCTAGTAAATATATCCCCCTTTGCCGCAACAGGTACACAGGTTAGCCTCCTAGTGTTACTAAAATACCTTATTAGGAACCTACATAGCCTGGTTAGAAGCAGACTACTTCTAACCGCTACACTTAGCACTACTGCTAGTGCACACTGCAGACACAACTGTTATCTTAACGTTACTATCCCTATTACGCTTAGGCAGCGCCTAGGTAGAGCTGTAGCGCAGCTAGTTTTCTATAGCTATAATTTTAACGTCTATAGTAATAGACTTATACTCCATAACAGCTGCGTTATAATCTATATAAGTTACTTCTTAGTTTATTACTATATTGCAGATGTTTGCGTTTAGAGCCTAGCAGAGCTTTAATAGGCGCTGTTCTCTATCCTAGTAAAGGCTGCCACTTTGCACTAGTAGCTGCTTAAACTAGATAAAAAAGTCTAAGAACAACTTGCTAGGACCCTAACAGACGCTTTCTAGTTTTGCCTAGGCCTGTTCCTAGCTATAGTTGTTGCTATAGCAGAATTCTAGGTATACTAGGAAGTCCTCTAGGCTCTACACACCTTAGGTACCCCTAATCTTATAAAACAGAGCTACATCTTATTGCACAGACGCGTTAAGCTAGAACTATATAAAGGTAAACATGTCCTATAGCCTACTAATAAAGGACGTATCTACCTGCAGCTTATGTTCTATTATAACCTACTACGCCTTAAATAAGGATTTATCTCTAGTAAAGGCCTTGCCTATAGGGAGAGATTTCCTATAGGCTATAGACGCCTGCATAGGGGTATGCAGGCCTAGGGCAGACGCTAAAAACAGCGCTTTGTAAGGCAGGTCAGGGGCTAGGGTAGACGTTAATAGGTACGGCGTTGCGCCTAAGAAGGACAATAGGACTGTAGACGCAGGTCTAGTACAGGCGTTAGCTGTTTATGCTAGAGACTCTATAAAAGCGCGTATATTAGAGTTATTACACTTAAGTAATACTATACACTTATTAGCAGCTAATAAGGCTTACTACAAGTTTGTTATAAACTGCAACGTTTAGGCTATAAATTCCTAAAGGGTTAAGGGGACAGATTTGTCTAAGGGGTTATTCTAGGAGCTGGCTAACATAGTACAAGTGCTAGCTGTTCTTCTAGAAGAAGAGATATAAATGTTATAGACTAGCCTTAGAGGAGGATGTAATAAGGGTTAATATAGTATTGTATCTCTTAAGGAGGTAACACGTTGCGTGTCCTTCTAATATGTCTCTAGGGCACGTAACCGCCCTATCTCGCTTAAGGCTTAGACAAGGTCTAAGCCCATAACACAGAGTAGACTGTCTAGTTTAAGCGCAGGTTAAGATTCTAAAGACTAACTTAATTAATAAGGTTAAACACAAACTATAAGGGTTATGTTCCTACTAACAATATACTTAGGAGATACAATGCTTATTAACAAGTAACTAGAGTTAGTCTAATAAAATACATAAGGGTGCTTATAGATAAGCATATTGTATTATACTTATTAATAAGTAGTTACGTATGTTATACTTGTAAACAAGCAGTTATATGTGTTATGCTTGTTAATAAGCAGTTACGTAATAACCCTTTCTGTTCTATCCTTCTCTACTGTTTGTTCCTTTAGGGCAGAGTTAGGGGTCCTGGTTGGCTAGTACTTATGTTTGTGCCATGCCCTAGCATAGGATTGTAATACTATCCCCCCTTTCTCTTTAGTTTGTCCTTAAACTATATAATTGTCTATTAGAGTTTTATATAATCTATAATTCCTATATCTAGTAACCTATAAGTTAAGATGTCCTTACACGCCTGCAATATCTATCTTATATTAGAAATCTGTTAAGCTAATACACCTACTAAAGTCCCTTGTAATTATTCTTTCTTTAGCAGCTACAAGTGCTACATTATGCTAAGTAGTCTAAAAGGTCTAGAGTGTGCTAAGTATATAAAGGCTGGCAAGCTATATATAAATATGTCTTAGGCGTTGTTAGATAAGACTTGCAAGGAGTATAAGAAAAAGGTAGAAGTAGATAAGTTACTTCTTATAACTGTAATTGCGTAATTGTTACGTAATAAGAAAATCCTAAAATAGGTAAATAAACGCGCGCAGCAAAAGGCGCTGTGTTTAGCAAATAGAATAGTTAAGGCTAGCAAGTTAGATCTAGCTAAGGAAGTTAATCCTAACTGTTCTGTAGCGTCTATTAGTATATGTGTTTTGCTAGCTACATAGGGTACTCTTAGTTTAATTATAGAGTCTGTAGCAAATTATAGTACTTATATACTAATTAGCAGCAGCTTATAAGGTACGTAGGTGGTTCCTATATATTTTCTAAGTCTAGGTATCCTAACTATTTAACTAGGTACCTTTGTTAATTGCTATTTCCCTTATATATTACTATTTTTTTTAACTTCCTATTTATCTTTACTATTAGCTTAGTAATAGAAGTTCTTCTAGATAGGCGTTTTAGAGTTAGCTGGTTCTAATAGTAATATGTAGAA
Organism: Ascochyta rabiei; assembly: GCF_004011695.2. NCBI lineage: Eukaryota > Fungi > Ascomycota > Dothideomycetes > Pleosporales > Didymellaceae > Ascochyta > Ascochyta rabiei. Next base: position 1,922,253 of record NC_082413.1, read on the forward strand.
TACTAGATAGATCTTTGTATCCTTTAGCAGATTAAGTCTATAGTTAACTAGGCTTATCTACTTTAAAATAAAAAAGGGTCTAACTTTAACGTAGTCTGGTTTTTTTGTTAGTCTTTGTGTGTAAAGGTTTTTTATAAGAAGATAGACTTTATCCCCCTCTTTTAGCTAAGGTACTGTTTTTCTTTTCTAGTTAATATACAAGATTGCTTATTCTTAAGCCTTACTAATATTTTTTAGTAGTTTCTTATGCACTTCTTTTAGTCTTACTACTAAGGATATTACTAATTTAGTCTAAATTGGCGTGTCTAGACTTTTAGTAAAGAGATTTAGGTACATCCTATAATTTAGAAAGAATAGTAATTCTCCTATTACTTCTAATAATTTAATATTATACATGATTTGTGCTATAGGTAATAGTAAAACCTAGTTATCTTACTACTAGTTGCTGTATATCTGTAGGTATGTTGCTATAGTCTAGTTTGTTGTTTTAGTCTATCTATTAGTCTACAGATAATAGGCTGTTAAGAGTTTCTTCTTAGTACTAATAGCTGCTAAGAGCGTAGTCTAATAATTTAATGTAAAGAGCTTATCTTAATTACTAATAATTAATTCTAGTATGCTATAATACCTTATATGTTAATCTAGAAACACTTATATAAGCTACTCTACAGTATAACTATATTAAAACAGTATTACTTTAGCGTACTTAGTAAATCTGTTAACTATAACTAAGATTAAGCTGTAGTTATATCTAGTTATAGGGTCTATTAATAACGTACTCTACAAGCAAGCCGCTTACCTAAGCGAACCGCTCACTTTTGCTAAGACTACACCAACACTACAACTACTTTATAACATTACAGCACACAATAATAATATATTATACTACATAGTATATTGCACTAATCTACAGTACTCTGCGCATCTTTACTACATGTTTACACGTTATGTCCTGTCCTGCTACATGTACTACAGCGCCTTAAAGACTAAGTGCTCCTATTAACACGCAACCTCTTCTTTGCCTTCTTCCCATCACTACAGGCCTTAAACTACTTAAGAGTAGTTAGCCGCACTCCCTCTACAAAGGTTAAAGTCCCTTCTTACTGCAATTGCTTTCTTTTGTGTGATTTACGTTGTGTAGCAGCCTTGTTAGCTATCTAAAGGTTAGTAACCTAGTTACGCACTAAAACTAGTAAATACGCCATTAGCTCTGCGCCTTTAGTAAGCTAATTAAGAGCGTTAACTATTAAAGTTGGTAAGCTATTTGCGTGTCTCTCAATCCTCTCTCGAATCAGCTTCGATTGAGACCCAAACTCTAGGGTGTTGCTTGGTGTTTTAGACTTCTAGGTACTCTTATCTATAAGGGGTAGTGGTAGGGTACACAACCGCACTTTAAGCTTTAAGATTACAGCTTCTAGGTCAAGTAGGACTAGGCCAGCACCTCTAAATCCTCCCTAGATGTTGCTCTTAGTAATTAAGGCGTTAAAAGCCGCTTTAAAGCACAGCAAGAACTTAAGTTTAGTAATACGCGTGATCTTACTGTGTATTAGCTGCTTAGCTTAGCAGCTATAGGCTTTCTTTATTAGGGCAAAACAGCCTACGTTAAGTGGCTGTAGTAGGTGTAACGAGTGTAGAGGCATACACAGAGTAACAATCTTATACTCCTTATAGTACTAGTAGAATTTAACTAAGTTGTAGCTCTTATAGCTGTCTAGAATAAGTAGCTAATGGCTGCTAATAGTGCGCGCCTTTATGTGCTTATTAAAGTGCTTTAACTACTTAACTCTAAGCTTATTGTTAGTCTAGCTGTTATTAGAGACACTAATAACCCAGTTGTTAGGTATACTGGGCTCCTTATACTAGGCTAAGAGGTAGTGCTTACTAGAGAGGATAATAAAGGGTAGGATAGACTAGCCCTTTGCGCAGATGCCTTAGATAATACTAGTCTACTCTTAGTCGCCCTGCTGCACTGCCTTTAGTCTCCCTTAACGCTTAGAGCCTATAACAACAGCTTCTATAGATATAACACCTATTATAAAGCTAGACTTGTTAAAGTTGTAGGTGTCTTCATCTAGGATACTATACTTAGCTTTAGTATTCTCTACTAACTAGAACTAGTCTCTAATCACCTTAGGATCCTTACACATGGCTCTCTTATAGTTGTACTTACAATTAAACTTAATTTTAAGCTCTAGCCAACGTTTAACAAAGTTAGCAGCCTAGTTCTTACTAATATAGGTCTGGTAGCGCTCTATAAGCAGAGAATTGGCTATATCCTCTACATTAGCAAGCTAGAGCAAGTATCCTCGCTTGTCTAGCTTTAATACATGCTGGACAATAACCTCCTCTTTAGTGCTTGTTAGCTTTATTAATTTAGGCTTGCAATTGCGTTATAAAGAGGCTCTAGCAAGTTAATTACTAAGTGTTCTTTAAGGCATGTTGTAGATTACTGCAGCGTGTTGCTAAGAGAGTGTTATGTCTTATTAAATAGCCTGTAGGGCAAGCTGTATATCTGCTTTATTTAAGGGCTTTTTTACGTTGTTGCGTTGCGGCATTATAGGTAGTATGAAGTTTAGTGTGGTCTTAGTAAAAGTAAGCGGTTTGCTTAGGTAAGCGGCTTACTTGTAGAGTACGTTATAGGCAGCTGTGTAATAAAATCTATTATAATATTTGTCTATAGCGCTGTTAGTAGCTCTATTATCTACATTTCTCTATATTTTACGTGTGTACTATGTTTATTTTGCTAACAGTTAACATAGTTCTTAAAATATTTAGTAACCTTATCCTTTATATTGCTAAACTTATAGTGTTACTTAATAAGTTCTATTATACGTGTAATTTCAGGGTATCTATATAGCAGGTTATTATAGTAATTAGCTATAATCTTATCCTAAAGTTCCTCTAGTACGTCTAATATAATGCACTGTTAATTTTTAATTTGTATTAAATTTTTTTTTAATTACTGTAAAAGTCTAAGTAACCTATTATTGTTAATACCTAGTAGAAGAGGGAAAACAGGTATAGGGTTAGACGAACATTAAAATTTTAATTTTTAATTTTCAGGGTGGAATAGGAAGCGCACAATTGCGCAAAGAGAACGTACTCTTTAGAATTCCAGCCTAAGCAGTAGTTCTTAAGTTATTAGCGCTAGAAGGGGGTACTATTACAGGCGCAGGACACAGAGCGCGCTACGCTAAGTAGAGTTATTATTACCTACCTCTACCTCCAGCATTACGCAGCTAGCAACTACTGTAGCTAAGCTTAGAGAGGTAGAACCTTATACTGTAAGTTTAACGCAACTTATAGAGCTATAATATAAGTTGTAGTTATAGTACTGTTAGTAGGTACTACTACAGCGCAGGACGCAGAGCGCGCTAGGCTAAGAAGAGTTATTATTGCCTACCTCTACCTCTAGCGCTATGCAGCTAGCAACTACTATAGCTAAGCCTAGAAAGGTAGAACCTTATGCTGTAAGTTAAATATAACTTACAGAGCTATAATATAAGTTATAGTTATAGTGCTATTAGTAGGTACTACTACAGCGCAGGACGCAGAGCGCGCTAGGCTAAGAAGAGTTATTGTTGCCTACCTCTACCTCTAGCGCTATACAGCCAGTAACCACTATAGCTAAGCTTAGAGAGGTAGAACCTTATACTGCAAGTTAAACGCAACTTACAGAGCTATAATATAAGTTATAGTTATAGTGCTGTTAGTAGGTACTACTACAGCGCAGAACGTAGAGCGCGCTAGGCTAAGAAGAGTTATTATTACCTACCTCTACCTCCAGCATTACGCAGCTAGCAACTACTGTAGCTAAGCTTAGAGAGGTAGAACCTTATGCTGTAAGTTTAACGTAACTTATAGAGCTATAATATAAGTTGTAGTTATAGTGCTGTTAGTAGGTACTACTACAGCGCAGGACGCAGAGCGCGCTAGGCTAAGAAGAGTTATTGTTGCCTACCTTTACCTCTAGCGCTATCCAGCCAGCAACTACTACAGCTAAGCCTAGGCAGGTAGAACCTTATGCTGTAAGTTAAACGCAGCTTATAGAGCTACAATCTAAGATATAGATGTATTGTGCTGTAACTTATAGTTATAGATATATTGTTCTTTAACTTATACACAATATATAGAGCTATAATCTAAGTTATAGATATATAGTTCTTTAACTTATATGCAACTTACAGAGCTATAACCTAAGTTATAGGTATATTGTTCTTTAACTTACACGTAACTTACAGAGCTATAATCTAAGTTATAGATATATTGTTCTTTAACTTACACGTAACTTACAGAGCTATAATCTAAGTTATAGATATATTGTTCTTTAACTTATACGTAACTTACAGAGCTATAACCTAAGTTATAGATATATTGTTCTTTAACTTGTATATAACTTATAGAGCTATAACCTAAGTTGTAGATATATTATTCTTTAACTTATACGCAACTTATAGAGCTATAACCTAAGTTGTAGATATATTATTCTTTAACTTATATATAACTTATAGAGCTATAGCCTAAGTTATAGATATATTATTCTTTAACTTATACGTAACTTACAGAGCTATAATCTAAGTTGTAGATATATTTTTTTTTACTTATACGCAACTTACAGAGCTATAACCTAAGTTATAGGTGTATTATTCTTTAACTTATACGCAACTTATAGAGCTATAATCTAAGGTATAGTTATATTATACTATAACTTAAACGTAACTTAAACATAACTTAAACGCAACTTGCAAAGCTATAATTTAAGTAGTAGTTATATCTTACTGTAAGTTAAATACAACTTATAGAGCTATAATCTAAGTCGTAGGTGTAGTGCTATTAGTAGGTGCTGCTGTAGCACTAGACAGACAGTGCGCTAGGCTAAGAAGATCTTTTTAGACGCTAAGCTGCGTCCTAAACACTCTACTACATGCTACTAAGTAATAAGAAGTAACTACTAACCTACAGCATGTAAACAGGGAGACTAAGAAAATACTAGACTATTAAAGAGAAGGAATAAGCGTAGTAAGAGTATAGCTGTACCTAGTAATTATGTAAGAAAAGGTAGAAAGACTCTAAGGCTATAATTAGCTTCTAAGTCTATATACTGTAGCTGTTAGCTCTATACATACTAATACTACTGCTAAAGCCTATCCTAGGGCGGTAACGACATAGAGCCCTAAATGTTGTTAGGGGATCCTTTTTATTAGGGCCGAGATATTCAGGGCGCAGGCGTATTTCTGAGAACATAGGCTCTATGTTGTTACATTTAGAGGCTAGTGTTGTTAGGTTCCCTAAGGCTAATTTGTCTAAAACTTAGGTATGTTAATTAGCACACTAAGTTGCACGTTGCATCTAATTTACAGCCCTAGAACCTACGTGGTTAATAAGGTTAGGGTTTTATGTTTAAGGTTGGGGTAAGGTTTGTAGGGTCGCAACAACCCACACAACTAGGTTTAGAGGCGTTCTAAGATTATAAGTAGTAATTACTAACGTTACCTATATGCGTAGCTGTGTTAAATATATAGAAAGACGTGTTAACAGCGCTATAGATAGTATGTAGTCTGTAGTTAAATACAGCTATGTCTAGACAGCTGTTTGCCTACATACTATTATTAAGCAGTTATTATAGCAGAAAGTAGTATTATAAGTAAGTATTTTAAGTATATAGTTAAGTATATGTTAGCTGTATGCAAAGCGTACAGGCACAGCGTTTTACCTAGCTAGATTAAGAGCTATGTACAGTGTACGCACCCTACCTAGCATAAGTAAGCTAAAGCTATAGTAGAGGAAGTAGGCAACTAGGCTAGTTTAATCTAGTACGCCAGCGAGCTAGAGGTACCTAGCTAGGTTATTAAGCCTATCTATCTGTTGCCTGTGTACACAGACAGGACGTTATGTTAATTAGACCCTAACTATTACTACTAGATATTCTAAAGCAAATATGTAATAAAGAACTATTAGCAGGATACCTATAAGTAGTTACTAGTAGAAGAAGGTAGACGACTAAGCTAGGTGTAGTAGAAGAAGATACAGGAGCGTGTTAACAGGTATTCTAAGAGGGTGCATTGCTAGTAGTTGTTAGTGCAGGGCTAGGGGTTGCAGTATTTCTAGGTCTAGCAGCCTACTGACAACAGACTAGAGGTAGTGCCTATTAGCAGCAACGCAGCGTAGGCGCAGGTAGGTAAGCAGATAGCTAAGGCGTAGGCTAGCATTAAGACGTAGCAGCAAAACACTATCTAGAAGGGCAAGTAAGACAAGGTGAACCTATAGCTGGAGTAGACGTAGTAGTTACTCTATCTAGTAGGCATAGAGCAGCCTAAGTTGTTAGTGTGCATTAACAAACCTATAGTAGAGCCTAATCCTAGGTAGAAGCAGTAGGCTAAGCCTGTAGAGGCAGCTATGTAGGCAGCGATAGAGGGATTAGCGCGGTTTAGTTAAGTGTCTGTTATCTACTGCATTAGCGTGTTTGTGCAGCTAGAGGCTATCTAGACAGAGAAGCACTAGATGTAGTACTAGCTATTGTAGCTATATATAGATAAGTAGTTAATTGTTAAGCATATGTAGCTGTAGTAGTAGATAGTTATGTTTTTTATACGTACCTAGCGTAAGCATATATAGAAGAGCCCTGCGTACTAGTTTATATACTAGCAGTAAGACGCGTAGAAGGCGTTAGTAAAAGAGGCAGAGAGGATTGTAGAAGGGGGGGCAGACAATAAAGAGGAAGGAGAAGGGGAAGAGATAGACGTAGACAACAGTAAAGAGGGCATAGCAGACAACGTTAATAAGGGCATTAACAAGATAGAGAAAGATAGAAACACAACTACTAACACTATTATTAAGCTAACTAAGTTATTAAGCATCTAGTAGGCATATTTAGAGTTTAATATTATATTAATAAGCTAGAAGATTACCTATAGGGAGTATAACAACGCGTTAGTATACGCGTTAGCTATATTAGGCGTTAAGAAGGATAGTTAGAAGAGCGCTAAGCAGTATCTGCCTGTTTTATTAGCTGTTATTAAGGTAGCGCAGTTTATAGTTGTGCAGTAGGCGTTAGAGTTATTAGGCGCAGCTAATAACAAGGAGGGAGACAAGCTAGATAATTTTAACAGCAACAGCGCGTATAAGAGCAATAGCAGCCTACCCTAACACTAGTGTAAAGGATATTTACAGTTTATATAGGAGATATTAGACTAGTTTATAGTGCGTAGCAGCTACAGCCTAATGTAGTAGATGCTAGATCTGTAGACGTATAGTTTAAAGATCTATTATAACACTACGTTGCGCAGGCACGTTAAGTAGGTTAGCTAGGATAAGTTGTTATATAAGAGCTGGTAGTTTAGCATAGCACAGTTCTGCAGCATAGTACACAGATTAGCAACAGAGAGCTAGCAGTTATTAATAGATAAGTTGTTGTTTAGCAACAGCAGGGCTACTAAGCCTATCCCTAGTATACCGTAGGACTGTTTGCGCGACAACCTAACTAACAAGCAGCCTAGGTAGAATTTTTTAAAGGACTAGCGCACCTGCATGCCTGTTAATAGAGAGGGGTGGTTGTTTTAGCAGGTAGGGCAGGACGCTGCTATCTAGGACTAGTTTATAAAGTAGGGGGCCTGTTTAGGTATTAACACGCAGAAGGTAGAGCAGTACATAGATTAAGTAGTAGTATTCTAGAAGAAGTTAATTGTGTTAATGCATATAGTGGGCAGACAGCTAGTAAGAGGCCTAGAGATAATAAGCATCTAGCACAGTAACACTGCTAAGGGCAGGCACTGTAATATATTTATTAAGAATAGTATAGTTATGTTTATAACACAGTACTATAAGGGATACAGCGTAAGCAGCAATATTAAGATTATCTACTAGTACTTACTGTGTAAGGTAGGTAAGCTGTTAGTGTACTACATGTAGTTGGTATTACTGTTCTAGTAGTAGTTAGAGGTAATAGTGTAGGAGAAGGAGGTAATGTTATTGCATATGTGGCCGGCTAACCTAAGCAGCTGTAAGTAGACAAGCAACTAGTTCTAAGAGGCGTTAAAGCGTAAAAGCAGGATTAGACTAGGGTTAGAATTAACTATTCTAGCGTATTGCAAGATTGCTATTAGCATTAGCTAGTAGTTTTTGCGCAGGTCTACCGCGTTCTAAGTAGATAAGGGAGATAAGAATAAGGCGTAGGACAAGGAGAACATGTAGTTAGCTATTATAGACATGTAGGTAGGGCACACAGTATATATTATAGAGATAATATACGCATAAGGTATTATAGAACAGGTAGAGGTAGTTATAGATAGGCAGCAGTAGTTCTATATATTAAGCACAGATTAGCACTAGTTTTTAGGGTTCTAAGCAGGCGTAGACAATAACAACAATAGGTGCAAGAAGTGTAAGCAGGCCATGTTTAAGAGCAAGGTAGACAAGGCGAGGATGGATTAGTAGGGCTAGTTAAGGAAGATAGACACAGCTGCGTAGATACAGCAGATAATAGGTAAGGCAGCTAAGTTTTACAGCGTGCAGAAAGAGGCTATTAATACTATTATTGCTAGTAAGAGTTACGTAGTAGCTATAATGCTAATAGAGGTAGGTAAGAGTATGTTATTTATGTTACTAGTATAGGCTAAGCAGGGCAGTGTAATAGTAGTTATAGTGCTGTTAATTGCGTTATAAGGAGACATAATACAGTAATACAGGAAGTTAGGCATATTATACGCTAAGTAGGATAGTTATTACCTACTAGACGTAGCTACAGTTATGTTAGCAACGCCTAAGTTAGCAGTTAGAGAAGAGTTTGCAATATTTTTAAACTGGTTGTAAGCAATATAGCAGTTAGACTAGATTGTAATTAATAAGTGTTATATTATATTAAACTGCTAGTACAATTTCTATAAGGAGATATAGAAGCTAGGTGAGTTAGCAGCTACTAAGACGTAGATAGTAATATTAACAGTAACATTACTGCTAAGTAAGGAGGATAAGTTGTTCCAGCAGATGTACGTTAAGCAAGATTAGGTTAATTTGTTCTAGGCAGACACTATAAGGGTGAACGTGGCGTACTGCGTAATTAGGGTAGGCAAGGCAGTAAAGAAGAAGTAAGTAGAAGAGATAGTGTTAGGTATAGTGCAGCAGAAGTTACGTAAGTATAAGACAGGAGGTAAGGTTATAGTTTATAGTAATTTAGTGCTAAAGGTTAAGGTATTAGTAAAGTAGTTAGGCTGTTACGTATACTATTATAAGGCTATAGGCAAAGTAAGTATATTAGAAGAATTTACTATAGGTAAGAAGTAGGTAATTATAGCAACTAGCGCGTTAGGGATAGGCGTAGACATACCTAACATCAATGCATTATACACATTAATTAGCTGTTTACTATATTAGATTATATATAGGAAAGTAGGCGTGCAGGACGTAATAGGTTGCGTAGTAAGGCAATTATAATTATGTAGGAAGGTAAGCAGCAGGCAGCTAAGGACTAGCAGGTAGAGGTGGAACAGCAGTTAGTGTAAGCGTACGTAGAAGGCATAGACAAGACAGCAACATACAGGCAGGTAGTGTTAGACAGGTATTTAGATAGGTAAGAGAAAGAGCAGGTAGTATGCGAAGAGGGAGAGGAGAAGTGCAACATGTGCAGAGGAGCAGACAGTAAGGAAGAAGATAAGGAGGAGACAGAGGAGGAGGGGGAAGAGGGGGAAGAGGAGGGTAAGGGAGGCAGCAGTAATAAAGAGGATACAGACACAGTTAAGGTAGAGCAAGAGGAGGCATAGCAGGTGTTTAAGCAGCAGCAGTAAGCACAACGCAGCCTGTAACAGATATTAATACAGCAGCAGCAGTAAGAGTTTACTAATATAGAGTAGTTGTGCAGGCAGTTAGTGTAGTAGATAAAGTAGTGTAGGATATGTAAGGTGGTAGGTAACAGACAGAGTAAGCACAACGTACAGCAGTGTTAGAGGCTAGAGAGCTAGCAGGCTAAGGAGATAATTAAGGCAGTAGAGGAGAAGATGTGGTTTAAGGAGTATTTAGGTTATTTTTAGTGTAGAGTACTGCAGAAGGTATGTAACTAATAGGAAGATAACAGACGCAGACAGTATTAGAGGGCAGACAGAAGAGATTGTTAATACTAAGGGGTGTTAGTAGTAGGATTGTTAGGATTAGTGTATAGGGGTGGGGAGGGTGTAACAGAGTAGTAGATTAGCTAGTTAGTGGAGTAGGGCGTTAATGCAAGTTTAATAGAAGGATTAATTAAGCATTTAGGGCGTAAATAGGCGTTAGAGTGTGTTAAAAGCAACAGGTTAGTAGGGGAGTTTTGTTAGATTACGCGGTTAATAGCAGAGTAGAAGTAGTAGGCGTAGTAGTAGCTAATAAAACAGTTTTTAGTTTATAATTTATAGAAGCAGTACAGCTAAGTTAGGTTTAGGCTAGGACGCAGGTTAAGGGTAGTAGAGTTAGGTTTAGGGCGGAACAGAAGTTAGGGTAGTGGAGTTGCGGTTAGGCCTCCTAGTGATTATACGAACAAAGACAGTGTATTTGTTCGCTTTGCCTATGTAAATTTTAGCGTGAGCACAGACACTCGACTGTATTTGTTCGCTTTTTCAGCGTGAATTTGTTCGCTGTTCCTGAAGTCAAATATTGCTGCAACAATTGCGGAACGTGTACAAAGTGCGTCCCAATTATATGTTGAATTTCTAGAAGAATCAAGCATACGGTACGTGAGTGGAATATAGTAGATGTTTTAATATTAATGTTTATAATGTTGTAGGGCAGTATTAATAAGGTATGTAGCACAATGTTCAGAGTTAAGCGCAGGTAACATCTACTCTACAGGATGGAACAATTCAAGCAAAGTTAGCTGACGCAACCGCGGAGCTGGCGTAGGACTCTTCGGCGAAGCATGACTTTGCTCTCTGGTGCTGTCGTCAACGCTGTTGTCAGTTTCGTCGTCTTCGCTGTCTTAAATCTCTTCCACCTCGTAGATGGTTGCTGGCGCCTCCGCCTCAATGCTTAGCGTTTTCTTCTCGTTGATGGGCCCGCCAGCAATTCCCTCTGGCCCTAACTAGTTCTTAAGTGCCTTGCTAGCTGCACAAATGTCTGGACACTCCTTCTTAAGTAGCTTAATCTAGACATGCAGCTGGCCTACACAGAGGGTGCGTTCTATCTAGCGATTCGCAATCTCGTCGTGTGGTATCAGGGTCAGAATGCCCCAGCCTAGCTCCTGACTAATGGAGTACCAGCGCATGGCTTGGCCTAACCGTCGTCTAAACACCTGCTTGTCCTTCTTAGTAGCGTTGGGACTAACTAACTCTACTAGCGCTGCAACTGCCTCTGTGCAGATCTGTCCCTTTCTGTATCAATTTCGCGTCCTGTCGTTGCTAGATACAAAGTCGTTATGCCAGATCTGCGCTATCTTGTTGGAGTATGCTTGACCTAGGAGAGCTGACGCCCATCAAGACTTGATATAGACAGCTGCTAGCTCTGCTTTGTAACATGTGCACATGTTCTAGGCAAAGCAGAAATCCCTGTTAGCATTGTTGCGCACACTTAGCAGCTGCAAGCGCTTAGCTCCCGCACTGGTCCTGCTCTGGCTGCCAGCGAGCTCGCCGCCACCTCTGAAGGGTGAGCCACGTTCTCGCCAAGCCTGCAGGAACTGGGCAGCGTGGTACCGAGAGGACTGGTTTCCAAGCACGCGCGCTTTCTCTAGAAGGGTGCAGGCTGTGAGGTAGGGAGTTTGGGTGGAGCTGTAGAAGTCCGTGTTATCGGAGACCGGCTGCTTAATGATCCAGGCGACGACGGACTTGTCCTTTTGCACAATAGAGGTGTAGGCAGCCTGCTCTGGAAGAGGAGCCTTGTCGCCAGGTGCTACCAGACTAAGGGCAAGCCGCTTCTTCGCACGCGAAGTGGCGAGTGTCCTGCTGCGTTTTTGCTCCGCACGGCGGTTGTTGTTGGAGATGGTAGTGATGTGCAGAGGGGAGTCTTTCAGCTGCTTATCTGGTTCGCTAGGCTGTGACAGCTGAGGGCTGGCTAGATGTGTCTTATCAGTGGTTGTTTGAGCGCGCTTTGGTGTAGGGGCCGGCGCAGATAGGTGTGGCCGCTTCTTTTGTTGCAGGGGTGGAGCGGAGGCCTGTTGTAAAGGGGAAGCAAAGGGCTTCTGCGCAGACGGCGGCTCTTCCATCCCGTCCTCTGCAAGCGACTCGGCCGCGCAGACCAGACGATCCCAGATATTGTCAGGCAGGACGTCGTCGGCGAGCGTCTCGCGCAGAAGCCAGATCGCTGACAAGACGGAGTAGGCAATGAAGACGGGCTTGCAGACGCTGGCATCGTCACGGGTGGGGATCAGCCATCCTGCGCTGTGCGGACGAGCACCTGGATCACGCTGCGAGCGTGAGATGGTCGCTCGGCAGAAGAAGAGCTTCTTGTAGTCCTCATTCGGCGGCTCGTACGCGTAGTTGCGAACGAAGTCAGCTTCGCTGGCCAGAGGAAAGCTCCGACGACTGCCATCAAACCGCTCTGCGGCGCTGTCTAATGCTGCCAACCAGTGCATTATCGACTTGTGTACTGCGAATAAGGTTGCGAGCGGAAGTTCGGACGAAGGTTGTGCGGAAAGGGGGTTAGGTGTTGTTAAGGTTCTAACGCGGTCACACCGCGGCACCGAAAGTCAGGCCGCGCACGGATGTACCACGACGCCCTCACCAACCAGCGTTAGCGGAGCTGGGAGCGCAATCAAACCAAAAGCAAGATCGATACACAGTCTGTCGATCAATATGCCGGGGGATAGCAAACACTAGGCTAACGGACGTGTTGCATAGCGCCCACTTGTGTCCCTTCTGCTCCTTACACCATAGAACTATTTGCGCAGCTGTTTAAACACCAGCCTGAACTTCAAGTCGTAGTTTGTAAACCATGTGCCACCGCTATTCCACCAGCGCAGATCGTTACGCACCTCAAAGAGCGCCATCCCAAGGTCACAGTCGCTACGCGCAAGAGCCTGGCGGCAGCTGTACGCGCGCTACCAAACCTTGCGTGGAGTCCAGGAGACGTGCGTGTACCAAGGCCGGCTAAGGAGCCCGTCTTTGGTCTGAAAAGCCGAGAAGACGGGCTGGTATGCTTGTTGGAGCGTTGTTGGTATACCTGCATCTCGCTGCAGGGCATGCAGAAACATTGCAAGGATGAGCATGGCTGGGTGAACAAACAAAAGCGAGGGGGAGATATAAGGCAAAAGAGCAAGCACTTGCGCAACCGAGTATGGCAAGACAGCCAATCCTGCCAGCGCTTATTCAGAGCTGTTGGCTGGCCGGCGTATGTTGCAGTCGAGACGAGCGTTAGAGCTGCGACTCTAGCAGACATCTCCCAGAGAGTGAAGGCAGATCGCCAGCATCAGCGAGAAGAGCGTAAGGCAGCAGCAGCGCAGGATAAGATTAAAGAGGGCATCCGTTCGCAGGCTGATCCGTGGCTAGAGCTCACAGAATGGGTCCCGCACCTACAAGGTATCCCAAGGGCAGCACTTCTGCGCGCTAAACAGCTAGCTGGTGGGGAGGTAGACGCGCGTGGGAAGGAAGAAGTGGCGTTTGACAACACAGGCTTATGCGATGTTTGCAAAGCTATAGAGCGGCTGATACGAAAAGCGTTCAATAGCAGCCAAGCTGAGGTTGTTGGCAGACTCGCACTGGAGATTATCGAGCGACGTGAGGCGGGCGCAGAATCGAACGAGCGGCCCTTCTACGCTAGGCATTGAGTCGGTACGATCAAGAAGTACAGCCAGAAGCTGGTAAGCATCCTCTGCTACCTGTGGCGCACATATGACTAGGTCGAGCGGCCGCCATACAAACTTACCAGCACGCAAGACGCCCTCTTAGTGTCACTCCAGCAAATAGCCCGCTCAGACGACGCTGCGAAGAAAGAGAAACTGGAAGAGCGATGCCTGCGCTTTTGGATCGCCTTGCTCAACCACAGCCTGACTGGCGACGAGCACGAGAGCGCACTGCTGAGCGGAGTGGCTGTCCTCGGCCTCAAGCCTGATCACCATGGCGGTGGGTGGGTTCCGGCGCACGAGTTCTCGCCAACGCTGTCTGCTTTGATTACTACCTCGAAAGCGCTCGTAGTGCATCATGCCTGCTGCCAGCGAGATAAAGCGCTTCAGAAAGACCCTTGTACAGCACCTACTGCGTATAAGCTAGTTAAAGACATGTCTGAACGGTTTATGACGCTGTCCGACTTCAAAGGCACACCCAGTCCTATGAATCGAATGCTCCGCTTGCGTACGCTAGCTAGAACACAGGCAAAGCGACGTAATACTCCCGGTATCGTGTCGTGGGATGGAGATCGGCTTCTCATTGACAAGCAGAGCTTTTCGCTAGCCGATCTCCGGTCGATAGTGAAGGGACTCTGCGAGACGGTGCGGTTGCAGCTATTCAAGGACGTCCTACTCTTGGATCTAGACAAAAGGGGTTGCGTGCGACCCGGGACCACCCCGCTTCCAGAGGTGTCCGTGGACAAACTTGTCGATCAGCCAGCCGAGCTGGCTACGGGCTGGAGCTTTCTGAAGCACCCTGACAACCAGCTAGATAGATGGCAAGACTGGCTTCTAGACCGGGTGTTGGACAAGGCTCCGCTAAGGGAGAGATTCATTCGTGGGATAGATAGCACACAACGGCCGGAACGGACGCTATGGCGCGATGACGCTGTAGCTAGGTACATGAAAGGAGTGCGTCGGTTTAAAGAAGGCCTCTTCACGCTTGTTCACATGTCTGGCGGCGGGCCTGGTTGCGGGACAGAGATTACCTCGATACAGTGCGAGAACAGTGCAGACAGGGTGGGGTATCAGGGGGTGTTTGTAGAGGGTGGCCTGGTATCCTTCACCACTACGTACCACAAGGGGTATAGCTTTAGCAAGCGTGTTAAGACGATCCACCGCTATGTTCCCTGGGAGGTAGGTGAGCTGGTGGTGTACTTCCTTAGGCTCGGTCGACTGTTCATAGATGATCTCCAGATGCTGCACAATGGCGTTGCCCGCCCTACCGCTTTCATCTGGGAGCCAGAGCCGGAGGAGCAGTGGGGCGACGAGAGCGATAGCGAAGAGAGCGACGACGGAGACGAGTACGGCGAAGCCGACCGTGAGAAGGCACGATCCGCTAACCCAGACGGGTACTGGGGCACCGATCGCATACGCCGTGTCCTGCGCAAGCAGACCTTTTAGTACATGAACACTGCTCTCGGCACCCGCGCCTGGCGGCATGCCTACCCAGCCATCCACTGAGAGCTGGCAAGAGATGGACAAGCACGCGACTGGTTGGAAGTGCTCTACTGGAACAAAGCGCCGGCGAAGAGTAACGCGCAAGCGTTGCAGTCCGGCCACAGCCTTAAAACAGAGGAGGGCAACTACGGCCGCTCTATGATGGAGTCTCCCTTTCAGACCATGGCCGAGCGGGAGGAGTTCTGGCGGGTGAGCATAGACTGGCATCGCGTGCTAGAGTTTGCATCTGCCTAGGAGGACAGCTGTATGCACCCCGGTGTTCGCGCGGAGATGGTAGCGCAGCAAGAGAAGCAGGCGCTCCAGCGCTGGTCGTCGCTCGCGATGGTAGACCTTAAGGCAGAGTTCAGGCGACTCGCTGGACGGCCGGACGCCGAGTATCGTGGCAAGCAAGAAGAAAGCCTTAAGGCTGTGATGCAGCGACGGCTGCGCGTGCTAGTTGTTATGGCTACTGGCACCGGCAAGAGTATGCTGTTCATGCTGCCCGCGTCTGTCTCGCCAGGCGGCGTCTCCGTGGTCGTGGCTCCGTTGAATGCCTTGCGAGACGATCTGCAAGATCGCTGCGACCAGCTCGGCATCCCCTGCGCGAAGTGGGATGGAAGAAGACCGCCGTACTGGGCTCGTATTGTGCTAGTGACGCCTAAGAGCGCAGTCACAAAGGCGTTTGGCAGGTTCATTAACGAAAAGCGCATGCTCCATTAGCTAGATCGTATCGTGATAGACGAGTGCCACGTGCTGCTGGAGTCGACACAGGACTGGCGGCCAGACCTCCTCAAGATGGTGGAGATGACGGAGAAGGGCACACAGGTTGTCTACCTGACTGCAACCTTGCCGCCCACGCTGCAGCCCGCCTTCTTGCACACCGCAGGGCTCAATGCCCAGACCGTAACCATATGCCGCGATGAACGCACCACGCGAACGAACATTGCGTACCAGGTGCTAGAGTACACACATAGCACGCTAGAAAAAGTACTTATTAAGCTTGTAGCTGCGAAGAGGAGTAGGTACAGACCTAAGGCGCAGATCATCGTCTATTGTCCAACTGTGGACGAGACGAAACGGCTTGCGAAGCTTCTGCAGTGCTCTGCATACTACCGTCAGATGGGCTCAGACGAGGAAAAGGCACGCATGGTGCGAAGCTTCACCCTAGGCATAGAGAAGCTTTGTACAGCCACGAACATGCTAGGTCTTAGGCTCGACGCTGCAGGCGTCTAGGTGGTGATCCACGTTGCTATGTGTCCCCTGCTGCTCCAATATATGCAAGAGAGCGGCCAGGCAGGACAAACAGGGCTTAACAGCAAGTCTATTGTTATGAGAGCGTGCTATGTAACGAAAGAGGGGAGGGTAGAGAAGGCGCTCGGCTACAAGCTGGAGCGACCTGCAAAGGAGTTTATGACAGTTAAATCCTGTCAGCGAATCGCGATAGACAAGCACATGGACGGCAGACAGAACAGGCAGCAATGCGAGATAGGAGAGTCGAAGTGTGATCTATGCGAGCGACACCCCGGTGGTACCAAGCGACAAGCCGTCAAAGAAGAGCAGGAAGAGCCAGAGGAGACGCAGGCCGACACTGCGGCAGTGGCAGCAGAGGAGCAGCGCAGATGTATAGAGCGAGCTATAGTTGTTAAAGAGCAGAGGGTTAAGATCCAGCAACGGCGAAGGACGGAACAAAAAGTATATGACCTGGAGCGGCTAGAGCAGCACTTCCAGCGCTGGAGCAATGCGTGCGCCATCTGCATGGCCACTCAGGCTGACCTGGCGCGCCACGACTGGAAGGACTGTTCAAAGGCCAGCGGAGCGCAGATGACATTAATGGAGTCTAAGGTAAAATCTATGCACTAAGTAAAGTGGGAGAAGTATGCGCAGTGTTTTTACTGCTAGGCGCCCCAAGCCATCTGCAACAAGTGGAAGGAAACAAGCATACAGGGTGCGTTTAAGACACAAGGGATGCATGTGCCTTGCCAGTACGATGGAGTGCTCCAGAGAGCAGTAGCTGCGCTGCTTGCCTGCCAGCCACTGATGTGCACGCCATGGCTGGAGCAGCAGATGCAAGACGCCGCGATTGTGCACGGTAGCGATGAGCTCTGGCTTTACAAGTGGCTCGGATTAAAGATCAAGATAGGCCAGAGAGACGCGAGCCAGATGTGTCGTTTCCTATATGCTTGGGAGGAGGGGCATGTGCAGTCGTATTTAGCAGACTAGAAAGAATGTGTTTAATATAACCGTAACCCGAAACCTTAGGTCAGGAGAAGTCAGGAGAAACGTGCTGTAGGCTGACTTGCGACTGCACGGTGATCACAAGTCAGAAAGTGCAAAACAGCTAAATAGCAACACAGACACTTCAGAGACGTAGAAAGAAACGCCCAGAGAAGGGCCACTGACCAAAGTAGTCCCCACAACCTGAGTGATACCCGCCAACCTAAGTGATACCTGCCAACCCAAGTAGAGCCCCCTAACCCAAGTAGAGCCCCCAACCCATGCGGATCCCCCAACTCAAGTAGAACCCCCAACCCAAGTAGAGCCCCCAACCCATGCGGATCCCCCAACCTAAGTAGAGCCCCCGACGCCAAGTAGAGCCCCTAACCCAAGTAGAGCCCCCGACCCAAGTAGAGCCCCCAACCCATGCGGATCCCCCAATCCACGTAGTCAGCACCAACCCGCATAGTTAGCATTAACCTGCGTAGTAAGCATTAACCCGCGCAGTAAGTATTAATCCACATAGTCACATAGTCAGCATTAAGCCGCATAGTTAGCACAAACCCGCGTGGTTCCCTGAGTAGTTCCACAAGTAGTGCGTCAACCCAAGTGGTTGCCCCACCCGAGTGGCACGTCTAACCCGAGTGGGTCCCCCAATCTAAGTGGTTCCCAAGTAGTTCCCCACGTGGTTCCCTAAGTAGCGCGCCAAGTAGTGCGCCACCCTAAGTGGTCCGAAAGTAGTCCCCTAAAGTGGCCCGAAAGTGGTCCCCGCAAGCCAAGGGAGTCCACATTAGTGCCCCCAAGTAGTAAGAGCCAATCATTTAAGAAGAGCCCCCGATCCAGGAAGAGCCCACAATCTGGAGAGAGCAGACCAAACCAAGTAAGTCCCTATCTGAAAGCAGCCGTGCGTATTGAAGAAAGTGAGAGTCAGGACAAAGTAAATTTAGATAGATAGTAGAGTAGTTAAGAAAGACATGCGCAATAGGTAGAAGAGCCAGCAGGATGGTGGATGGGAGAGGTACAAGAAGTTGTTCGTGCAAGAGGGCGTTAATTGCGTTGATCGCGCGAATTTAGATTAGGTGGGGTTGGTTGCTTTGTAAATCGGGTATAAGAATGAATGGTAGAGGGAAAGGGCATTTGAACAGGGTATCAGGTGGATTAGAAAGATGGAACGGGATAAAAATGACGTAGAGCAAGGTGTTTTGGGCGTTTACATAGTATTGTCACAAGATAGAACAGTAGTTAGGGGAAGTTTGGCAAATCTAATTATGGTGCCGCAGCCCAGAAAGGCATTCCTGAACCTGTAGATGCCGTAGTGCGTGAGAGAGGGGCGGGCGGAGGGCCCGTCAGGTGTCACAAAGCAGTTAGGCAGGGCGGTAGAGGGTAAAGGAGAAAGAGGGGAGGTGGGTAGGGCCGTAATAAGGCATCACGAGCAAAGGATGAAGGAGAGAAGAGAGTAGAATAAGGGTAGGCGGTGGGCCTGTAATAAGGTATCACGGGAGAGGGGGGTAGAGGGTTGGGCGGGGGGGCCCGTAGATGTGCCCCCGGAGCGATGCGGTTAAGAGTGAAGGAGGGGAGGTGTTTAAGACCGTGAAGCGGGATAGAGAAGAGTAGCAGGTAAGCAGGGTGAAGAAGAGAAAGTGGGTGGGCGGTAGGCCCGTTAAGTGTTACACAAGAGTGAAGAGGCAGTTGTAGAGATAGATAAGCGGTACAGAGAGCGGTTTTAAGGCAAATTTTTTTCAGCAACGCAATGGTAGTAGCAATCAGAGTAGCGTTGTTCATGCAGCAGTATAACAGCGCGCAAGTAGCAGAGATAGGGTTAAGAGATGTATAAAAGAAGAAAAGGAAAGAAAAGAGAAATGAAAGAATTGTTAAGAGAAGAGAATAGTAGAGAGGATAAAGTAAGAAGAGAAGTAGAAAAAGGTAAAAAATTGTTAAAAGAGTGTTAGTAGGATAGAAAAGATAGTTAAATGTAGTATTTAATAAAGAGAGAGTGTAAAAGTATTAGAAAAGATATTTAAAGTGATTAAGATGTAAAGATAGTAAATGAAGAAAAAAGAGTAGAAAATAGAGAAAGATAAAAAGAAAGAATTAAAAAGAAGAGAAGAAAGTAGAAGAAGAAGTTAGTTTATTAAAAGATGTATGAAATAAAAGAGTAGTTAAATAGAAGGTGAAAAGAAAAGAAAGATTAGAAAGAGTAAAAGTTGAGAAAAGAAAGAAGGTTGAAGAGAAAAAGTGTAGAAAGAGGAAGGAAAGGAAAAAGTAAAGTAAAAAGGAAAGTTGTAGTTTGTTAGAAATTTAAAAAGGTTAAGGAAGAAGTAAATAAGGAGAAAAGAAGAGAAAAGGTATAAAAAGAAGTAAAAAGTAGAGAGTATATGTTTAAAGAGTTTATAAAGAGTTTAGGGAAAGAGATAAGAGATAGAAAGAAGAGAGAGATTGAGAAGAAAATTTAGAAAAGTAGAAAGAATAAGAATAGAGTAAAGAAAGTAAGAGGTAAGGATAGAAGAAAGAAGTAGAAGAAAAGGAAAAGAAGTTAAAAGAGGTTAGTTAAGAAGAAAATAATGTTTAAGAAAGAAAGATAAGAGAGTAAAGTAGGTTAAGAAGAGAGTAAGAATAATAGGTAGGTGTTAGTATAGAAAGAGAGTATAAGTTTAGAAAAGAAAAGTTAGTAGGGTAAGAAGTAAAAGTAGTGTAAATAAAAGAAAAGAAGAGAGAAGAAGGTTAAAAAGAGAGATAAAAGTAGAAGGTTTTAAAAAATAAAGAAAGTAAGTTGTAAGAAAGAGAGTAAGAATAAAAGAGAAGAGTAGGGTTAAGTGTAGGAGAAGAAGTAAGAGTAAGAGAAAGAAGGTGTAAGGATAAAGGTGGGAATATTAGTATAGGAAGAAAGTGTAATTTTAGAGAGAAAAGTAAAAAAAAATTAAGTTAGTAGAGTAAAAGATAGAGTAAAGAGTAAATATAGGTGTAAAGAGAGAAGGAAGAAAGTTAAGGTGTTAGAAAAGAGAGTAGTAGAGAAAAGTAAGTGGAAAAGATGAGTAGAAAAGATAAGAAGAAGAGAGTAAGTATTAGGAGTAAAAAATTAGAGAGAGAAGAGAAAGGTAGAAAGAGAATAAGTAAGATAGAGAGAGGGTAAGTGAGAAAGTAAGTGTATGTGTTAGGAAGAAGGTAAGGAATAGAGTGAGAGAAAGTAGAGAAGAAAGTAATAGTAATAGTTAGGTTTTAGTGTGAGAAGAGAGATAGGGTTTGGAGAAAAGTTAGAAGAGTAAAATTTAAAGTTTTAAAAAAGAGAGAAGAAGGAGAATAGGAAAAGAAAGAGTAGTAGTTTAAAGAAAGATTATTAAAAAGTAGAGAAGATTAGGAGTAGTAGAGTAAGGAAAGGAAAGGATAAGGGAAGTAGAAAGGATAAGAAAAGTAGAAAGGATAGAGAAAAGTAGTAAGGATTAGAGAATAGGTATTGTGAGTAGAAGAGTAGAGGAAGAAAAAGATAAGAGAAGAAGAAGTAGGAGAGAGTAGAATAAAGAGAAGAGTAAAGTAAGGAAGAGAGTAGAGTAAGGAAGAAGGAGAGAATAAGTGTAAGGGTTAGGGTTTTAGAGTAAAAAGAGGGTTAGGGTTTTAGTGTAAGAAGAGAGGTTAGGGTTAAAGTAGGAGAGAGTGTGGAAAGAGAAGAGGTAGAGGTAAGAGTGTAAGTAAAAGTAAGGAGTAAGGTTTAAGTGTAAGAGAAGAGTAGAGGTAGGAAAGAGAGAGTAGAGAAGAGGGTGAAAGTAGAAATAAGTAGAAGTAAAGGTAAGGGTGAGGGAGAGAAAGTAGGAGGAAAGAAGAATTTAAGAGTAAGAGAGGGTAGAGTGTAAGAGGAAGAGTTAAGGAGAGAAGTAGAGAGTAAAGATTAGAAGAAGGAAGAAAGTAGGGATAAGGAAGAGAAAGTGTAAAGGTTTTAATGTAAGAATAAAGAAGAGTGTAAGAGTAAGTATAAGGGTTTTAGTGTAGAAGAGGGTTGGGGTTTTAAGTAAAAGTAGAAGAAAAGAGAAAGATGTAGTAAGTGGTAGAAAAGAGTAGAAGAAAGAGAAGGAAGAAGTAGAATAAGTTAAAGAAAAAGTAGTGTTTAAGAGTTAAGAAAGTAGGAAAAAGGAGAAGAAAGTAGAGGTAATAAGTAAAAAGAGAAAAGAAGTAGTAGAAGTAGTAGAAGAGGTAGTAGTAGAGAAGGAGTTTAGATTGTAAAAGGGTTAGGGTTTTAGTGTAGGAAAAGTGTTAGGGTTTTGGTGTAGGAAGAGTAGGTAAAGGTTGAGGAAAAGAAAGGTGAGAAAAGGAAAAAAGAAGAAAGAGAGTTTTGTAGTAAAGTTTTAGAAAAAGAAGGAGAAGGTGAGTGTAGGTTAAAGAAGAAAGTAAGAGGTGAAAAAAAAGTAAGTAGAAGGAAGTAAGTGTTAGGAGTAAAAAAGTAGAAAGAGAAGGAGAGTTAAGAAGAAGAATTAAGAAGAAGAGAGTAGAAGTGAAGGTGAAAAAGAGGGAGAAAATGTAGGGGTGAGGGAGAAAGAGAGTAAGAGAGTTAAAGAAGAAGAGTGTAAGGGTAAGGGGTAGGGTTAAGTTAGAAAGAAGAGTTAGAGGAGTTTAAGGGTTGGGGAAAAAAGGGTAGAAGAGAAGGAGGTGAAAATAGAAGAGAGGGAAGAAAAGTAAAGTAGAGTGTGAAGAAAGTAAGAAAAAGAAAGTAAGAGTAAAAGTAGTAGTAGAAAGAGAAGTAAGGATAGAAGGAAAAGTAGAAGAAAGAATAGAAAAGAGTAGAGGAAAAGAAAAGAAAAGGGAAAAAGGGAGTAGAGGTAGAAGTAGTAGTAGTAGAGAAAAGGGTTAGGGTTTTAGAGTAAGAAGAGTGTTAGGGTTTTAGTGTTAGAAAAGAGGTTAGTAGAGAGAAGTAAGTGGAAAGAGTAGGAAAAGAAAAAAAGAAGGAAGGAGGTTTTAGAGTTGTAAAGAAGGAAAAAGAAGGTAAGTGTAAGGTGAAGAAGAGAGTAAGGAGTTAAAAAGAGGTAGGTAGGAGAAGGTAAGTGTTAAGAGTAAAAAGAAAAGAGATAAGAAAAAGATAGAGAAAAAGAGTTAAGAAGAAGGAGTTAAGAAAGAGTAAGAAAAAAAGAGGTTAAGGTGAAAGTAGAAGAGAGTGTAAGTAAGAGTAAGGTTTAGGGTTTTAGTGTATTAGGGTTAGGGTTAGGGTTAGGGTTAGGGTTAGGGTTAGGGTTAGGGTTAGGGTTAGGGTTAGGGTTAGGGTTAGGGTTAGGGTTAGGGTTAGGGTTAGGGTTAGGG